>NC_092541.1:7856944-8182208 GCF_037038585.1 Patagioenas fasciata | reverse complement strand
AGGGGGTCCCCATGGTGCCACAATGTGCCCCTGGGACAAAGGGGTCCCCAGGATGTCACAATAAGCCCTGGGGACAAGGGGGGTCCCCAGGATGTCAGAATGGGCCCTGGGGACAACGCGGGGTCCTGGGATGTCACAATGGGCCACGGGGACAAAGGTGATCCCCATGGTGTCACAATGGGCCCTGGGGACAAGGGGGTCCCCAGGATGTCACAATGGGCTCATGGGATAAAGGGGGTACCCACGGTGTCACTATAGGCCCTGGGGACAACGGGGGGTCCCCACGGTGCCACGATGGGTCGTGTGGACAAGGGGGTCCCCAGGATGTTCACAACGGGCCCTGAGGACAAAGGGGGTCCCCACGGTGTCACAATGGTCCCTGGGGACAACTTGGGGTCCTGGGATGTCACAATGGGCCCTGGGGACAAAGGCGGTCCCCAGGATGTCACAATAAGCCCTGGGGACAAGGGGGGTCCCCAGGATGTCACAATGGGCACTGGGGACAAAGGGGGTACCCACGGTGTCACTATAGGCCCTGGGGACAACGGGGGGTCCCCACGGTGCCACGATGGGCCCTGGGGACAAGGGGGTCCCCAGGATGTTCACAATGGGCCCTGGAGACAATGGGGTGTCCCCAGGATGTCACAATGGGCCCTGGGGACAAAGACGGTCCCCAGGATGTCACAATCGGCCCTGGGCACAAAGGGGGGTGCACATGGTGTCAAAATGGGCCCTGGGGACAAAGGGCGTCCCCAGGATGTCACAGTGGGCCCTGGGGACAAAGTGGTCCCCATGGTATCAGAATGGGCCCTGGGGACAAAGAGGGGTGCCCTGAATGTCACAATGGGCCCTGAGGACAAAGGGGGGTCCCCAGGATGTCGCAATGGGCCTTGGGGACAATGGGGGGTCCTAGGATGTCACAATGGGCCCGAGTGACAAATGGGGTCTCCATGGTGTCACAATGGGCCCTGAAGACAAAGGGGGTCCCCTGAATGTCACAATGGGCCCTGAGGACAATGGGGGTTCCTGGAACGTCACAATGGGCCCTGGGGAGAAAGGGAGGTCCCCAGGATGTCACAATGGGCCCTGGAGACAATTGGGGGTTTTGGGATGTCACGATGGGCACCAGTGACAAAGGGGGTCCTCATGGTGCCACAATGGGCCCTGGGGAGTAAGTGGGGTCCTGGGATGTCACAATGGGTCCTGGGGACAAAGGGTGATCCTTTGATGTCACAAGGGGCCCTGGAGGCAAGGGGGTCCCCAGGATGTTACAATGGGCCCTGGGCACAAAGGGGGGTCCCCATAGTGTCACAATGGGTCCCCAGTGACAAGGGGGTCCCCACGGTGCCACGATGGGCCCTGGGGACAAGAGGGGGTCCCCATGGTGTCACAATGGACCCTGGGGTCAAAGGGGGTTCCCAGGACATCACAATGGGCTCTGGGGACAATGGGGATCCTGGGACATCACAATGAGCCCTGGGGACAAGGGGGGGTCCTGGGACGTCACAATGGGTCCTGGGGACAAAGCGGTTCCCCAGGATGTCACAATGGGCCCCGGGGACAAAGCAGGGTCCTGGGACGTCACAATGGGCCCTGGAGACAAAGGGATTCCCCAGGATGTCACAATGGGCCCTGGGGACAAAGGGGGTCCCCACAGTGTCACAATGGTCCCTGGGGACAAAGGAGATCCCCACAGTGTCACAATGGGCCCAGGGGACAAAAGGGGGACCCCAGGATGTCACAATGGGCCCAGGGGACAATGGGGGGTCCTGGGACGTTATAATGGGCCCTCGGGAAAAAGGGGGTCCACATGGTGCCACAATGGGCCCTGGGGACAACGGGGGTCCCAGGATGCCACAATGGACACTGGGGACAAGGGGGTCCCCAGGATGTCACAATGGGCCCTGGGGACAACGGTGGCTCCTGGGATGTCACAATGGGCCCTGGGGACACAGGTGGTCCCCAGGATGTCACAATGGGCCCTGGGGACAAAGTGGGGTCCTAAGATGTCACAACGGGCACTGGGGACAAAGGGGGTCCCCATGGTGCCACAATGGGCCTTGGGGACAATGGGGTCTCCCCAGGATGTCACAATGGGCCTTGGGGACAAAGGGGTGTCCCCTGAATGTGCATAATGGGCCCTGGGGACAAAGGGTGGTCGCCGGGATGTCTCAGTGGGCCCTGGGGACAATGGGGTGTCCTGGGATGTCACAATGGGCCCCAGTGACAGATGGGGTCTCCACGGTGTCACAATGGGCCCTGGGGATAAAGGGGGGTCTCCAGGATGTCACAATGGGCCCAAGTGATGAGTCCCCACAGTGCCACTATGGGCCCTGGAGACAAGGGGGGTCCCCAGGATGTCACGATGGGGCCTGGGGACAACAAGGGGTCCTGGGACGTCACAATGAGCCCTGGGGAAAAAGGGTGGTCCCCATGATGTCACAATGGGCACTGGAGACAGTGGGGGGTCCTGGGATGTCACAATGGTCCATGGGGACAAGGGGGGGTCCCCAGAATTTCACAATGAGCACTGGGGACAAAGTGGGGTCCTGGGATGTCAAAATGGGCCCTGGGGACAAAGGGGGTCCCTTAATTGTCACAATGGGCCCTGGGGACAAGGGGGGTCCCCACGGTGTCACAATGGGCCCTGGGGACAAAGTGGGGTCCTGGAATGTCACAATGGGCCCAGAGGACAAAGGGGGTCCCCATGGTGCCACAGTGGGCCCTGGGGACAAAGGGGGTCCTGAGACGTCACAATGGGCCCTGGGGAAAAGGCGGGGTCCCCACGGTGTCACAATGGGCCCTGGGGACAATGGGGGGTCCTGGGATGTCACAATGGGCCCCAGTGACAAAGGGGGTCCCCATGGTGCGACAACGAGCTCTGGGGATAAAGGGGGTCTCCAGGATGTCACAATGGGCCCTGGGGACAAAGGAAGTCCCCAGAATGCCACAATGGGTCCTGGAAAGAAGTGGGGTCCCCACGGTGTCACAATGGGCCTTGGGGACAAAGGGGGGTCCCCAGGATGTCACAATGGGCCCCGGGGACAAAGGGGTCCCCAGGATGTCACAATGGGTACTGGGGACAAAGGCGGGGTCCCCATGGTGTCACAATGGGCCCTGGTGACAGGACGAGTCCCCACGGTACCACTATGGGCCCTGGAGACCAAGGGGTTCCCCGGATTTCACAATGGGCCCTGGGGACAAAGGGGGTGTCCATGGTGCCACAATGGGCCCTGGGGACAACGAGGGGTCCTGGGACGTCACAATGAGCCCTGGGGAGAAAGGGGGGTCCCCACCCTGTCAGAAGGGACCCTGGGGACAAGGTGGGGTCCTGGGATGTCACAATGGGCCCTGGGGACAAAGGGGGTGTCCATGGTGCCACAATGGGCCCTGGGGACAAGGGGGTCCCCAGAATGTCACAATGGGCCCTGGGGACATTAGGGGTCCCCACGGTTTCACGATCTTAACCCTTGACACCCCCCAACTACTGGGTCCTTAGGGTTACTCCCGGGTCCCTCCTGAACTGAATCCCCGCCCGAACTCCTGGGTCTGATAGAGGGCACGAACATTTTAAGGGTTAACAAAACATAATTGGGTGCCCACTAACGAGCCAACCCTTTAGGGCTGAGCCACACGAGCCCTTAGTTCAGAGCTTTAGGTGAACTCATGGTAAGGAAACCAGAACCCAGCAGTGCCAGGATCAGGAGTTTTACGGCACCAGCTGTGAACTCGAGGGGACGAGAGAACCGAGATTTACAGCAAAAAGGGGGTGCCAGGCTGGGTTCAACCGACCTGGAGCTTGGGTCCCAGTCCATTCAACACAAGGAGCCAAACCTGAGGAAGCTGAAGGAGCCTTCATCCAAAGACCCCTCCTCCAGAGCACCAGGTGGCGCCGCGCAGGCGAACAGGGGGCGTCCGGGCGGAGACTACGGCAGTGATGAGCGGGAAAGGTTCTGGATGTGTGCGGGCGCTCCGGGGTCGTTGGGACACGAGCACCTCGCTGTATTTAAACGCAGCTCCTGCCGCTCGGAGCGGCGCACGAGGGGTGGAACCATCGCTCCCCTTGCGCCCGACGGCGAAACGAACGCAGCTGCTCTGGAGCCCTGCGGGGTGTGGAGGTTCATGGCTCCGGAGGCTGTAAAGTTGTTTCTGCGCCTCCGTTCCCCTCATGCCCCCCCATTCCCTTCACGCCGACCCCCAATCCACCCCCCACCCGACCCCCAGCTCCCCCCAAACCCCGACCCCCAGCTCCCCCCCCACCCCGACCCCCCAATGCCCCCCCCGACCCCCAATTCCTCCCCACACTCGCCCCCAATGCCCCCTCACACCGACCCCCAAGGCCGCCCCCGCACACCAACCCCCCAATTCCCCCCTCAAACACCGATTCCCAATGCCCCCCCACTGGACCCTAATTCCCCCTCGCACTGACCCCCAACGCCCCCCACACCAACCCCTAATGCCCCTCACATCGACCCCCAAATCCTCCCCACACTGACCCCTCAAATCCTCCCCAGACCGAGCCCCAACTTTTCCCCCACACCGAGCCCCAATTCCCCCCACAATGACCCCCAATGCCCCCCCCACGCCAGACCCCAATTCCCCCCCACACCGACCCCCAATTCCCCCCACACTGATCCCCAATGCCCCCCCCACACCGATCCTGATTCCTCCCCACACTGACCCCCAATGCCCCCTCACACCGACCCCCAAGGCCCCCCCTGCACTGACCCCCCCCACACCGACCCCCCAATTCCCCCCTCAATCACCGACCCCCAATCCCCCCCCACTGGACCCTAATTCCCCCTCGCACCGACCCCCAACGCCCCCCACACACCGACCCCCAGTTCCTGCCCCCCACACCAACCCCTAATGCCCCTCACATCGACCCCCAAATCCTCCCCACACTGACCCCTCAAATCCTCCCCAGACCGACCCCCAATTCCCCCCACACCGAGCCCCAATTCCCCCCACTGACCCCCAATGTCCCCCCCCACACCAGACCCCAATTGCCCCCCACACCGACCCCCAATTCCCCCCACACTGATCCCCAATTCCCCCCCTCACCCCGACCCCCAATTCCTCCCCACACCGACCCCCAATTCCCCTCACACTGACCCTCAAGGCCCCCCCTGCACTGACCCCCCCACACCGACCCCCCAATTCCCCCCTCAATCACCGACCCCCAATCCCCCCCACTGGACCCTAATTCCCCCTCGCACCGACCCCCAACGCCCCCCACACCAACCCCTAATGCCCCTCACATCGACCCCCAAATCCTCCCCACACTGACCCCTCAAATCCTCCCCAGACCAACCCCCAACTTCCCCCCCACACCGACCCCCAATTCCCCCCCACACCGATCCCCAATTCCTCCCCACACCGACCCCCAATGTCCCGCTCACACCGACCCCCAGTTCCTCCCCCACCGCCCCCCAACTCCCCCCTCACACACCGACCCCCCCAATTCCCCCCTCACACCGACCCCAAATCCCCACCCCCACACTGCCCCCCAAATCCCCCCCTCACAGCGACCCCCAATGCCCCTCACACCGACCCCAATTCCTCGCCCCACACCGACCCCCAATGCCCCTCACGCCAACCCCCAGCTCCCCTCACAACCTCCACCAAAACGGCGGCGCCTCCCTCTCCTCCCTCCGCCTTTTCCCGCCACACACCCCCGGCACGTGACGCCGGCGAGGGGGCGTGGCCGTCGAGGAGGGGGCGTGGCCGGCGGGGAGGGGGCGTGGCCGGTAGGGAGGGGGCGCGGCCGGCGGGGAGGGGGCGTGGCGGGCGGGGAGGGGGCGTGGTCGCGGCGCCGGCGGGCGGGAAGCGCCGGGGCGGGAAACGCCGGGTGAGGCGATCGCGCCCCCTCGGGTCCCTCGTGTCCCTTCATGTCCCATCGTGTCCCATCGTGTCCCTCGGGTCCCTTCATGTCCCATCGTGTCCCATCGTGTCCCTCGGGTCCCCTCATCGTCCCCTCGTGTCCCTCGTGTCCCCTCATCTCCTCAGCACCCCCGCTGGAGCCCGCCCGTCCCTCCCCTCCAGGAGAGACCCCGGGGCTGGGGCGGATCCGCCATCAATCCCCCCACAGACTTTTTCCCTCTTTCCTCCCCCTTTTCCCTCTTTTCCCTCTTTCCCCCTTTATCCCTGTTTCCCCCCTTTTTCCCTCCCCCCCCTTTTTCCCTCTTTTCCCTCTTTCCGCCGTTTTTCCCTCTTTTCCCTCTTTCCCCCCTTTTCCCTCTTCCCCCTTTTTCCCCTCTTTTTCCCTCTTTTCCCTCTTTCCCCCTTTATCCCTGTTTCCCCCCTTTTTCCCCCTTTCCCCCCTTTTTCCCTCTTCCCCCTCTTTTCTCCCTTTTTCTCCCTTTTTCCCTCTTCCCACCCTTTTCCCCCTTTTCCCTCTTTCCCCCTTTATCCCTCTTTTCCCTCTTTCCGCCCTTTTCCCTCTTTCCCCCCTTTTTCCCCCTTTTCCCTCTTTCCCCTTTATCCCTCTTTCCCCCCTTTTCCCCTCTTTTTCCTCTTTCCCCCCTCTTTCCCCCTTTTCCCTCTTCCCCCTTTTTCCCTTTTCCCCCCTTTTCCCTCTTTTTCCTCTTTCCCCCCTTTTCTCCCCTTTTCCCTCTTCCCTCTTTTCCCTTCTTTTCCCCCATTCCCTCTTCCCCCCTCTTTCCATCTTTTCCCTCTTTTCCCCCTTTATCCCTGTTTCTTCCCTTTTCCCCCCTTTTCCCTCTTTCCTCGCTTTTTCCCTCTTTTTCCCTCTTTCCCCCCTTTTTCCCTCTTTCCCCCCTTTTCCCCCCTTTTCCCTCTTTCCTTGCTTTTCCCACTTTTCCCTCTTCCCCCCTTTTTCCCCCTTTTCCCTCTTTCCCCCCTTTTTCCCTCTTTTCCCTTTTCCCCCTTTTCCCTCTTTCCCCCCTTTTTCCCTCTTTTCCCTTTCCCCCCTTTTCCCTCTTCCCCGTTTCCCTCTCCCGTTTTCCCGTCCCTCCTCCCATTCCCATGCAGCCCAACCCCTTCCCCCTTTTCCCCAGAGCAGTTTTCATACAGATCCCCCCTTTCCCCCCAGCCCCGAACCCCCGGGGGTTTCTCAGCATCAGCAGCCACTTCACTCCCCCCCAATTTAACTCTTTGTGTCCCTTTTCCAGGCTCTTTGGGAGCCCGGGTGTCCTGGGGCCGCTCTGGTTTTTGCTCCGGGGTGTTTGGAGCCCGGTGACCATGGACCTGTTTCCCTTGGGCGACGAGCTGCGTGGCTTTGCCCAGAGCCCCGGGCTGCTCTGCGGGGAAGCGCTGGACCTGAGCCTGGAGCCCAGTCTGAGCCTGGAGCCCAGTCTGAGCCTGGAGCCCGACCTGAGCCTGGAGCCCAACCTGAGCCTGGAGCCCGACCTAGAGCCCAACCTGAGCCTGGAGCCCAACCTGAGCCTGGAGCCCGACCTGAGCCTGGAGCCTGACCTAGAGCCCAACCTGAGCCTGGAGCCCAACCTGAGCCTGGAGCCTGACCTAGAGCCCAACCTGAGCCTGGAGCCCAACCTGAGCCTGGAGCCCGACCTGAGCCTGGAGCCTGACCTAGAGCCCAACCTGAGCCTGGAGCCCAACCTGAGCCTGGAGCCTGACCTAGAGCCCAACCTGAGCCTGGAGCCCGACCTGAGCCTGTAGCCCAGTCTGAGCCTGGAGCCCAGTCTGAGCCTGGAGCCCAACCTGAGCCTGGAGCCCAACGTGAGCCTGGAGCCTGACCTGGAGCCCAACCTGAGCCTGGAGCCCGACCTGAGCCTGTAGCCCAGTCTGAGCCTGGAGCCCAGTCTGAGCCTGGAGCCCAACCTGAGCCTGGAGCCCGACCTGGAGCCCAACGTGAGCCTGGAGCCTGACCTGGAGCCCAACCTGAGCCTTGAGCTCAGTATTTACTAATGATCAGTATTTACTAATGATGGTCAGTATTTATTAATGATGATCAGTAACTATTAATAACGGCTAGTATTTATTAATGACGCTCAGTATTTATTAATGAGGGTCAGTATTTATTAATGATGATCAGTATTTATTAGTGGTGATCAGTAATTATTAATGACGCTCAGTATTTATTAATGATGGTCAGTATTTATTAATGACGATCAGCATTATTAATAAGGATCAATATTTATTAATGGTGATCAGTATTTATTAGTAACAATCAGTATTTATTAGTGATGGTCAGTATTTATTAATGGTGATCAGTATTTATTAATAACAATCAGTATTTATTAGTGATGGTCAGTATTTATTAATGGTGATCAGTATTTATTAATAACAATCAGTATTTATTAATGATGGTCAGTATTTATTAATCGTGATCAGTATTTATTAATGATGGTCGGTATTTATTAAGGACAATCAGTATTTATTAATGATGGTCAGTATTTATTCATGACAATCAGCATTATTAATAAGGATCAATATTTATTAATGGTGATCAGTATTAATAATGATCAGTATTTATTAATAGCAATCGGTATTTATTAATGATGGTCAGTATTTATTAATGGTGATCAGTATTTATTAATAACGATCAGTATTAATGATGATCAGTATTTATTAATGATGGTCAGTATTTATTAATGGTGATCAGCATTATTAATAAGGATCAATATTTATTAATGGTGATCAGCATTTATTAATAACGATCGGTATTTATTAATGATGGTCAGTATTTATTAATGGCGATCAGTATTTATTAATGATGGTCAGTATTTATTAATAACAATTAGTATTTATAAATGACAATCAGTATTTATTAATGACGGTCAGTATTTATTAATAACGATTGGTATTTATTAATGACGATCAGTATTTATTAATGATGGCCAGTATTTATTAATGATGATCAGCATTATTAATAAGGATCAATATTTATTAATGGCGGTCAGTATTTATTAATAACAATCCGTATTTATTAGTGATGGTCAGTATTTATTAATGGTGATCAGTATTTATTAATGATGGTCGGTATTTATTAAGGACAATCAGTATTTATTAATGATGGTCAGTATTTATTCATGACAATCAGCATTATTAATAAGGATCAATATTTATTAATGGTGATCAGTATTAATAACGATCAGTATTTATTAATAGCAATCGGTATTTATTAATGATGGTCAGTATTTATTAAGGACAATCAGTATTTATTAATAACGATCAGTATTAATGATGGCCAGTATTTATTAATGATGGTCAGTATTTATTAATGACAATCAGCATTATTAATAAGGATCAATATTTATTAATGGTGATCAGCATTATTAATAAGGATCAATATTTATTAATGGTGATCAGCATTTATTAATAACGATCGGTATTTATTAATGATGGTCAGTATTTATTAATGGCGATCAGTATTTATTAATGATGGTCAGTATTTATTAATAACAATTAGTATTTATAAATGACAATCAGTATTTATTAATGACGGTCAGTATTTATTAATAACGATTGGTATTTATTAATGATGATCAGTATTTATTAATGATGGCCAGTATTTATTAATGATGATCAGCATTATGAATAAGGATCAATATTTATTAATGGTGATCAGCATTTATTAATAACGATCGGTATTTATTAATGGTGACCAGTATTTATTAATAAGGGTCAGTATTAATGATGATCAGTATTTATTAATGATGGTCAGTTTTTATTAATGGTGATCAGTATTTATTAATAACGATCAGTATTAATGATGATCAGTATTTATTAATGATGGTCAGTATTTATTAACGGCGATCAGTATTTATTAAGGATCACAGTCTCACAGTATCACAGTATGTTTGGGATTGGAAGGGCCCTGGAAAGCTCATCCAGTGCAATCCCCCCATGGAGCAGGAACACCCAGCTGAGGTTCCACAGGAAGGTGTCCAGGCGGGTTTGAATGTCTGCAGAGAAGGAGACTCCACAGCCTCCCTGGGCAGCCTGGGCCAGGCTCTGACACCCTCACCAGGAACAAGTTTCTTCTCATCTTTCAGTGGAACCTCCTGTGTTCCAGCTTGATCCCATTGCCCCTTGTCCTATCATTGTTTGCCACTGAGAAGAGCCCGGCTCCATCCTCATGGCACTCACCCTTTATATATTTATAAACATTAATAAGGTCACCCCTCAGTCTCCTCTTCTCCAAACTAAAGAGCCCCAGCTCCCTCAGCCTTTCTCCATAAGGGAGATGCTCCACTCCCTTCATCATCTTTGTTGCCCTATGCTGGGCCGTCTCCAGCAGTTCCCTGTCCTTCTTGAACTGAGGGGCCCAGAACTGGACACAATATTCCAGATGGGGTCTCACCAGGGCAGAGTAGAGGGGAAGGAGGACCTCTCTTGATCTACTGACCACCCCTCTTCTTATACACCCAAGGATGCCATTGGCCTTCCTGGCCACAAGGGCCCAGTGCTGGCTCATGGGCATCCTGTTGTCCACCAGGACCCCCAGGTCCCTTTCCCCTACACTGCTCTCTAATAGGTCATTCCCCAACCTATACTGGAACTTGGGGTTGTTCCTGCCCAGATGCAGGACTCTACACTTCCCCTTGTTAAATTCCATCAGGTTATCCCCCGCCCAACTCTCCAGCCTGTCCAGGTCTCTGATGGCAGCACAGCTTCCAGTGTCAGCCACTCCTCCCAGCTTCGTGTCATCAGCAAACTTGCTGATAGTACACTCAATTCCCTCGTCTAAATCGTTAATGAATATATTGAATAATATTGGCCCCAGTACTGACCCCTGAGGCACTGCACTAGGTTCAGGCCTCCAAGTGGACTCCGCACCATTGACCACCTCACTACTCTATTGTCTACACGACACCTCCTCAACTTAGCGGTGAGGATGCTGTGCAGACTGTGTCAAAGGCTTTACTGAAGTCAAGGTAGACCACATCCACCGCTCTGCCATCATCCATCCACCTTGTCACATTCTCATAAAAGGCTGTGAGGTTGGTCAAGCATGACTTACCCTTGGTAAAGCCATGCTGACTGCCCCTAATGACCCTCTTATCCTTGACATGCCTTGGGATGACACCAAGGATAAGCTGTTCCATTACTTTCCCAGGGACAGAGGTGAGGCTGACCCGTCTATAATTACCCGGGTCCTCCTTCTTGCCCTTTTTGAAGCCTGCAGTGACATTTGCTTTCCTCCAATCCTCGGGCACCTCTCCCGTTTCCCAAGACTTGGCAAAAATGATGGAGAGCGGTCCAGCAATGACTTCAGCCAGCTCCCTCAGCACCCGCGGATGCATCCCATCTGGGCCCATGGATTTATGGATGTCCAGACTACTTTATTGTTCCCTAACCCAGTCCTCATCGACTAAAGCAAACTCCTCCATTAACCTGGCTTCATCCGGGGTCTCAGGGGTACAGGGTTCCCCAGGACAGCCTCCAGCGGAGTAGACAGAGACAAAGGCGGCATTCAGCAATTCTGCCTTCTCTGTGTCTTCTGCCACCAGGGCACCCACCTCATTCATCAGTGGGCCTACATTGCCTCTGGTATTAGTTTTATCTGCTATGTATTTGAAAAAGTTCTTCTTGCTGTCCTTGACCCCTCTCGCCAGCTGTAATTCTAAGGAGGCCTTGGCTACCCTAGCTGCCTTCCTGCATCCTCTATCAGCAGCCTTATATTCCTCCCAAGTGGCCAGTCCCTGCTTCCATGACCTGTAAACTCTCCTCTTCTGCTTGAGCATACCCAACAGATCCCTATTCAACCACGCAGGCCTTCTGGCTCCCTTCCTCGACTTCCTACGTGTGGGGATGCTCTGATCCTGAGCATGGAAGAAGCAATCTCTGAATGCAATCCAGCTCTCTTGGGCCCCTTTTCCTTCAAGCAGTCTTGCCCATGGGATTTCCCCCAGCAATTGCTTGAAAAGGCCGAAATTAGCCCTGCCAAAGTCCAGGGTTGCAATTCTACTTGCTATTCTGTTCCTGCCACACGAGATGCTGAACTCCACCATCTCGTGGTCACTGCAACCCAGGCAGCCCTCGACCTTTACTGCTTCGACCAGACCCTCTTTGTTAGTGAGGATGAGATCCAGCAGTGCACCTCTCCTGGTTGGCTCCTCCACCATCTGCATGAGGAAGTTATCATCAATGCGCTGGAGGAACCTCCTGGGCTGTGCTGGCTGGCTGAATGGTCCTTCCAGCAAACATCAGGGAAGTTAAAATCACCCACAACAACCAGGGCCTGTGACTGTGAGGCCACTCTCAGCTGCGCATAGAAGGCCTCATCAACTTCCTCAGCCTGATCTGGTGGCCTGTATTAGACACCTACAACAGTATCACCCCTGCCAGCCTGTCCCTTGATCCTGACCCATACACTCTCAACTCGTTCCTCGTCCGCTCCTGGGCAGAATTTACTACATTGCAGTTGCTCTCTCACATAGAGAGCAGCTCCACCACCACGCCTGGCTGGCCTGTGTTTCCTGCTGGCAGAATGTCTCACAGCCCCCACTGAGGAGGGCAGGGGGTGGGAGATGGGAGCGCGTTTCAGTTTCCAGATCCCAGGACAGAGCCCAAACCATCCTGCCCTTGAAATCCCATTCCTTGAGCTGCACAGCTGGTGGGCTTCTGTGGACAATCATGTTAAAAAGCATCCTTCAAGTGTTTGTGTAATACGTCTAGGAATGTCAGTTTTTAAAGAAAAATAAAAGTTTAACAGGCTAATATTTAAATATCTGTAAAATAGTACTCTGTATCCGTGATAGCCCCTCTGGCAATGACAATTAAATAGATATTTGCACTATAAGGCATGATACGCCACCCACAAGCAGACATCTAAGTGGTTCAGATGAAGGGTGGTCTGGCAAACGTCACCTTTGTGTCCCCAGGTGCACGGACACTGCTCATGTGCCTCTGCAGAGAGTGGCAGGAGCTGGATCCCCTTCTCGGGACAGACTCCTTCCAGGAGAGACACAGACACAGGGGGAACTCATCAGGTCGTTACAGCATTTCCCTCGGCATCAGTTTTGACACATTGGGTGCTGTCCTGTGACTGCCCTTTCTGCACAAATGATCATAAAGAGACAACCATTTAGTACAGCATGGTCATGAAGGGGCTGTTATGGACAAGAAAGCTCACCATGAACTCTGGAGAGAGCGAGGAAATTTATAAGAAGCACCAGGAAGAACCAAGAAGCTCGAGGCCTCTTCTGAAGAGCGGGAGGCCCTGAGCAGCCGTGCTTGGCCATGTGTAGGTGTGGGAGAGGGTCAGGGCATGTCAGGGAGAAGCAGTGAGATGGCCGATGGCTTCAGTGAACCCTTCCAGCCATGTCTGAGCCCAGAAATGGAAAGCAGTTGATGTCTGCAGGTGGAGGAGGAACAGGAGGAAGATTTTCCTGGGAATATGGAAGGAAGAAAGGCCTCTCTTGGGCTGATCATGTATGGCAGTGTCATTTCCATCCTGGGGGCATGGCTGTGCCTGGGAGATGGGGAATGGCTGCTGCTGGGGTGTTTGTGCTCAGCCATGGCCCATGAGCTGACCCTGCTCTGCTCCTCTCTTACACTGCCCACGCTTGGATGGACCTCAGGAATCATCCATGAGCCTGGTGGATCCATGAACCTCCTGGAGTGATGGGTATGGATCCAAATAGAGGATTCAAGCAAGTTTGGGACTGGGACATTGAGGTGATTGGTGACCATTGCCAGATGTATGAAAGAAGCTGGATGAGTTGTGAGGAACTCACAGGCATTTGCAGCTCCACAGAAAACCAGAGCCTTGCACTTAAAACAACAGCACAGAAAACCCACCCCAAAACACAAAACACTCACACTGACCACAGGAAAAGCCTTGGAAAACACTGGAGAAAAATCTACCAGGTCCCAGGGGTCAGGGCTCAGCCATTCTGGTGATGAACCAGCATCAAGGGCTCACATGGCATCAGAGCCACCTCCACACGGCCCTCACCACCTGTAACCAGTGTCTCCAAGTCTTTCCTTCACCGGTCTCCAGGGACAGGGACCTGCACTGGTTGTTTCCTTCACAGCTGTGTCAGTGATGGCCCTTCGTGGGGTCCCACACACCCTCAGAAACTTGGGGTTTGCTTCTGCCTTTCACTTCATGAGAGGTTTGTTCGTTGTTTCAGCATCTGCAGTTCAGGATCATGGCAGCAGAGGGCTCATGAACATCTGAAATGCTCTTACAAGGCAAGGCTCTGTGCATCTTTTTCCTAAAGGCTTCAAGTCTGTTGTTGATGATTAGGGAGATTTCAGAAATAGTAAAACAGAGAGCATTTCCATAATAAATAGCAATAAAGCTAAATTTCTTCTATTTCCTTCCATGCTCAGTTTTCATTTTCTGTAATGGTGTCTGAGTATCTGAGTTGCCTCAGGTCACCCTGACTTGAGCCCCATCCATTGCTGGGTTTTCTCCAGACTCCTGAGTTTCGGAATGAACTCCCAGGAGACCTTGCTGGTGAAGATGGGGGCAAAGAAGCCGTGAAGAACCTCAGTCCTGTCTGATTGTACTCTTACAAAGTTCAGCAGGAGGCCCACGTCTCTTGTTTTAAGGAAACTGTGTAAGCTCGTCTTGCTGCCTTCATTCTCCCCTGCAGCTATGAAGTTCAGATCAGCTTTGGCATCATCTTTACATCGATGGACAAGGTTTCTGAATTCCTCCTCTGCAGCTTCCCCTGCTTCCACCTCCTGTGTGCTGCCTTTTTGTCCTGGAGCTCCATCAGTTCAGATGAGCAGCCTCACAAGATAAATGCTTCTTTTCATGGGTTCTCAAAGAAATCATTCTTGTGCTTGGAGCAGCCTGTCCTGTAAGGCTGCTCTGGTTTCCTGAGCTTCTTCACCTTTCAGGCCTGCTTCCACGTAACCACCTCATCTGCCATCCCCCAGTACGTCAAAGCCTTCTCTGGAGCCCACCAGCCTGTGCTCTGCTGCTGGCCTTCCTCCCTCCCCTCTGGTGACTGGGACCCCACTGTTTCCTGGTCACAACAGCCAAGGTGGACACTGACGTTCACATCCCTCACCAGCTCTTCCTTCTTGATCAGGAATAGATCCAGGTGAACATCACCCCTATTGGCCCACCAGGCAGACATGTTAAGAAGTCGGCCCAAGATCACCTCCTGGCCAGTGAGTGTCAGGGTCATTACAGTTCTCCATAGGAACCTGCTCATTGACTGGAGACATCCTAAGGTTGCTGACAGAAGATGTTTTCCATTTCTTCTCCACGGTCAAGTAATTTGTAACATCCAACTGGATGTACATGGCTAAGTCTTGGAACTGGGAGTGAGAGTGGCTGGGCACCTCACCTCGCTGACTCCTGAGTCACCCATGTCAGGAAGACGTTGTCAATGAGCTCCAAAACCCTCCTTGTCCCCAGCCAGGAGCCTGGGAGGTGTGGGACCATAGTCCTGCCCTTGGCCTTGCACAGCCCCACATCACACTGTCCAGGAAGGGCCCTGGGCAACGTGTGAGGGACAGGATCTGCCTTCCCAGGGCTGGGGGTCAGGGCTTGGCCCTTTGGTTAATGAAACACATCCAGGTTTACTCAGCATCAGAGCCACCTTTCACTTCATTACCCTTTGTTCTGCTTCAAGTTTTCTGTCCCAGCTGCCCTGGGGATGGTTTCTCAGCTGTGTCCCTCAGTGGGATTCTTTAACATTACAGGAAACTTTGAAGTTTAGATCTGAGTTTGACTTCTTCAACTTGCCCTCAGGGTCTGAGGTTCATGGACTCAGCACCAAAGCCACCAGAGGGGTCATTAAAGTGCCTTGGGCTGCTCCTGTGCTGCTGGGCTGGGCTGGGCTCCTGGGACAGAGGGAGCTCCTGGCAAGCGGCAGCGCTGCAGAGAGACAGCTCTGCCCAGGAGCAGCTCCTCTGCACACGCAGCAGGGCTGAGGGCTCTGCCTGGGGATCTCAGGGAGATGAGCAAGGCAGAGAGAGATTAAAGGTGGTCAGGACTGGGAGGATGACTGAGAGCTCACTGGAGGAGAAACCTTTGCAGCCCTTGCCATGGTAAGTCTCTGGGGGCAGGGCAATGCAGCTGTAGCTCCTGGAGGCATCTCCTAAAACTGGTACAGGCACAGCTGGTGGGATCTGTAAGGAGGGGGCTCTTGTCAGGCAATGTTGAACAGCTGTGAAGCTGGGTGAGCACCCAGGGGTGCCCAGGGCTGTCCTGCAGAGCAGGGTCCCTGCACCCCAGGGCTGTGCCAGGCAGGGACTCTGCCGCCTGCCAGGGTCAGCGCTCAGCCTGCCCGGGGAGATCCCATGGCAGCAGCTGTGGGTGGAAGGAGCGACCCCCGGCAGGGCAGGCAGGGAGCTTGTGGGGTTGGAGGGTGCTGTGTGGGTCAAGGCTGCTCAGAGCGCCAGATCAACCCCACGGACATGGCAGAGAGTCCTTCTGAACAAGGACATCAAGACAGCAACAGCTGCAAGGGAAGGAGTCTGTGCTTTCAGTTTTCCACTCTTGGTTGTCTGGGTGTGCAGTGGGAGATGGGGATTTATTTCTCTCTTTGGAGAAGACACTGAGACCCCAGTTCTCGTTAGGACTTGTCTGAGCTGCTCCTGAGCCCCTGCACACACAGAGCTGCCCCTGGGCAGTGCCAGGCGGTGTGAGCAGGACAGAGCTGAGCACACAGCGGGTGGGACGGGGTCTGTGACACGGACAGGGAGCAGACCCAGGGACAGAGACACAGCTGCAGGAGCACAGCCATGGGCAGGAAGAGTTAACTGCTACCAGAAATGCTGGGGACAGGATTTCGGAACCTCTCTCACATCCCCTGCAGTGCAGACACATTTCCCAGTGCAACCCCTGATCTCCTCTCCTCTCCATCAGAGCCTCTGCCCCGAAGCCATGGGGTCCAGGTCCTGAGTCTCCACCTCAGCAGCTGGACCTCCAGGGGAAGGGTTCCTGGAACGTGAAACACAAAAAAGGTGCTAAAAGTACTTGCTCTACAGTGTCATTTCATGAGTGGCAGCAGCACAGTCGGGTAAGGAGAAGGTTCCACAGCATGCCCGTCTGCCTTTCTGTCCTTGCTTTATTTCTCAGAAGCACTGCAGTGTTCTTCCCTGTTTCTCCACCTGTTCCTGGAGCTCTTGCTCTCTGGGGTTGGGGTGGGACATGCAGCTGAAATATTCCCATGGTATGCATGGTCTTAGGAGCAAAGCACCGTGACTCAGCCTAAGTAGATCTGCCGCTTATTCTTTTGTACTGCCAGCAGATTGTGGAAGTAGAGTATAAAACCCATCCTTATGGAGAGATCTTTGCATTTTAGGCTTAGTCTAAGTAAGTGGGACCGGCGGGCAAGGACTGAACCGGAACGGCGGGGCGGTTGGTCCTATGCAGGGACAGGAGCTGGACGCGACCGAGCGAGCCTCTCGCGGGTGGCTGCGGGACAGTGTACGCGACTCTACGAGTCGAGCTTTTCGACCCTCGCGATCCGTGCACACGCTCGGCGAGTCCGTGTCTGGAGTTTCGGGGCTCGCGCGTGGCGTGGGGATGCGGGTTTCGTGGCGGTGTTTTTTTTTTTTTTTGGTGGGGGTTTATTTCGGCAGGGGCGGCGGGGTCGTGGTGGTGTCGTCGTGCCCCCCACCCGCACCTGCCGCCGCCGCCGCCGTATAATTTCACTTCGTGTTCCGGCTCAGACTGCACGGCGAGCACAAACACCCTGCCCCCCGCCCGCACCCCAAAGCGCGGTCTCTCCCGCCCTCGCCTTGCCCCCCGCCCCCTCCGGCCCACCCGCGGGAAGGGCCGGAGGGGGTCGGCAACTGCGCGCGCCGCGCATGCGCGCTCTCCCCGCCGCCCGGCAACCGGCCCCCTGCCCCCCGCCAGGTGCCCAACGGTCAGTCGCTCGGAGTCAAGCCCGTCGGGCGGGCGGTCGCGGGGAGGCCAGCGCGGGAGCGTCTTGCCGATCGGCCGAGGAACCCCGCGCGCGGGTAGGCAGGGAGGCAGGCGGGCCGGGACGGGGAGACGGGGACGGGGACGCGGTGTCTCTATGCCTCCCCGGGGGGAGGCAAAGCCGCTGGCGGGGTCCGTTTCTTCTTCAGCCCGCGGCCGGGGCGGGCAGCGGGCCGAGGGACCGAGCGAGCGAGCCACCGAGGAAGAAGCGCGGGAGGCGGCAGCACGGGCAGGTGAGGGGGTTAGGCCTCCGACAGCGGGGCTGAGAAACCGCGGGACGCCCGCGTGCCCCCCCCCCCGCCGTCCACCCCCCCCGCCGTCCACCCCCCCCGCCGTCCACCCCCGTCCACCCCGGGCACGGAGCCGGCAGGGACGCCCCGGCTTCCCGGGGGGGAGGCGAACTCGCTGGCGAAAGGCCGGGGCGGGGGGTGGGGAGGAACTCTGGGCGGGGATGGGCGGCCGGGCTCGCTGCGGCGGACTGGGGCGGGCAGGCGGTGGTTGGGGCCGGGGAAGGCCGCCGCCTGTGCTCTCATTGCCCCTCCTGGTACAGTGTTATTTGGAGCACAGAGTTTAGGGGATGGACAGTGAGCAATGAACGGTTATAGAGTTGAAAAGAAAAATGACCCTATCTAAAGGACAGTCTCTCCCAGGGTGTGAGTCTCTGCAGTGCAACCCTTTGCTAATTGCAAGGCAGAGAGCAGATGATTCAGTAAGTGGGGTTTATGGACCACAAATAGACATTAGTAGAAAAGATGCCCTGGGAAGGTTCAAAATATATGGAGGTACAAATGCCTGGGTAGAATGGATCAAATATATGGTGCAAAGCCTAAACGAGCAATTGCTATGCCTGTGCGGCAGGAAGGCCTGTGGCCCAAGTGGTACCCTTCCCTCTGGGGTGGAGCGAAGATTGACAGGGGATGGAGTGCGTCTTAGCCTTATGCCAAGACTCTACGGCATGGAGAAATAAGTCGTGTCATACTCTCTCCCTCCTGTTTCCAGCTTTGCAGGGAAAAATATCAAAATCCCCCTGGCATTTTCAGGAATAATTGGAAATCATACTGCCTGTCTCTCACGACGCGGCAGGAATGATACCAAGTTCCTAGGAACATGAGTAGGTGTGCAGAGACACGGGAAGTTGGTCCTCATATGTCCTCAAATGCTTCTTGAGTGGATCTTTGGTGGTACTGTGGGAAGATGACACTTCATTCCATTTTACCCCCACTGGGAAGGTACCTGTGACGTCGTACAATTGGAAATTCCTTTTACCCTGGCATTTGAACCCTGTGATCCATCAGGGCAACAGAAAAAGGAGTTGAGGGCTTTCCTCTGATGACAGGGTTTATTTCAATTAGATTGGGGTCCCCAGAGGAGTCCCCAAGGAACACAAAGCAAGAAGTCAAGTTAGCTGCGGGTTCTGAGTCCTTTTTGTTTTGGTAGGTAACTACAAACAAGAATGTAGACGGGATAAATAACATTTATTTATAAGTTATACTAGACAAGCAGTTAAATGAATCACCAAACAATTAGATGCTACTAGTAGAATGGCATGGGAAAATAACATGGTCCCAGATAGGATGTTGGCAGAAAAAGGTGATATATGTCTAACCACAGCTTCAGCAGAAGAATTGGCTGAGAATTCAGGTGTAGATAGTCCACTCATGGGATTGTTAGAATCTTGGTTTGTAATATTGAGAGAAATTACTTCTTTAATCGAAGTAACAGAAGCACTGATTTCTATAGCGTGCTACATCATTCCGTGTCTGCGAGGACTTGTTCAACACCTTATTGGACAGCTCTATCAAAGCAAGTGCCTTTAGGGCCACTGCCATGCTCAGATAAAATGATCCTGCTAAAAGAAGGGGGGTGGTGCTGGCAGTGTGGGACAACAGCCTGCGTGCTTCAGGGTGGGGGCAGCGGCTGGTTCTGTAGTTAACAAAACAAGAAAAAGGCCCCTCCCGTCATGGGGTTGAAGTTTCTTCTGTCCAGGTTTTCATTAGTGTTGCCCCCATATCTACCAAAAATTCTACTTGTTTGTTCTTTTGGGTTTCTTCTTCCCAATGCGGGAAGCACCACCCAGGCTGGTCCCCCAGAAGGACCAAAAGGTGACTGTGAAAAACAGAGTTTTCCAGGTTGCGCCCGGGTTACCCTCCGTGGTGTTTCGCAGGCTTTCTTCACTCTAGAATGGCGAATCCAGGCATTCTGTTCTCTGATATTGGTAGCAGTCAGGGGGTCTTGAAATGGACCTTCCTATTATGGTTTCAAAGTTTTCTGCAAAAGACTTCACATACTCGTCAGTAAAATGTGGCCCTCAATCAGAGGATCTAACAGCTGGGCCTCCAAGCCTTGGTATTATTTTGTGTATCAGTGTTGTAGTCACCTCCTAAGCTTTTGCTGTCCTGGTAGGGAACGCTTCTGGCCAACCTGAAAAAACATCAGTTAATACCAACAAATATCGGTACCCCCCTTTTCCTGGGAGTTCTGAACAATCAGTTTGCCATTGTGGTCCAGGCCCATTCCCTTTCCCCATTTGACCCATTTCTAGCTTGGGCATATTTTTGGGATTAGTCTGGAGGCAAAGATCACACCGCTGTCACCTCTTCCACAGTAACAGACAAATCTCTAGCTCCTGTCTCCCTAATCAAATGTTTGCGTAGTGGTTCTAGTCCCCAAGGCCCCTTCTTCTGCTCTTCCCTTCCTAAAGGCCAAACCAGGTGGGAGAAAGCCCCACTGTGTTTGCTTTTTCAGGAGAAAAATAAGTGCTAAAAAGCCACTTTGGGGGTGCCCAGGTGGATCCAGTGGTATCCAGACCCCCCCCAGAGGGAGCATCCCCCAGCACCCCCAAGTCCTTCGCAGGGCTGCTCTCAGGCCCTCCATCCCCAGCTTGTGTGATACCCGTGGTTGCCCGGGGCAGCTGCGTCTCCCAGGCGAGCTGGGTCCCGCCCCGGCCCGCCCCCGGCTCCTCGCAGTGTCCCTTCCCCCGGGCAACGCGGCTCTTCCCCGCAAACACCCGCCGGTGCCGGCCGGATGGAGCAGGCGGTGGAGCCGGTGCCCGGCGCCGAGCGGCTGTGCCGGTGCGCGGCGCGGGGGCTGGGGGTGCCGGCGGAGCGCTGGGAGCGCTGGGCAGGCGGGGAGGCGGCGGGGCCGCTGCTGCGGAGCTTCCTGGCGGGGCCGGCGGGGCCGGCGCTGCTGCTCTGGCGGGGCCCGGCCGGGGAGCTGGAGCTGGGGCCGCCCCCGCCGCCCCCCGCCGCCCGCCGCAAGGGGCTGTTCTTCCTGCGGGCCCCCGGCGCCGGCCCCGGGGAGCTGCTCTGCGGGGACCTGCCCGCCGATGCCCTGCGGCACTTTGCCGCCCTCGTGGAGGAGGTGAGGATGAGGGGCCACGGGGGCAGGCTCAACAGGAGGAGAAATTTGTTTGCTGGGAGGTGCCAGAGCCTGGCCCAGGCTGCCCAGGGCGGGTGTGGAGTCTCCTTCTCTGAGACATTGAAACCCGCCTGGACCCACCTGTGTGATCTGCTCTGTGACCCTGCGTGAGCAGGGCTTGGACTGGGGGATCTGCAGAGATCCCTTCAACCTAACCAGGCTGGGATCCTGTGAGGCCTGGGCAGCCCCGGAGGTGCAGAGGGAGCCCTGGCACCCATGAGTACCGGGTGCCCCTCGCACATGGCAGCGGGGAAGGTGTCCCCTCCTACAGACAGGCTCCTTGGCCTCCCTCCCTTCTCTGCTGATGCACTTGTACCCTTAACTCTGCCCTTTGCAGTACCATGGACGGCTTTAGAACTCATATAAACCACCTGAATGCTGATCCACATCAGCTCTGTCTATCAGTGGGGTCCTTGTGGGACTGATGTACCCACAGGTGCTGGAGGGGACATCTGCAGGTCACCTACTCCAAACCCCTGCTCAAGCAGGGCCATCCAGAGCCAGTTGCCCAGGGCCATGTCCAGGTAGCTCTTCAGTATCTCTAAGGATGGAGACTTCACAACCTCTTTGAGCAACCTGGGCCAGTGCTCGATTACTCTCATAGTGAAAAAGTGTTTTGTGATGTTCAGGAGCCTCCTGTAGCTCAGTGTCGGGTTATCTCAGGTGGGCTGATGTTTTCTTAAAGAGATCGTCAAGAGGTTCGAGTGCTTTTGCTTTGCTGTGTTATTAGCCTGAACTAGACAATGTTGTTTCGGTTTATTCCTGATGGCTCCTCACCGGGAGAAGTCTCAGGAATGAGGCTGTAATGGGAAAGCAGAGGAGCTGCTGGATTTGAGAAGCTCTGATCATGATGTTTGGTATATTAAGATGGTGACTGATAGATTGGATTCCCAAGAGCAGGCTGCCAGACTGGTTATCCTGGTTTTGTGAGAAAACACATGATTTATACGGGGAGCTTTTGTTTTGATGAGCCCCGTGGTCTTGCGAAGTCTGCACAAACAGTGGTTTTGCATCACGGCTGGCCAATAGCATTGCAAGCACCGTCTGCTATGGGTAGATGGTGGGGTAGGAACACTTTGGCAGATCCTGTTAAATCCTGTTTTCTGAATGCCTTTGGGAGCCGGGATTGTGCGTCCCAGCTGCGTGTTTGCAGGCTTTGCTCTCCCCTGTGCAGACATGCAGTATTTCTGCAGGGAGCAGATTGTGCCTGGTTTTCATCCTATTTTCCTCTCAAGCTTCACTTGAAGGCAAAAGCAGCAGTGGTGCTGGGTCAGGCAGATGGGGTGGGTCTGCGTGAAGGTGAAAAAGGTCTTGAATTTCCTGGGGTTGGGGTCGTGTGTTCCTCTGCCCACACTTTGTCTTTATTCAGTGAGGGGTCACAGCTGGTGACCTTGTCCACTTGTTGCTTCACTCCTGCGGTGCCGAAGGGAACACACCTGCTCTGTGGGCTGGGGCTTCATCCTGAGTCCAGTTATCATTTTAACAGTCAGAAAGAAAATGAACGGCTATCATTTGCCTGGTTACAACATCACTGGCATTAGCAGTCCACATGCTTTAAGTAATAGAGACACATCTTGCTAATAATGCAGCTAAAACTGCTGAAGGTGAACTCGTCAGCACCTGCCCGTGTGTTCCCTGGGGTTGTGCTCCCCCTTCCCACGGCTCCCTGGGCACGAAGGTGGCTGGTCGGGTCTTCTTCGGGTCTACAGAGCCAGCCACAGTTCCAAAGAGTCTTCAGCATCCTGGGACAGCACCATGGAGGTGCTGAGCTGCTTTATTCCGTTTCAATTTTATGTCCATTTGCAGCTATTTTTATGCCTTTAGTCACCTCCCCCCCTCCCCTACCCCCACCCTGAGTCCAGTAACACAAAGGGCTGTTGTTTGTCACTAGGGACAACCTGGCTTTGTTAGGCTGTTGCCACAGGCTGGTCCCAGTGCAGAGCCAGCCAGGATAGGTGACAGACACGGTGTTGCTGTCACAGCTCAAACAAGCCAAAAGCAGCTCAAATCTGGGCAAACCCCGACCAGCCCCACAACCCCATGCTGCCGGGTCAGTAAAAGTGCTGATAAAGGCAAAGCTCCTGTTTGGTGGGCTGCAGCTGGGACCTGGGGGACCCTCACCACCAGTGTATCCCAGGGGGTACCAGCAGACCTTCCCTTGCAGCACACTGAGCTCAGCCCAGCCCTGGCAGGCTCAAAGGGCAGCCTGACGGCTGTGCCCATGGGCAGGGACATGGGGACCAAGCACCGGGGACAGTTGTGAGGGCAAGGGACAGCAGCCCATGGGGCCATCTCCAGTTGCGGGCTTGAAAGGCTGGGAGAGCCTGGGGATGGGGCTGCTCACTTTGCCTACTGGCTTCCACCCTCCTTGGCTGCTTGGATTTGGGGAAAAGGGTGTTCTGCTGTATAAAGTGGGCCTGTAGAGATGCCCATTCATCATCAGCTGCCTCTATTTCACATGGGAACTGCTTGAGACAGCAATGAATATGGGTCTCCAGGCTTGGCCAAGCACAGACCTCAGAGCCTGGTGGCCCGTCCGTCTCCTGCTGCACTTTTTTCTCCATTGGTCTTCCGTGACTCCCGCTGTAGGTGATCGTGCCCATCCTAACGAACAAGAAGAACCATCAGGGCTGGCCACAAGTGGTGTCACAAGACATCGTGCGTCATGTCCACAACCTCAAAAGTACCATTTTCACAGTTGTTGGCCAAGTAGACGGCAAGACCTTGCTGCCTCTCCCAGCTGGCTCAGAGGGAATTGAGGACATTGATCTGGAAAATGAGAAATCGTGAGTACCACCCCAAAATAACAGGTTCTGGAAGGTCCAGAGAAGCAGATGCGTTTGTACATCAAGTTGTCATCGTGTCTGGGCTGCGTGCGTGCCCCTGTGGAACCCCAGGAGATGTGTGGGTGCAGTGGAATGAATCACTCCTCAGACAGGACGTGGTGCGGGTGGGATTTTGTGAGAAGTTACTGCTTCCAAGGCAGTGGGGTGACCTGTCCTCAGCTTCCCAGCCCACTTGGTGGTGTTTCTTGCTGAATTAAGTGAGTTAATGACTGCAGGGCTGTAGAATATTTTGAGGGAGAATGGTATGGGGAGAGAGAATCTTGCTGGATGTGTGAGTCTCCAGGTCAGATCCTGAACCTGAATGGATCTGATGTGACAATGACTGGCTGTGCAGAGAGGTGGCGACTGGCTCTTCATTTCCACCATTCACTTTATGAACAGTGTTGTTGCCCACACTGCTGCAGACATTCAGCCATTTTCTCCAGAGTGTAATTCCTATATTAAACCAGTGACAAAATCTTATGGGGTTTGATTGTTTTGTGGTTTTGAAATGTGAAACCCTGTAAAATCCAGCTGCCCACACGGCCATTGGAAGTAGATCCAACTGAGCAATGCACATCAACAAAGTTAATCACGTACTCTGTTTACTACAGCATGGAACGGATAGATAAATCTCTGGTGTATGCCATGGAGTCGGCCATCATAGACTGGAGCCACCAGATCCAGGAGGCACTGAAGAAAGAGTCTTCAGAGCCTCTCCTGCAAGGCAGCAATCCGAACCCGAAGGTGGAGCTGGAGTTCTGGAAGAACAGGTACCCAGAGCAGCCTGGCCAGTGCATGGTGCCCTGTGGTGCTGGTTTTGTGTAGAGGGAGAGTGCTGGTGGTGGAGCTGCTAATTCCATGAGTTGAGAAGAACAGGCCACTTGGGGTTCATGTAGGCTTCAACTAAGGAAAATTGCTCCCGCACAGAAAATCATCATGATCTGCAAAGTGCCTGGGAGGTCACTGGGCAGCTGGCTGTGTTTTAACTTAGCCCCACCACAGAGGCTACACCTCAAGGGACTTTTTTCAGAAATGCCCTTTACAGAATCCCAGGCTGGTTGGGCTGAAGGGCCCTCTGCAGATCCCCCAGTCCAAGCCCTGCTCACGCAGGGTCACAGAGCAGATCACACAGGTGGGTCCAGGCGGGTTCGAATGTCTCAGAGAAGGAGACTCCACACCCGCTCTGGGCACTCTTTCGTCACTGTTCACTAGGAGCCATCCACAGGAGTAATTGCTGATGGACACCTGCTGGGGGCTGTCTGGAAATGGTGCATCTCAGCTGGCTGCTGTTCATCTGTCAGGGCCGGAGGGGCTTTAGATGCTCAGGAGCCTGGGAGTGGTATTTCCTCCTGCCCTTTGAAAACCTTTGTGCTGTACTGGTTCAGGCTGACTCGGGGCAAAGCCCTGCTGGCTGGAGAGCTGTTGCTAATGCCTGCAGAAACACGATGGCTTTTTTTCAGCGATGTTCTGTCAGTAGCAGAGCTGCTGTCATGCTGAACTCAGCACTTTCTGTCCTGTAGGGTTTGTCTGTGCCTCATGCAGCTTTCTCCCATTTCCACAGTCCATGTGTAGCTGGAGGAAGCCCTGAATCAGGCCCAGGGGAAACAGATGATGTTGGGGGACAGCTGATGACCCGGTGTAGGTGGGTAACATGGCCACCAGCATCCTGGTGTGCATCAAGAACAGTGTGGCCAGCAGGCCCAGGGCAATGACTGTCCCACTGTACTCAGCGCTGGGGAAGCCAAACCTCAAATCAGTTTTGGGCCCCTCAGGCCAAGAAAGACCTTGAGGTAGTGGAGTGAGTTGAGAGAAGGGAATAGAGCTGGTGAGGGGCTGGAGCACAAGTGTGATGGGAGTGGCTGAGGGACCTGGGGGGTTCAGCTGGAGAACAGGAGCTGAGGGGAGACCTTCTGATCTCTGAACTGCCTGGAAGGAGCTTGGAGCCAGGGGGGGTCGAGCTCTGCTCCCCAGGAACAAGCGCCAGGATGAGAGGAAACGGCCTCAAGTTGCGCCAGGGGAGGCTGAGGTTGGATATTAGGAAACATTTCTTCCCAGAAGGGGTTGTGAAGCATTGGAACAGGCTGCCCAGGGCAGTGGTGGAGTCACCATTCCTGGAGGGGTTGAACAGTCACAGAGATGACATTCTCAGGGACACGGGGCAGTGCCAGGGGTTAGGTTATGGTTGGACTCGATCTTGAGGGTCTCTTCCAACCAACTGATTCTGTGATTCTGTGTCTCGGTTGCTGTAGGTGTGATGACCTGGAATGCATTTACAACCAGCTGACAACGAGGAAGGTCAGGAACATGATGGAGCTGCTGGAGAGAGTTGAGAGCAGCTACATCCCAGCCTTCAAAACCATGCTAATGGATGTTGAGGCAGGTGAGATGCTGGGGCAACTTTACCACAGTGCTGGCTTCTGGCCTTTCTTCATGGCCTGGTGTGACTGATTTCAAGCCAAATCTTTCTAGTTTGTGAATTGAGACTGGGCTGCTTGTGCTTGAGTCTAGGCTTTTGTTTCCAGGCTGGGACAAGCTCCATCGCTGGTCTGTTGAGCCAGACTCTTGCCAAAGTTCAGGGTGAATGGGTTTGGGAATTTATTCTGCTGTAATAAAGTGTTTGCATTACTCTAACAGGACTCACCTCAACTTCCACCAGCTCCTCTGGTGTTATTATGCAGGAACGGGAGTTCAGACTAAGAGGACAGATCTTGTACCTAAGACTGCTTTGTTAGAGCGCTGCTTCTCAGGCTTTGGCCACTGCAGCCCGAATTTCCTTGCTTTGCTTTGCTTAGGGGAGTTGAGCGCAGCCCAAGGAAATATTGCAAATCCCTGTCTGTAGTGAAAAACAGTGTAGTCCTGCTGGTCTGTCCCTGCAGACCAACACAGCTGGACATCCATGTCCAACCCAGCTGCTCTCTGGCACAATGAAACCATCTAGACTGTGTTAGCTGTGCACGTGCTGGCAGAAAACACTGTTCTTCACCACTTCACGTGCAAACATTGAATCTCTTAAGGATCTGTGTCACACTCTGCATTGTGCAGTTTAAATGGGCTGGAGAAACACCCCTTATATAAGGAGCCAAGGGTTCATTGTTAAACTAATTAATACTTTAAGGGTTTAATCAAAATACAACAAATATTTGGTTTTAATCCGGCTACAGCGATACTAACCCTAATTGGATAATTTGGACTATAATTGTTAATTTCCATTACAGCGCAGTTCAGATTTGTGTGCACCTGCTTTTAAGTCTCTGCCCCTTTCCCTGGCATTGTACTGGTGTGGCTGCTGTTGGTGGATTTGCTGGGAGGGTGATGCTGATAGTGGGAGTCTCTTCTTCCTTGGTCTTGGGCCTTAGGGGTTATTTTTGCATGCATTCAAGCACTTCTGTCACTTCTTGTTGGTCCACAGGTTTAATTGCACAACGATCTGGTTTTATTAATGCTTGCGCTCTGGGGTAATTCTTCAGGGTAAAACCACACAGCTGTACAGAGCTAAGCTAAAGCTTTCGACGAGTCAGACATCAGTTGCTTTACTGTTGACAGGTTTTCTATTACAGTCAGGACTAGTGGGGCCGTCGTCATCTGCCCGCTGGACAAGGAGTTGCTTGAGCCAAAACTGAGCTAAAAAGGGCTCAGGCCAAGGCTGTACAGCCTGTCGTGCTGTACAGCAAGGCCATGGCTCACAGCCATGGCAGCACTGTATTTTTGGTGCTGTTGGGCAAATTCCGTGTGACTTTTTAGCAGTTGTGGACTCAGGCTCTCCACGAAGCCCTGTCCCAGCTCCCTGTCCCCTGCCATCACATCAGCTTATTTCTGTTCTGGTTACTGCCGCAGGTGAGTGATGTTCACGAGTGAGTGACCTGCAGCACACAGGTGGCTGAGGGTGCTCAGTGCTTGTCAGGACAGTTTCTTTTCCCAGGCACTTTTCCATGTGGTGAGGCCAGCACCTAGCTGGGAACCCAGCACACCGCAGCTGGGTGGTTCTTACCGCTTCTCACGTCTCTCAACACAGCTTTGACTGAAGCTCAGGACGTTCACCTGCACCTGACACCCCTCAAGCGCCGCTTGGAAGACGTAGAGAGGGTTGAGTTCAGCGAGGTGAAGCCTTTCCTGCTCCCCCTGCTCCACGTGGTGTGTTTGATCTGGGTCACCTCCAAGCACTACAACATGCCCGTGCGGATAGTGGTGCTGCTCCAGGAGATCTGCAACCTTCTCATTGAGCAGGTCTGTGGCTGTGATGCCTGTGTTTGCAGTCCCCTGTGTCCCCTCTCCCCTTCTTCCTATTGTCCTTCCCTGGAAAAGTGATTCTTTAGGCAACATTTAACTTAATAAACAGGTTCAAATGTGTTCAACACAAGAAGTCCTTGTTTTCCATGATGGCAGAAGTGACCTCTCAGGTGTGATTTTGCTCTTCCAGGCCCTGGTGTACCTGTCTCCAGAAGACCTTCTGAAAGGGGACATGGAGGAGAGCCTGGGCAAGGTGCGAATGGTGCTCGGTATCCTGAACATGTTCAAAGAGGCATTTGAGGAGAGAAGGGAAAAACTGCACATGTATTATGAACCAGGCCAAGAAGTGAGGGAGTGGGACTTCAGCTCCACGATGGTGTTTGCGAGGCTGGACACCTTCCTGAAGAGGCTGGAGATGGTGGAGGTGAGACTCTGGTCTTGAAAAACATTGCAAACCGTCAGGAGAACTCTGTAGCCAGGAGATCACTTGCTGGCATCTTTCCTTTCTATAGCTTCACCTGATACCAGGGAATGGGGCCACTCTTTTGCTGTTAGGTCTCCTGTTACAGCGAGTCTAAGACTGTGTTTTACTATGTCCTGCTCAGTGCATATGTAAGCTGGTCAGGTTGATAGGTGTGTTTTTTGCTCTCAGGAGTCCCGTTGGACTCCTTGCTCCTGTTGGGGCAAGAAAAGGAGGATTACTGGAGGTGTGGTTTGCACAGCTGTAAATAAAGGAATGTAATCTCCCAGGTCTCCTGGTGCCATCAGAGACAGATTTAGGTTATGGTTGGACTCAATGATCTTAAGGGTCTCTTGCAACTGAAATGGTTCTATGATTCTATGACACCCTAGAGCTGGGTCCTGCCTGTCTTGGAGAGGCCAGATGGCAGGATCCCCTTGGCTGTGCCACGTGGGCCTGGGGAGGAGCAGGGACACGTTCCTCACCAGGTTGTCCCTTCGCATCGTCATATCCATCAAACTGGGGTGCTGTGGCTCAGGGGTGTCCCTGTTTGCCAGATCTGTCACCTGAGGCAGGGACATTGGGGTGTCATCCCTGAGCTCCCAGTGTGGCCAAGGGCTCCTTGAGCCACAGGAGATGTTCTGCAGAGAGCAGGTCTGAGTGTGAATGTGGGAGCTCCCTATGCTCTCCTTACCACATGGCTGTGTCTGGAGACCACAGACATACAGACACCATATGTACCTGTTATACAGACACTGTATATACCTCTTATACAGATACTGTATGTACCTCTTGTACAGACCTTGCATGTACCTGTTATCTCTCACGTGGCTAACCACACACATTCATCTGCTCTCCACACACATCCCAAATGAATTTCTTTGTTGATTGTTGCTGCGTTCTCAGTGTGTAGGGTTGGATGGCCAGTGTACAGGTTGCTGGTGTTTGCAGTTTTACTGCTTTAAATGTGCCATATACTTTTATGTGTTCCTTAATTAACTATGTTGAAAACTGTCATGGCTGGTGCCTATTTTAAAAGTATTCATAATGATGGTTTCCAGTAGGGTTTGATGTGAAATAAACCAAATTATGCTGGTCAGTGTAGAGAGGAATATAAATAGACACAGGAATAACTGCAGGTTATCATGAGGACAGTGTTGGTGACAGGTTTACTGGGACCCTGTAAAGGCTCTGGGGCACTGACTGCTGGGATTCCATGGATGCCATGGGCACACTGTGGATATGGGCTGCAGACAAAAGCCAGTGGGGAGGTTTTGAGCTGGGGCACTGTGCGTTTTGACCAGTGTCTGTTTCCTCCTTCCGTGGCTGTCCCACACTCCAGGGACAGTAGAAGCTGCAGTATCTGGAGTCAGAGGGAGAGCCTGCGGAGTGAGCTGTAAAACAATAATTAAAAGCATAGTGCACACCAGCCTGTTAATGAGGAAAACTGCTGCATCTCTCTCCGTCTCAATTTCCCCTCATCACTTCATTTCAAGCAACCTTGCAAGACAAAGCAAGGGACAACTGGTATTTCCACATTATTTTTTTGCCTTACTAGGTATTTGTTCAAGCGGATGTGCTGGTGTGTCGAAGTGAATATGAATGCATATGTGCATTTGTTTTCGAATTTTCATAAAAGCTGCAGTTACACTGGTGCATGGGTAGCCCATGAGCACGTGAAGAGGGAAGGATCCCTTTCCTTTGGTTCGTTGCACTGTTTCATATTACGTGTCTGTGGTAAAACCTGCTGCCCTGCTCGGGTGGCCCCAGGACAAGTGCAAGCAGAGAGTGGCCACCAGTACATTCCTGTGCACATTTCTCCTGGTCCTCTGAGACAATGGATGTTCAACCAGCCCTTACTTGGCCCTACCTAGGGAGACAGATGAGGTGGGATGGCAGCAGAGCTGCCCAGTGCTGCCACCACCACTGGGGGAGCGGGACATTTTCCCAAGAGGTGACACTGCCAGGCTGCAGAGGATGGGAAGGGAAGGGAAGGGAAGGACCCGTGTGCCACCTCAGCAGAGAGGGCCAGCGGGGCAGGTGCTGCAACAGCCACTTGGACACGTGGAGGTTTGACTGCGCAGGAGCTTTGGACAGTTTGGGTACCTGTAAACATTAGAAATCTGTCCTTGGTTAATACCTATAAAATTGGGATTCTTAGCTATGCTGGATGACATATAAGAGTCTCATATCCTGCTTTGGATCTGTCCTTTAAATACACTTAAAAGCGATTTTACAGTTGTCATGGTATTTCTAGTGGCTGCAGCAGGTCTCACTGGGCAGGGACGTGTTATGAGCAGCCACTGATGCTCAGGACAGGCAGATCAGGCTCCCCCCTTCCCATCCCTGCCACCCAGCCTGAGCACCAGCGCTGTGCTTGGGAAGGTCCCTCAGCAAGTGCAACTCTGTCGTGACAGCTGTTGTCATCTTCTTTTGTCAACATCATGACCTGTGTCTCCCTCCGTTGACTTTGAAGGATCTCCTGGCAACTTCCTTGGACTTGATGAAGCTGGAGAAAATTGAATTCAGTGGGATTAAAGGGAAGACCCTGGGCCAGCAGGTCCTGGACATGTATGAGGAATTCCAGGAGGCATACAAGGTGTTTTCAGAGCGAACCTATGACTGTCTTGACCTGACCAACACGGTAGGTGGGACCAGTTTGCGGGAACATCAGGAACATGTGCATGTTTCCAAAGCAGCAGTTTCCTGCTCTCTTCTTCCCAGCTCTTTCCTCCTTTCATTATGATCTGATCTGGTACTGGAGGGAACAGGGAGCCGCTGGCCTTTCCTGCAGAGATTTGGGACTTCTTGCACGTCTATATCTAACATATCTTGCTAGATCAGCACCTTAGATCAGTGCAGCTGGGAAACTGGGATTTCCATGAGTTATGCACAAGCTTTTGCTGTACATGGTGCTTGCTGAGGTATAAGAGCTATACCAACACCCACATCTCTTTGCTTTCCTGCTCTTGGTATTTACCATGTTTCCCCAAAAATAAGACCTACCCCAAAAACAAGCTATAGCATGATTTTTCAGGATGCTTGAAATATGAACCCTATTCAAAAAATTAGCCCTAGTTACAGTTCATAAAAAAGTCAATTTAAATAGGGTCCAGGCAGCTATACATGTAAAAAAGTAAGCATCTTTTGCAGCAAAAATTAATATAAGACTCTGTCTTAGTTTTGGAAAAACAAGGTAGTTTGCCTGATGAGGGCCAACTCAGATCATCTCTGGGATGTGTTCGCTCCTACCTAGATGAACACATGGCATCTGGGGCTCTCAGAATTCAAGGATGCTCTATTTTATTATCAGTAGTGCTTTAATTAAAGGAATATTCCCAGCCCTCTGGGACCTGCCTGGTGTGGGGATGGGTGGCTCGTGCTTTGCTTCCTGCAGCTCCCAGTACATCTCTGCAGGGGGTGGCACGTCCCCAGTGTTTCTTGCTGGAAAGCTGCTTGCTCCATAGCACCCCTCCTTCAGCAGGGCAGGCACAGAGGAGAGGTGACAGTGGCTCTGCAGGAGGTGGCTTGGGTTTGGTGACCCCATGGCCATTTGTGTGACTCTGAGTCATGTTTGTTCTTTCAGTGCTCTAGTTTTGCACCCTCTGCCACTGCTGGAGCCGTTTTTTTTAGCTAAAACATGGCATCTGGATCTGCTGGAGCTCAGCAGTAGCAATAGTAAAAGCTATTTCCTTGCACTTTGTCCTTTGGAAAAGAGACACATGACCTCATTTTTAGTGGTTTTGTCCAAGCTAGAACAGAAGGACTGTCACGGACTGTCAAGTTCAGTCTTTGATTTGGACTCTTTTACGTGTAGGAAAACAAATATAGATGTTACTCTTGAAGTTCAAAGGATTTATTACAATTGAAGCAAGAAAAGCAGTGCAAGAAGATGATGGAAATTACAGAAACCCAGTACTGTTGAGTTTGAAAAGGACCTCTGGAGATCACCCAGTCCACCTTCCCTGCTCAAAGCAGGCTCAGCTAGAGCAGGACTGTGACTGGTCAGGTGAAATATCTCCAAGATTACCTATGTCCAAGTGTGGAGACTCCACAGCCTCTCTGGGCAACCTGTGCGAGTGTTTTGAAACTGCCTCACTCACAACCAGCTCACCATGGAACCACAGGCTTGTTTTGACTTGAAAGTAGGTTGGATTTGGGACTCAGCAGGTGCATCCGTGGGTTTTCTGGATGATGGTGTGGTCTTCAGGCCAAGTGGTGGGGGAGAGGGTGTGGAAATAGTCCATCTTGCCTGTAGGCTGAAGATAGTGCCATGTGGGCTGTGGAAAGCCCTCAGGACCAAAGGGTCCCTCCCAGAGAAAGGGCCAACATCTCAGCCATGGGACAGCACAGAAATGTTCTCAAGCTTCATGAGGACTTTGCCACGTTGCGATGGCTGAAGATTGGCCAGAGGAGTGGCTTAGTTCACGGTGAATAAGAGAGGGCATCTCTGGATCGAGGAGTTACAGGTACCTTCCTAGTGCCATCTTGCAGCCTCACAGCTTGTGTTTTGCCTTTGTGCAGGACTTTGAGCAGGATGCCTTTGGTTTCCAGCAGAAAGTAGAAGACATGGACCGTCGGCTGGGCACCATTTTCATCCAGGCTTTTGATGACGCCTCCAACTTGGACCACGCCTTCAAGGTTTGTTTATCGCTCCCTTGCTCTTCCCTAAAAGGGAAATCAGGGCACCCGGCTCGGTGAGAATCACGCTGAGGAGACCAGGCAGTGCTGGAGCCACAGGCACATGGGGCTGGTGTTTGCTGGTGGGACAGTGGGACTTGTAGCTTTTGGGCTGCTCTTGGTTTGGGATGCTCAGGCTGGTGGGTCCCTCACAAAGCTTTTGGATGCCAGGAGATATATTTGTGTCTCTCTCTGCAAGTCGGGGGAAATCATGCTTTTTCTAGGATTTCCTGGTGAGAATTGATATTGTTAGTATCAATTTGTTAATATTATTAATACATGGATCTGTTTCAGTTTTGGAAACAGGTTTTCTAGAAACAAAGCTGGTTTATTTATCAATTAATCTATCTTGCAGAAATAATAAATGGTATTTTTTTAAAAAAATCAATATAAGCATTTGTAGAAAAGACTTTAGCAAGTGACAGTGTTTATCTTTGTAAGTTTTTTGAAAAAAATAGAAAATCTTGAAGCATTTGAAGAACAACAGTTGGAATGTGGTCCAACCCCAGAGAAAGTCTGAGAGGCCCCGTAACAAAGGGAGCAAATTTCCTTTTTCCAAAGTGCCCATCGGTGCGGACAGTATTGAAGCCTCTGGGCTGGGGAGGAAGGTCCCAGCTGATCTCTCTGCAGGAGTCGGGGTTGTAAATTTTTCCCCTCTTCTTTTCCTGCGTGTTCACCCCAACAGCTGCTGGACATGTTCGGGAGCCTTTTGGAGCGACCGGTAGTCGCTGCAGATGCTGCTGGCAAATACTCCGTCCTCATCAGCATGTTCAGCAGGGCCCTGGACCACGCCAGGCTGATCTACTCCCGGCACATCCAGGCAGAGCTGAAGCTCGGTAGGTAGAACGTGCTGAGTAAAATGGGTTTTACAGGGAGTTTGATTGAGATTAATTTGGGGGGGAAATGATTTATTTTTCTAAGGAACCCAAAACTTTACAAATTGCAGATGTTTTCAGCCTCTGTAGCTCCTAGTGGCAATGGAAATGCCTGGGAAAGCTCTGTTCTTAGTATTAAAGCAAATAATTGGTTAGCAGTAAAAATACCCTTTTTCAAATGTGTATGCATGATATGTGACTGGGAATGGAGACACATGCTGAGCTTTTCTCCCAGCGAGGCTGTGACAGGAGGTTTCTCTCCACATTTGTGTGCTGCCTCCAACACCCCATGGGACCTGCAAACCCACTCATGTGCTCCTCAGAATGAATTTATTTTGTTTCCCTTACAATGCTTAAAATGCAAAGTATGCGAGTGGGACTTTGTAACCAAGGGTTTAATCAGCCTTTTCCAAGTTTATTATTCCCCGTGACTGTTGGCACAGGGGGGAATGGGTGGATTTCTATCAGATTATGAGGATTCAAGTGTGTCATTTTGAACAATAACCTATTTACTTGCCTCAGAAAGATCATACTGGAACGAGACAAGTCCTGGACTGGAGAGAATCATGGAGAGAATCATTTGCTGTGAATTTGTGGTTATTGTTCTGTGGCTGTTAGATAAGGCGGACAGAAGTAACTCCTGGTCAGAAATCCCTATGTCAGTGTTTGTGAGGGGCGGGGAATGTGTCCCAGGCAAGGGACACCTCACGTCAGCTCAGGTTTGGACATAGTCTGGGCTTCTCGTTCGATCTCAGCTCCTTATTCAAGATCCAGAGGCACTCGCCTTGGTCACAGACCTACATCAGTGTGGCAGATGTTGGATTTAAGGAAGGAAGCTGGGAAATCAGAGCAGTTTTCTGCAAATGAGGTTCTGTTGTTGCATCTTTGGGGTTACAAGTGCAGTGTTCAGTCAAATGCTGTTCCAATGTGCCCTCCCCAGGATCCCCCCCTGTGCACAAGAACGTGCCGCCGGTGGCTGGAGCGCTGCGCTGGGCGCAGGAGCTGCGAGCGCGAATCCAGGTGCCGTTTGATCACTTCAGGCACATCCCACATCTGTGCGTGTCTGTTCCAGCTAAGTTGCTTTATGACCACCTTGCTATCTTCTCTGTAATCAATCTGATTTTCTTTCTGTGGTGAACATTATCCCATGGTTATAGCTGAAATAATTCTTAGTCAAAGAGGTGTGAAGTGGTTGCACTGGTGCTTTTCAGCTTCCTTGTGATCATTATTTTTTTTAAGAAACTCATTCACTGGATTTGTTTTGAAGCGATTAAGAGGCACAGTGGGCTATTCAGCTTTCAGACATAGTTCCCGGGTTGCAATTGAAAGAGGTATCAGAACCTTTCCTGCTGCAATCCCACTCAGCATGTTCTCCAGGACCTCCTCAGCTGCAAGTCCTGGTTCTGGCATCATCCAAACTGTGAATAGCAGAGAAGTGCTGGGCTGGACTCAGCTGAGATGGATCGATGGAGCTGGGTTTGCATGTTGGGGAGCAGACGAGCATTTTGTTGGGCAGAAGAAAACTTTCTCAGCGTTAAACAAAGGAGCCATCTCCCAAGATCAAGGAAAGAAACCAATGCTGGTATATTTATCACCCAAATGCTTGTTATAACGGATGGTGTCAGGGAAGTATGGCCTCATACTCACAGCTGGCACCACATGAGACAACATTTAAGAGCTCTGTAAGCAAGGCAGTGTTGGACTTATGACAACTGAGGGTGTTCTAGGGACTGCACCTGGTAGCTCACAGGAATGGCTTCACGTGTGCTGGTCAGGATTCTGTGTAAATGGATCCACTTTTTTAATGTACTTGACCAAAATAACTTGACCGTCACTGTACCATGTTTGTAACCTTCTCTCACTGTATCTTGCCATTAAGTGTCTTTAAGTGCACAGTTATTCTGCAGCAGCAAAGACATTGGTGCAATGAAACAAACTCTTGGGCTGTTCCCAGCACAGAGCCCAAGTTATCATGTCTGATTTGAACCTAAATGGCAAATTTTTGTCCACCATGAAGGACCCAGATCTGCATTTCACACTGATTTTCTGTCCTCTGTTTAGAGTAGTTAATAACATGCTCTGCAACGGTGGTGACATGATGCTGTTGAAAGGGAAAAAGGATTAAAAAGGAGAAACAAAAGTGGTTTTGCTGGGATTTACTTGGATTTGCTCAGAGGACTTGTTTACTTCCAGCAGGTTTCTCAGCACTTGCCCAGCGGTGACTGCTCAGGCGCTCCTTTTTTCCAGCTTTTGGTTAAGTTAATTCAAGTTTTGTCAATATGTCCTCCAAAATCAACAACCATCTTGAGGAAAACTTGGATATTGTAGATGAAACAGTGGGGAAAAGACAGCATGATAAGAATTCCTCTGGCCTGCTGTTCCCTGGGCTGTACAGCCCTGGCAGCGTGGCCAGGGCTCTGCCTCCCGCACTCTGGGACACCTTTGCTCTTCGGTTTGAGGGGCATGAATTGGGCACCGCCAAGAGCTTCATCTGCCGGGAGCCACACTCTGCTTCTTTCTGTGCCTCTTTGACCTCAGAAAGTGGTGGCTGGTGAGCAGAGGTTGCCCTGCTCTGTGCAAACACCGGAGCATTGAGTATGTTACGGAGACCAGTGTTCCTCCAGCAGCTCTGGGCCCTTGTTCTTCCCCCAGGACGTGGTTCTCATTTGCCAGTTGCCATGCAAACACCCGCAAAAGGGCGCACTGGGGCTTGGAGAGCTTTTGTGCAGTGAAATGGTTTTGGGCGATATGGTGGGGTTGGAATGTAAGATCCCCAGCCAGGCTCTGCCTGCAAGGTGGTGGGTGGTTTTGGGAAGGGGTAAATAGAGACTGCAGCCTCACAGGGCTAAATGTAACGCTGAGCTTGTCTGTTGTGCCACCAGCTGCTTGGACTCTGCTGGAGGAAGAAGGGTGATAGAGAAGTATGAAGAAATGATCCAGCTGCTCGACAGGTAAGTGGTGGCTCAGGCATGACTGTAACTATATGAAAAAAAGCCAAACCTTATAGAATCATAGAATTGTTTTGGTTGGAAGAGACCCTCATGTCCATCCATTAACACAACCCTGGCACTGCCCCGTGTCCCTGAGAACCTCGTCTCCACGTCTGTCCACCCCTCCAGGGATGGTGACTCCACCACTGCCCTCGCAGCCTGTTCCAATGCCCGACAGCCCTTTGGGGAAGAAATGTTTCCTATTATCCAGTCTGAACCTCCCCTGGTGCAACTTGAGGCCATTTCCTTCTCCTTCTCTAAAGCACCTTTCAGCACATTTGCAAGCCCAGGGCCTGAGAATGTCTCTTTCTAAGCCAGAAGGAATTTTGTGATGAGAGAGGAGGAGGAATCCTTTGCTACACACCACAGTCTTTCTGTGATATCTTGAAATGAGAAGTTTGCATGGAGGGACAGGGGCTGTGCAGCCCAGCAGAAATGTTGGAACGAGATTCTTTTGGATGTAGCAGATGCTGTGGTAGAAAACCTGAGCTGACCAGAAGTCTCAATCCACTTGTGCCCATTCACAGTGTACTTACCGTGGCTGTAATGTGTGTATTCCACAAGTGGGAGTGGGATTCGTTGCACCTCCCTTAATATCTTAATGTTTGATGCTAAAACTGAACTGATTGCTCTGAGCTTTTGAATGTTTGTCCCCAAATTTGAATCCTCTGCTAAGAATGGTACTTGGGGGATCTTTGTTTTCCTGACTTGATGCTGTCACTGGTTTTCAGGTGTTTGTCTTTGAAGCCAAGATCTTTATGGAGGTGGTGTGGGTGGGTTTTAAATATTCCTTGATGTTCTTCAGCCCTCAGAAGTGGACTTGGCTTTTATTTGGTTCTATGTCTTGGTGTGCGGGCTTGGCAGCTACGTGGTGGATGTTTTAATTTGTTTGTTTGTTTTTCGGCAGGTATCAGGAGAAGCTCTATGCAGACTGGTCCCAGACAGTCTCTGGAAAATCACAGTACAACCTTACTCAACCGCTTATCCGGCGAGATCCAGAAACCAAACTGATCCCAGTTAATTTTGATCCCCAGGTAAGAACTAGCTTTCCTGTCTGCCGGAGGGCACGTCTCCAAGCTGTGCCCCACCGTGCATGGCAAGTCTGGTGGGATCGCTACTAGATCTGTTCTGCTGAGGTCCCTGGAGCATCTGTTATGGGTGACATGAATTAACCATCCCCTTTGTGGGCTCTGTCTCCTGGTAAAATATCAGGATTACAGTTTAAGCAGCGCAGATTGTAATTAAAGCCAGAAAGTCTGTGAGTAGCCAGATGTTAACTGGTGTCAACATCTCCAGAGCAGGTTGGTTTGACGCTGGTGTGGGGAGCGTAGGAGCATCATCCTACAGACGTGGGTTCGTGTTATGTTTACCTGAAATCTGAGCTTCCTGAAAGGGTATAAAAATCCCAGGAAAGGTTTGTTTTGTTACTTCAGTGTTGTGGCTGTTGGATTTCCTTAATTGTGGTGCAGGAGGCTTCCAGTAGGTCTCTGTTCCCTAGGGCTGCCCTCTCCAGCACAGGGAGGCCTGACCATCCCCCTGCCCAAAGCAGAGGCAGGGTCCAAGCCAGCAGAGTGCAGAGGTGGATTCAAAGGTGCTGGGGCCTGATGAGAGCTGGGGCCTCTCAAATGTGAAATGCCATTTGCTGCGGAGGTGCTGAATCTCAGGGGCCTGGGAAAACATCAAACACTTCCCCCTTTCCCTGGGACTTGCTGCTGTTAGAGAAAAGTGTTGAGGTTCCAGAGCTCATTCCAGCTTGGCTCTCAGACAAAGGATTTGTCCAGCTCCTTGGAATCTCCTTGCTAAGGTGGGAAGCAAATGGCCCCAGGGGATGTTTTCCACCCTTCACCCTGGTGCCAGGGTTTGGAGCCTGTGACGTGCTGAGCATGTTCTCAGCTCCAGTCTCTGAGTGCTTCTGCGCTGCTCTCAGCTTTCCATACTGAGGACTGCCTCATGTCCTCAGGTGCCTGCTTAGCAGCCCCTTCATGCCCTTCAGAGCAGATAGGAGCACCTCATTTTGCCTAAAGGGAGGATGTATTTGCAACCCTTCAACATTAAAGAATCTTCCAGAGCTCACCTTCCATGGAGGAGAGGGAAAGAGGGTAAGACATCCTTGACACCATGGTGGGGATGTCTCAGACATTCCAGTGCATAAAAGGGAGGGGAGTTTGGTTCTATCTCACTTGGCCTCCTGCTCCCTCAATCCCCTGCTTTTCCCTTCCTCCCATCCCATCCTCTTCCATCCACCTCCTCAAACTGCTCCCTTCACCCTTCTGCGCTCCGTCTTTCTTTCCTCTTCTTGTCATTGTGGACATAGTCACTTTAGTATTGTAGATACTCCTCACCCCTGCCATTGCCCATACAATATACTGAATTTCTGTCACCCAGCCAAAATGTGCCGTTTCAGGAGCATTTTCCCTCTCACAAGCCACTAAACTGAGCAAAGATTTTTTTTTTTTGTCTTAGAAGTGATATATTGCGTTGGAAGACCTTGCTGCTCCGTTTGTTGCAGGGACCCACTTCTACTTGGGTTTATAGTTTAATAACCCACTCAATCCCGTTCCATCACAACTCAAAGATGCTTTTGGTTGTGCCTCCTCCTGCAGGCACAGTATTGCTGAAAGACTGTATTGATGAGGATAGCTGAGAAGACCAGAGATCATCATGGCTTTTAGAGGCTGCACAGGGTTTGCTGGCTGGGTAGTTAACAGAGCTATATGTCTTTGATTGGGAAGCAAATCAGAGGCAAAGATCAATGGGAGGGAGATGGTCTGGACTAGGAGGTGTCCAGGCCCTTCTCAGAGCGTACTGCTTTGTGAATAAAACAGCAGGAACCCCCTAAGATCCCCAGAATTGACGGGAGGGTGTCTACCAGGTGAATGGGGAGGATTGTCTCACATTCAGCTCTCTGCCTTGTTTCTGCAGCTGGTGTCGGTGCTGAGGGAGCTGAGCTACCTGTCTGGCAGCCGCCTGGGAGCCATCCCACCCACGGCAGCAGAAATCTATTCCTCCAAGGAGTCATACCGGCAGCTGGCGGCCAACTTGGAGCTGATGGTGAACAGATACAACAAGGTCCTGAAGACAGTCCTGGAGGTCGAATACCCTCTCATACAGGAGCAGCTGTGGGATATTAACTTGAAGCTGAAGAAGGCAGAAGAAACACTCAACTGGAAGATGGAGGGTGAGCTAGCTCTGTGTTAGGGCAAAAGAGGCCGTACAGGATTTCACAGAATCCCAGACTGGTGAGGGCTGAAGAGACCTCTGGAGATCTCCCAGTCCAACCCCCCTGCTCACGCAGGGTCACAGAGCAGATCACACAGGTGGGTCCAGGCGGGTTTCAATGTCTCAGAGAAGGAGACTCCACACCCGCTCTGGGCAGCCTGGGCCAGGCTCTGGCACCTCCCAGCAAACAAGTTTCTGCTCATGTTCAGATGGAGCCTCCTGTGTTTCAGTCTGTGCCCGTTGCCCCTCACCCTGGTGCTGGGCACCACTGAACAGAGTCTGGTCCATCCTCTGACACCCACCCTGAGATATTGATCCCATTGATCAGATCCCTCTCAGCTTCTCTTCTCCAGCTCAACAGCCCCAGCTCTCTCAGCCTTTCCTCAGAAGAAAAATGCTCTAGACCCCTCAGCATCTTGGTAGCCACCGCTGGGCTCTCCCCAGTAATTCCTTGTCCTTCTTAAACTGGGGTGCCCAGAACTGGACACACCACTCAGATGGGGCCTCACGAGTGCAGAGCAGAGGGGGAGGATTCACCTCCCTCGACCTGCTGGCCACACTCCTACTCACGCAGCCCAGGTACCATCAACCTTCTTGGCCACAGGGCACATTGCTCATGGTTAACCTGCTCACTTGGGTCTCATCAGATTCCTCCCATGTCCCCAGCCTCCATCACCTGGTTCCCAGTGACAGTTCACAGCAGGGCAGGGGACTCTCCAGCAGAGCCAGCACTGGGGAGACAAAGGGCAGCCCCCAGCCTGCCTGCTCCTTCCCATCTTACCTTGATCTGCTTGGGCTGGGGACAGGATCCTGATCCCTTCAGCTTCCCTCTGGGCTTTTGGGGAAGAGAGGCTGCCCTGTAAGCAGTGATGCTGAGGAAACGGCAAGATTGGGGTTTGTGAGAGCTGGCAAGGCTGGGGTTGAAGAGTCTGCTCCCTGCCCGTGCCAGCCCAAGTGACCCACTGTGTGGTCATGTCCCTGTGTCCCCAAGGTACTGCTTTCTCCCTGAGTTGTGCAGGGACTGGGACCCCTTGGCCCAGCCATCTGGCTTGGGACAGACTTCTCCCGGTGGGGGCCAGGGCCACCTCGTTATCCTTTCCAGCCAGATGAAATACTGTGGTTAGTGGTGAGGTTTGTGCACCGTGACTTTGGGATGATTTAACCAGTGTTCTTGCTTGATCAGTTTTAACTGCAAAGCAGAATGGAGGAAGACAATTTGTTTCCTCTTGGTGAAAGCAAACTGCTCGCTGTTGGAATATATATTTCTGTCATCAGGCTTGTGGTATGAACAGGAACAAGTGTCCTCCCTTGGGAACTTGCAAAGCAGAATTCCTCATGCTGAAAAACTCTTTCTCCATTGCACAACAAAGATGAAGGGACTTTCCTGCAGATGAAGTTCCCTGAATCTAAATGCAGCCCTCGCTGGTACCTTGGGCTGTCACAGCCTGTGTTTGTGGGGCTGTGGGTCCCTGCTCTAGTGACAGTGGCAGGAACACTCAGCCTGTTGTCCTTGTTCTCTCTCTGGTAGCAGATTAAATCTGGGTACGGGAAAGGGGGAAGTGTCAGACGTCCCCACGGTGCTGGTGCTCCTGGCAGAAAACAGAGGCTGCAGCTGTACCATGGATTGTTGGGGTAGGAGGGAGCTAGAAGTGACTCTTTTGGTTGAGGTGGTAAGTGTCTTGTGTTAATGATGGGTGAGAAATACATGAAACCGTGGGGGAAAAGTCTTATGGAGAGTGCACAAGAGCTTGGCCATGCAGCTCTGAAAAAAAGTAGTCAATCATCTCATTTTTTACCAGGTGTCTGGGATCACATCTCCATGGTGATGGATGATGTCCATGACCTCGAGCAGAGGATACAGAAAGCCAAAAACAATGTTGAGGAGATCCAGACCATCGTGGGATCGTGGGCGTCGCCCATATTTGTGAGAAGAGATTGTAAAAGAGAATCGCTGCTGAGCCTGGAGGACTGTCAGGACCGCCTGGAACGGCGTTACAGCCTTGTCCGAGAGTCAGGGCAGAGGATTCATCTGCTGGTGAAGGTGAGGGGGGACCTTCTCCAGGGGTTTGTTGACTCTTCATAGGCTCTGGGTGTCTCTCCGCTCTGGTGAAAATGTCCAGAGCTGCTTCACCTTAAAATTAACTCCCTTAACTCGTTTGAAAAACTTACCTGTTGTTGATGAAGGAATACTTTGATGGGTGAGCTGGTACAGCTGAGTGTGCGGGGCTGCTGACCAGGCACCGAGTTTGGAGCAGGAGTGGGAGCCGATGCAGCCCAGTCTGGCTCCCAGTCCTGGTTCTTGTGAAGCCACTAGAGGGGAGTCGTGCATCAGGCTTTGGGATCCTGCTCAGAGGAAAAACTCCTCCGAAATATTCACCTTAAAATGGAGAGGCAGCTGGCTGTGGCTGACCTTTCTGCTTTAGGCTTGTTGTTCCTCTGTGGGAGCAGGAGGTGACGCTGTCAGTCCAGGGAGAAGCTGAGTAACAAGAAAAAAGCTGCTGTCTGAACCCTGGGTTTTTTCCAGTGGCTTTGCCAGAGCTGAGAGTCCTCTTTGCAGAGCAGGAGAAAGCCCAAATCTCTGCGCCTCACCTGCCCAGAGGTTTTAGCGTGTCAGGGACAGCACCTTGGCTGGAAGGCAGATGGATTTTAGGTCCAGCCCACTCCTGAGGGTCACCATCTGGCCTTGGACTCTGGAGAGACTGGGCTGACCCTCTCTGGGACACTGAGCCCTTGTTGCTCACCTTACTTCACTGTCTGCACTCAGCCTTGGGCTTCTAACCCACTTCTGTACCCTCTGAACCCACGGCGAGGATTTTACTATGCCCACGTTGTCCTGCTGCTACAGCTGTGACAGGCTCAACCACCTCCAGCTACACCCAAAAGATGGGAACACTTCCTAAATTGACCGGAGAGAACATGGGGCTGTGGCCAAGGCAGAAGGGCTGGCACCGCTGCTCTGGTGGCTCACAGGGCAGGACCAACTGCAAAGCAGCATGAAGGTCCTGGGGAGGGAAAGGCACCGTGGCCCAAAATAGGATGTCCCCATGCCTCTGTCCTGCTGTGCTGGTCAAACCTGGAGGAACAGCAGCAAAGGGGCCAAGAGCTGGTCTGCTGTGTTTCCCTTGGGTGTTCAGGTCTTCTTTTGAGCAGGTGAGTCTTGAGGCTGCTGAGAGAAGAGCACAGAGAGTTTGGGTACGTGCACCCACAAGCACAGGCAGGACAGTGAGATGCTGGCTTGCATTGCCCTTTTGCACCAGGATGAGGCCTCTGGAGTAAAGGTTCAGTAGAACACCAGTGACAAGGGGGCATTGTCAAATACAAGGGCATGGGACGGTGAAGAGGGGGTGGTGCTTTCAAATGGGCATTCCCATAGTGTTCAGTCCTGTGAAGTTCCCCTTTCTCTTGTGTCAGCAAAATGTGGAGGTGAGTCTGCAAGGCACCAGAGCCCTGGCTTGCTCTGTTAACAGTTTAATCACTCAGCGTTGATGTGTAAAGTTGGGGAGCAGCAACTCTGGGTTGACTCAAGCCCAATTGGCAATGCCACTCTATCTTGAGGAGGCTGAGGCCAGACCTTCTTGCTCTCTGCAACTGTCTGAAAGGAGGTTGGAGCATGGAGGGGGTTGGTCTCTTCTCCCAAGTAGTAAGAGATAGGATGAGAGGAAGTGGCCTCAAGTTGCACCAAGGAAAGTTCAGATTGGATATTAGGAAAAAGTAATTCACAGAGAGGATTGTGAAGCTTTGGAATAGGCTGCCCAGAGCAGTGGTGGAGTCACATCCCTGGAGGTGTTAACAAATGTACAGATGGGGTTCTTAGGGACATGGGTTAGTGGTGGAGTTAGGTTATGGTTGGATTCGATGATCTTGAGGGTCTCTTCCAACCAGAATGATTCTATGATCTCATGTGTGCCAAGCTGCCATGCCACTGGGAATGGCACCCTCTCCTGTGTCCCCAGAGATGAAATACAGCCGGCTTTGAACCCCTGGCAGCAGACTGCAAGCTGGACCTTACGTTTTTTTTGAGCCCGTGCCTGTGTTGAGAGCCCCTGGCAGGCTTAGGAGAAAGAGCCCTCAGAGGGCATAGCAAGGCCGGAACAGGATCACGGCAGAGCCTGGGAGGTGCAGGGGATGGATACCCAGGCTGGTCTTGTGGGTGTGGAAGAGGAGACGCAAGAAGGATGGGGCCATTCTGTGGCCTAGAAAACCGTGAATTTCCTGACTGTGAACTTGCCTGGAGGTAAGGAACGCAATAAGCTGAGAAGGGAGGCTGTAAGCCAACCCTTTGTCTTCTGATCCCAATCTTTAACTATTTTCACTTGGTTTATTTAAAAACCCTTTTCTGAATTTTAAAGTTCTCTTGTTTTGAGATGACCATTTGTAGGGCAGAGGTGTAAGCAGTCCACTTGGAAGGACTCATCCACCCAAGGTAACATTATACAGGCCACAAGGACTGAGGCTTCATGCATTGGGATGAGCCTTTGGCCCAGGTCTGCAAAGCACCCTTGAGCCCTTTGGCCTCAGAGAAGAGGGAGGAGAAGGTTGCAGGGCTGCTAAGTCTCTCACGCACTCCATTTTTACCTTGTGATTATTTTGAGTTGCTTCAGATGACAAAGCAGCCCTTGACAGAAGGAGAAAATTGTGGCCATGCTACCAGCAGCAACATCCGTCTGTCTGGTTTCTCACCCCCCGCAGGGCTGGTACCTGTGTGCTCATTGCCATGAGTCCTCAGCTGTGGGCAGCTCTTGTAGGACAGACTCAGCCCCGCTGTATTTCAAAGTGTCGTCTTTTTCTTCCAGGAAAACCAGAGCCTCTTACTTGCAGACCCAGCATCTGACATCTGGAAGGCCTATGTGGATTACGTGGATGAGATAGTTCTGGATGGATTCTTCACTGCCATTGAGTGCTCACTCAAGTACCTCCTCGAAAACACAGGTAACTGCTGGTTCCTCAGCTCTGGCCGTGATACCATCTTCAGTCTCACCAAAAGGAAGTTTCTGTTTTGTGCTTTGACTTGTGGTGGTCTTTCTACTCTGCCTCTTGCATTGTCTACAGCAAGTGCTGGAGGAGCCTCCAGACTCAGAGGGTAACTCTGTCCCCTGGTCACTGGAGCAAAGCCTTGCTCAAGGGAAGGGACAGAGATGACTGTGCACCATTTGCTGGGATTTGTGAACAGACAAAATTGAGGCATCATTCCAAGTCTGTTCTTGGGCATCAGCCATCTCCTGACCTCCCATGCACAAAGCATCAAGGTGACACAACCTTTCGTTTGTGGAGAGTCTCAAGAGTTGGTTCTGTGGATGAAAGACATGAAAGAAAAACCTCCATCACTGAGGAGTGAGGAGAGGGGTCACCAAAGCAGAGCTCCTGCCTAAGGCTGCCACGGAGGGTCACTCTGCTGAGAGCAGCTGTGTCCAGCTAAAGCACATCTTCAGAACGCTTCCCTCCTGGATGTGGAGGCACACTGAGCTGGAGAATTGCATCCAGTTCCTCACCATCTTGTTAAAAACAAGCACAGAATTTCACATTTGTGAAACCAGTTGGTGTTTTATTTTTTCATGCCTTTCTCCACTAAATTAAAGAGCCTCTTGGTTCCTGTTGTTTTTCTCCTCTTTAAGTACTTATGCGCTGTAATTGTTCAGCTCTCAGACTCCCTTTTGATTAGCTGAAGAGCCTGGTCTCTTTAAGGCTTCCCTCCACAGCATTTTTCCGGTCCTTAAATCACTTGTGTCTCATCTGTTCTCCAGTATCTCCTGTGGGTACCAGAACACCAGCTGGTTTGGCAGCCTCCCCTCTGCGTTGTATGCAGACACAATGTCACTGGACCCAGCGAGTGGGTGTCCCACCTGCCTGGTGTCCCTGTGGGGCATGTGTGTGTCTTGTGGTGGGATGTTAGTGGTGGCTCTAGATCACTTTTCTCCCCTTCAAAAATAACCTGGCACCTCTGTTCTTCCCTACCAGATCCCAAGGCAGGGCTTCCTCCCCTGTTTGAGGTGCAGCTGGATTTGGTGATCCCAGATTTGATATTTCAACCCTCCTTGGACCCTGGCACAAACGATGGCTTCTACGACGTGGTGGAAGGTCTTCTCAACGACATCTACCAGATCTCATCGCTGGTGCCCAGGCTGGCTGAGCACAGCGGCTTCCTCCACCACCAGGTCCGTGGCTGTGGAGCTCCCTCACGCTGTGTGGCAGTGAGGAGGTGCCACGCTGCCCCTGCATCACTGCGAGCTCCTCTCCTCTTCTCTCCAGGCTGACATGGAGGACATGGCTGACCTGGCCGACATGCGCCATGAGCTGATGGGGCGTGTGCAGGCCGTGATGGCGGCCTGCTGTGATTACCGCAGTGCCTTCGACCACTACTCCTACCTGTACGGGGAGGACAGAAAGGAGTTCTTCCGCCAGTTCCTCCTCTACGGGCACATTCTCACTGCGGCAGAAATCGAGGCCCATGCAGAGAACGGGGTCCCTGAGTCACCTCCCACGCTGCAGCAGTTCCGAGAGCAGATTGACTCCTACGAGAAGATCTATGAGGAGGTGAATCGCATCGCGCCCATCAGCGTTTTCCAGAGTTGGATGAAAGTTGATGCTCGGCCTTTCAAAGCGTCTCTGCTGAATGTGATTAAACGGTGGAGCTTGGTGTTCAAGCAGCATCTCATGGACCACGTCATGCACAGGTAGGAACCGTTCTACCTCTTCTTCCCAGAACCAAAGTGGGTTTCTCTTGTGTTGGCTGGGCTTCATCATTTCACACTGATAAGCAAAAGGCTAATACAGGAGCAAGAGGAGGGGGCACACACCCCCTGCCAGCTCCATCGCATCTCTGCTAACTTTCATCCCCTCGTCTCTGCTGGGAGCAGCTGGTCCAGCTGAGTGTGTAAAGTGCAAACAGTTCCACGAACTCGGTACCATCGACATCCTGCGAGCTGATGCTCCTACGACCTACTGTGTGGTGTTGGACAGGATGTCTGTTTGTCTGTTCATCCTGGTCCAACTAATCTAATCTCTTCTAGGGCTCTATGCTTATTTTGTTGAATTTGCCATCAGTAAAGCTGCATTAATGCCATGAGATACTTGCTCCGTTTCTAAATGCAGTGCTCTTTTGAGTGCACTCTTTGTAAAAAAAGTAATTTGGGTTGCCTGGCATGAGCAGTCATGGGGAGGCAGTTTCAAGGTTACAAAAAGGAGGAGCTTTGGATGTAAGTTTTGAATTAACATGTGTTCCCTGCTCTGAATAGCTGCTCAGCCGCCTGGTCTCTGCAGGATGATGTGTTAGGTGATTTATTTGAGTAGTAGCAGCTGAAGGATGCCACAGGGCTTGGATGCTTACGAAGAAATATTTACAGACATATGTACTAGTGAAGGCTGCTGCGTGTGGTGGCTGCTGTGATCTCTTGTGTTCTTTTCAGCACGATAATTCCTGTGCAAAGAGGTTTTTGCATAGGTTAGAACAGGCATTTAGGAGTTCTTATTAAGAGCTCCTGACTCAGCAGTTTAGTCTTTAATAGGTGAAGTGTTTAGGGCTATGTTTTGGTCCAGCAGCATCCACAGAATTTAAGCGGGCACTTCAAAAGTAAGCGTTTTGAGAAGGGAAGAATGGAAAGGACCAAAGATCCAGGAGCCCATCAAGCTCTGCTAACAGTGTCCAGCAGCTGGTGAGATCAAGAAGCAGGTAGGGAAACTTCCCCCAAATAGTCTCCTTGTCTCTAACCATTCATACCTGAGGACTTTGAGAGTCATGGGTTGTACCTTTGTATCTAAAGACCTGGATGGATTTTTTTTCTCCCACAAATGTTCGGTTGCTTTTCTGAACCGCTGTGAATTTTTAACATCTGCATCCTTCTGCAGCAGAGACTTACCCTCTGAAATAAGGCAGCGTGCGAAGAAGAATCCCTGTTTGTTGTAGCTTTACAACCTACCAGGTTCATTTGTTGAATTCTTGTATTGGAAGAGATGACATGAAAACTGTCCTTTCAAATTCACTCTCTTCAGACCACAGACCCGAGCTCACAGGTCTCCCTTATAGAATCATAGGATAGAGTCATAGAATCTGTTTGGTTGGAAGAGACCATCAAGATCACAGAGTCCAACCATAACCTGACTCTGGCACTACCCCATGTCCCTGAGAACCTCATCTATATGTCTATCCAACCCCTCCAGGGATGGTGACTCCACCACTGCCCAGGGCAGCCTGTTCCAAGGCCCGACAGCCATTTCTGTGAATAATTTTTTTCCTAATACCCAATCTGAACCTCCCCTGGAGAAATTTGAGGCCATTTTATCTTATCACTTGCTACCTGAGAGAAGAGACCAACCCCCTCCATGCTCCAACCTCCTTTCAGACAGTTGCAGAGATCAGGTCTCCCCTCATCTCCTGTTCTCCAGGCTGAACAGCCCCAGCTCCCTCAGCTGCTCCTCGTAAGACTTGTGCTCCTCAAATGCCTTTTCTCCAACCTGTGAAGTCCCAACCCATTTATCCGTTCCTCACAGGAAGCTGTACCACATCTATGGATCCCTGTGAGCATGAACTGTGGCTCTGATGCCCTCAGCATGTTGCCATGTGATGGGCAGAGTTAGCCAGGCCTTTCCCTCTCCGTGCCAGTCCAGCTGCCTGGATGATTCCGGTAGGAACTGCTCTCATTTGGTGCTTTCCTGTTTTGTGTTCTACAGCTTGTCTGACCTGGACGAGTTCATAAAAACTGCTGACAAAGGTTTGAGCAAAAAGGTTGAAAAAGGCGATTATGATGGTTTGGTGGAGATCATGGGGCATCTCCTGGCCGTTAAGGAAAGGCACAGTGTCACCGATGCCATGTTCGAGCCCCCGAAGCAAACCGTTGAACTGCTGAAGACGTATGAGCAAGAGCTGCCGGAGGAAGTCTATAAGCAACTGGAGGTGGGTGAAAAGCTGCGGTGGACACGGCGGTTTGCCAAGTAGCCAGCGTCAAAGAGTATGAGCTTAAGAGCATTGCAGGAATATTTAAAGCCCCACTCCCTGTCATTAGAGGGCCTCAGTGGATAGTATTTTACTATTGTGGGATGTGCCTTAATAGCTCTAAATTTTGGAGTTATATTGAGGTTTTTCTTTTAAAGCAGAGATTAAGCCTTTTGTTATGTGTGAAAAACATAGAATTGCCTGCTCCAACTCTCAGCGATTACTCTTGAAAAAAATTAATGCATTTTCAAATACATCTGTTAATTAGTTTGAATTTTAATTATTTTTAAATAAGCCAGTTCTTGGCAACTGTGGAGATGGGAAGGATAATGTTGGCAGAGGAGTCGCCTTCTCATAGGACTTCAGTCCTCCACTAGGTCTATAACACCCAATCTGCTTGACCCAAAGGACATCGCTGGGAGCACGTTATGAAAGTATTTCAGCACCTTTCCACATCTGGCCCTGATGAATCAATTTTTCTTTGGGGAATTCTTCTCATTTCTGGACAGGGGACCATGAGGTGAAGGTTGGAAAAGCCTGTGGGATGCCCAGCCAGCCTTGGGGAACTGGCAGCAGTCACCATGTTACGGTGGAGGAGCGTGTGGCTGCGTACTGATGGATACCCCTTAGTCACGGGGCGTTGTGTGCAGAGGGCTCTGTGTAGGACACCAGGTTTAAGGCAGAGCTTTTTGGGGAGAAGTTCCTCCCTCTGCTGCAGGCTTGGATGGGACCTGAGCGGGGTTCAGCAATCCCCCAGTTTTCTGCTGGTGCAGCCGTGATCCACGGATGGTTGTATCACCAAATCTGACACGGGTAAGGGTCCTAAAGATAACTGGATTCCTACAGACACCCTGAAAAACAGAAGAGCTGCATTAAATGAATGTTTTGGCTGCTACAGCAGCTTCAGTTCAGCATAAAAAATGGTGCTATGGGGAACCCAGCTCTGCTGATTCCTCTGCCCAAGAGCTGCTTGCTTGGTGCCTGTTTGTGCGTGTAGATTTGAACAACTGATTTATTTTTCTGACAGAAGAAATGAGGTATGCAGGGCAGCCATTCAGATGGAGGAGATAACAAAACAGTTTCGTTCTTTCTGGCAACTGACAGCAACACATAGTTGAATAATTCATTCACTGCTGTACACAGTAGGAAAACCAAAGTAAGTTCCTCCAGGTACCGCTCCCTTCATGGCCATGAAGATGGATGGGCTGGAGCTGATAGTTTGTATGAGAAGGACAAGGAAGCAGCTCCATGTGTGCCCTGCTATGGTCATGGATAGTGATTTCTACAGAGACTGGAACATGAAGTGCCAGAAAGAGACCCCTCAGGAGGGACTGGCCCTGCTCTGGCCGCCTCTGCTGCCTCCAGGTTATTTCGCTTCTTTGCATAGTGTTGGTGCATCTCCATTAGTCTTCTCAACTATGTGCACCGGGATGAAAAGAAGCCCAAAGTCTTTCCTGTAGGCTGGCACAGTACCTGGGGAAGTGGGAGAGCAAAGCTGTGGGACTTGAGGACAGCAGAGCCCTGGCTGGTGTCACTGTCTGGGGTGAGGATTTGGCTCGAGAAGTCTAGTGAGAAGAGAAGAAATCAAATCTCTTTCTAAATAAAATCCCAGGTGCAAAGGGTGGATTGTTAGCAGTGCTGTGCACCAGCAGCTTGGATGCAGTCCTGAGAAAGAAACTGTCTTATTTAGTACTAATATTATACAGGCAGGCTGGAGGGATTTGCCCCAGAAAGCTCTGTAGAAGTCCTTCTGGCATAATATCTTCTGCTCTAAGAGCTGGCTGGAAATTTCCCAGGCTCTGTTTCTTAATTAGCTCTGGGAAGCCGGACGATCTGATGAACTTGCATCCTCAGCCCACCCTCCTGCCTCCAGCCAGCTCTGGGTCCCGCTGGGCTCGGTGTCAGGAGAACTGTGCTCTCTCAACCACCGAGCCATCCTGGGAGCCCAGGATCTGGTCTGGGACCCTTCTTCTGAAGTTATTTAACATGTTTTTACAATCAGAGCAGTCAGTTTTAAAGTCTCAGTCTTCATTCGTCTTCAAAATTGTGGATAACTGCTAAGTTTTATCCCAAATTGTGTTTAGCTTTTGCATCACAACAAAACTTCCTTGCAGTTTTAGGCATGGAATCTGTTGCTTTTCCTGTTCTGTGATTGTCCGTAAACAGATCAGTCACATCTTATATCAAATAGCAAATACTGCCTACCGTCATTTAAATTTTGCTTGCAGGAGCTGCCAGAAAAATGGAACAATATAAAGAAGCTGGCGATAGCTGTGAAGCAGCATGTGGCTCCTCTGCAGGCGAACGAAATGACAGTTGTGCGCAAGAGCTGTGCGGCGTTTGATGTTGAGCAACACAGATTCAGAGAGCGATTTCGGAAAGAAGCACCGTTCAGGTACAGTGAAATTATAACATCAGAGAAGCCCTGAGGAAGAAAAGCTTCATGGGATCATCTCGGAGTGTCCTGAGGATGTGTTCTTGAACCCTTGCATACATTTCCTACCTGCTCACGGTGTTGTATCTGTTATGCCCTGGGTGTTTTGTCCCTGCAAACACTGTAAGGTGTTAGCAAGAGATTCAATCTGGATGCTGAGTGCACAATATTGCTTAAAGGGGTTGTCAGCAGTGCCATGTGGCTGCACCATCAATGGGTACTATAGATGTATCATGTCTGCTTTGTGTCTCAGAGGCACCATTTGTTTTATGTTTTCTTTAGAAGTTGTTACAATATCACTTATGAAGAATAAACATTTCTTTCTAGGTTTGACACCAAAAAGCCTTATCAACTGCTGGATACAAAGCACATTGAGATTAAACAAATGGAGTCAGCCATGACCTCGATTTATGAATCAGCTGGTCTGTTTGAAGTCATAGTGCCAGACTATAAACAACTGAAGCAGTGCCGAAAGGAGCTGTGTCTTCTCAAAGAGCTCTGGGATATGATCTCCCTTGTGGGCACTTGCCTTGATGACTGGCAGACCACCAAATGGGCGGATATTAACGTGGAAAACATGGATCTGGAGTGTAAAAAGTTTGCAAGAGAGATTCGGAATTTGGATAAGGAGGTGAGGGCGTGGGATGCTTTCACTGGGCTGGACAGCAAGGTGAAGAACATGCTGACGGCCCTGAAAGCTGTGGCAGAACTTCAAAATCCCGCCATTAGGGAAAGGCACTGGAATCAGCTGATGCAGGTGACGGGTGTGAGGTTTGTGATGGACTCGGACACCACGCTGGCTGACCTCCTGAAGCTCAACCTCCATAACTTTGAGGATGAGGTTCGTGGCATTGTGGACAAAGCGGAACGAGAAATGAGTATGGAGAAAGTCCTGAAGGAGCTAAAAATGAGTTGGAGCACCATGGAGTTTCAGTATGAGCCTCAGCCCCGGACGAACATCCCGTTGCTGAAGTCAGAGGAGGAACTCATAGAAACTTTAGAAGACAACCAGGTGCAGCTGCAGAATTTAATGACATCCAAATGTATTGCTTTCTTCTTGGAGGAAGTGTCCATATGGCAGAGGAAGCTGTCCACAACAGATTCCGTCATTTCTCTCTGGTTCGAAGTGCAGCGTACGTGGTCTCACTTGGAGAGCATATTCATAGGCACAGCTTCCTAAGGTATGAAATCCCAAATCCTATTTTTCCTGTGTGGAAAGCGTTGAAGAAGAGCCTCCATTACACAGAAGAAGGTTGTCTATGTTGCCGTGTTCCCCCAAGCAGGACTGTTCTCTTGCTGCATTGCTTTCTTGGAGGCTCCCTTAATGCTACAGCAGTTTCCCCAGTGTTGCCCCAGGATGTTTTTGTACTGTTGGTTGTGCCTGAACCCTGCTGAGAAACTGTTTTTCCTCCCCTCCACCATTGCACAGCAGATGCAGAGTTCCTGGAGGCTGAGCAGGAGGCTGCTGGCTTCCTTCAGTGATACAGGCATGTTCCCTCTTTCCTTGGAGGGGAGAAGACGGAGATAATTACTCAGATGGTGCAAATTGTCAAATCAGAGCTGGACCAGGCAGCTTTGCAGTATCCGCTTCCCTGCCTCCAGTGCTGGTGCAGCAGGAGAGCAGCTCTTCTCCCACTTCAGCTTCAGAAAATTGAGCAGAGTTGTCACTGATGCCCTCCTCAGGGTTGTGACCTCCTCAGGGCTGTCTTTGAGTCCAGCTTCCAGTCTTATTCCCTATTCTCTTGATTATTTAGAAAATCTTCCAAGCTTGTTCCTGGCCCCGCTGGACCACTCGCAGCCCTGTGGAGGAACCTGCCTTTCACTCACGAGTGACCCACAGTTGGCTGTGTGACCCCCGTCCCTGTTCACGAGCAGCATCGCTGACAGCACCACTGTGGGACGAACACCCACGAGGGGATGTGCGCAGCCCATTGACCCCTGGACAACACACTGTTCTGTCTCCAACCCTGCACTCTGCTCTGCTTGGACTGTTCCTCCATCTGCTTCAGAGAGCACGCTGTGCTGAGTGTCCTGGGGGCAGTTTTTGGCCCCTCACACCAAGAAAGCCCTTGTGGTGCTGGAGCAAGTTGAGAGAAGGGAATGGAGCTGGTGAGGGGCTGGAGCACAAGTGTGATGGGAGCGGCTGAGGGACCTGGGGGATTCAGCTGGAGAACAGGAGGTGAGGGGAGACCTTCTGATCTCTGAACTGCCTGAAGGGAGCTTGGAGCCAGGGGGGTCGGGCTCTGCTCCCCAGGAACAAGCGCCAGGAGCAGAGGAAACGGCCTCAAGTTGCGCCAGGGGAGGCTGAGGTTGGATCTGGGGAACAATTTCTTCCCCAAAGGGCTGTGGGGCATTGGAACAGGCTGCCCAGGGCAGTGCTGGAGTCACCAGCCCTGGAAGATGTATAGATGAGGAACATGGTTTAGTACTAGATTTAGGTTATGGTTGGACTCAGTGATCTCAATGGTCTCCTCCAGCTAAATGATTCTATGATTCTGGGCACACCTCGCTCACTGGGCAATATATACAGGTGCTGATAACCAGTGCCCTGAGGCTGTACCATGTGCCAGCAAGCTCTTAATATCCAGGAGCTATCTAATGTCAGGTATGAAATTGCATCATGATTTACATTTGCATCCTGCTGGGCAGCTGTCTGCATCTCAGTAGCTGTCTGGCAGTGGTATGAACCATAGAACCATAGGATGTCCTGACTTGGAAGGACCCATCAGGATTGTCAAGTCCAACTCCTGTCCCTGCACAGGACACCCCACAATTCACCCCATGTGTCTGAGGACATTGCCCAGTCTCTCCTTGAACACTGTCAGGTTGGGCTGTGACCCCTCCCTGGGAGCCTGTTCAGTGTCCAGCACCTCTGGGTGAAGAACCTTTTCCTCATGTCCCACTGACCCTCCCTGGCACATCTTCTGCCATTCCCTGGGTTCTGTCACTGTCACAGAGAAGAGCTCAGCCCTGCCCCTCCTGCTCCTGCTGAGGAACCTGCAGCCCCATGAGCTCTGCCCTCAGTCTGCTCTGCTCCAGCTGAGCAAACCCAGGGACTTCAGCCGCTCCTCATACGGTTTCCCCTCCGAACCCTTCACCAAGTTCATGTCCCTCCTCTGGACACCCTCCAGTAGCTTTATCTCCTTTTCTCCTGTGTCCCCAGCCCTGCACACAGTGAATGCTGCAGGTGAGGCCGCCCCAGCACAGAGCAGAGCGGGACGATCCCCTCCCTGCCCGGCTGGCCGTGCTGTGCTGGATGCACCAGGACACGGGGCCCTCTTGGCTCCAGGGACACAGGTGGCTCAGTCAGCAGCTTCTCTTCCGTAAAAGAAAGACTGAAGCTCAAAGTCTCTGTAGCTGAGCACCCTCAGGATGCATCCAGGGCTGGGGGGATGTGCTGACAGGCTGTGGGATGCTCACCTGGAGCTGGATCTGTGGCGTGAGTGTAGGGAGGGCTCAACCTTCCAGATGGAGCCTTGCTCCTGGGGCTGAACACAGGGTAGCGTGGAAGTGTTACCTGGACTGCTTGGAACACTTGTTCAGTGTCCCGCCTCACTTAGGAGGCCTGACCTGGGAAGAAGGGAGGAGCAGAGATGTTTTGAACATAGCTTGCTTTATTCTTCAGTGTTTAGCTCCAGAAATTCAGAGTCCCTGTTAGATATGGAGCATAATTGTTGATGTGGGCCTCCGGTGCTGACATGGGGTTTCCATACCCTCATTGAAGGCAAGGAAGGGCTCTCCTCTACAAGAGTCATCATACCCGTTTTGTGGATGGGTGTTGGGATTCCTGTGCTGTAGCAGGAGGGGAGGAGTGCACTCACATGAGGCTGGGAGCCTTTCCACGGTGTGGGAGCATCTCCTGCTGCTGCAGCCAGGGAAACTTGGTACTTCACCTGGACATGGGAGAGAGAGATTTATGAGGTTTTCCAAGGGGAATTAAATCCCATGAAAATGGTTGGTCCTAGACATTGCCTCCTGCATGGAGCACTTTATCCACAACCCCTTTGGGATACAGTGCCAAGAAGGCAAGTGCCTGTTTGCAGACTAGTTTCAGGCAAGTCAGTGGAAGAGCCATTCTGGAATGGTGGAGGGGTCCCTGTCTGCACTGGACAGAAGGTTTTCCCCTCAACCCAAAGACAGCACCCAGAGGATGGAGACCTTTAGCACAAAATCCATGTTTTACCATGAACATGTTTGTGTTGCTTTTTAGGACTCCAAACGCTTTGAAGGGATTGATGCGGACTTTAAAGAACTGGCCTATGAAACTCAGAAAACCCCAAATGTGGTTGAGGCCACCAATAAACCAGGTCTGTCCCAACAGCTGGAGGACATTCAGAGTAGGTAGGTACAACTTCAGTCCCAGGATTTTGTCAGAGACTGGGATCAGCTCTAATAAGTTGGTTTAACCTGTGCTCCAAGGCTTTCCTTCTGGACTGTGCGTTCTTTGCATTCACACATTGAGTCTTTTTATTCATGATCCATCACCCTGAAGCCCCCAAGGTGGATTCTGGCTTTGCGTATGTGCAAACTCTTATCTTGAATATTGATTTGCACACATACAAAGCTAGGCACTCAGTTGGTTTTAATAACATGTGGCCTCACTGCCACCCCAAATTTGGTGTCTTAAATATCTATTTAGCAGTCCAAGCAGGGATATCTGCAGCAGAGCTGATCCCATGTGCTTTAATTAACAAAATTATCTTTGTGTGTGTACCCTTCACAGACGGTATAACTAAACTCCCTGAGAAAGACCTTAATGTCCAGAGATGGATACAGTTCTCACCTAACATATGAGCTACTCTACCTGGAACACACCTAACAAGTTAACGTGATAGCTGTTGTGTCAGTAATAACTATCCATTTAAAATAGAGATCTAATTTTACTTCCTAAACAGATAAGGCCCGTGTTCCCCACAGAGGACTAACTGCATGTTATTTATGAACTTTGAAAGCTCAGCAGCAGTTTAACATGTAAACACTGAGAGATTCATTTTAGAACGGAGCAAACAAGTTTCTTTTCAGGCTTCACAAGCACAAAAAGCTGAGTAGGTTTGAATCAGACTTTAAAATGTGCTCATTAGAATAAAAGCAGTTTTGGAAACTTTCATCCTAGTGTGAAATCACCTGTGGCAGTTGAGAGCTTGTCTAAAACAGTAAGTCAGACTGCAAAGCCTTTCTAGCCTCTTCTTCCACCTGTGTTTCTGCTTTTTGGTGAGGATTCTCTGACTCTTTGTCTGTTTGACCCTTGGGAGTGGAGAGAGATCTATGAGTTACTATGTGCTTTGTTATCTATTTGGAAAATGCTGTAAAGGACCAGCCTGCAGGCTCAGCTCATGTCTGGCATTTCCCCATGGGAGGGGAGAATCTGCTCGATAACCCAAACTGTAGCACGACACATTAAAGGATATTCACCCGCCTGTCCTGGGCTCTATTTTTCTGCTCTTCTCCCCAGGTTGTCCCTGTGTGAGAAGGCTTTGGCTGAATATTTGGACATGAAAAGATTGGCCTTTCCCAGATTTTACTTTGTTTCTTCAGCAGATTTATTGGATATTCTTTCCAATGGCACCAACCCACAGCTGGTAAGCCTTGCACTATGTCACCTTCACATTTTCCAGCTGTCAGTAATGTCAGGGTGGAAGATGCTGTCTAGGGACTCAGCTGTAGCTTATCCTTTCTTGAGTGCCTTTTCTCCCACCCTCACTTGGATTAACAAGAACTCTTTCACTGCTGGCCTTCATCTGTCGTCTCTGAAAGGCAATGCGCACACTGTATGTTGTCCCATCTGTCCCTGGTGATGCTTGCAGATGGTTCTGAAAGCACTGCACAGAGCAGAGCTATGTTCTTGATACCATAAAAACAGTGGGTTTGTTTCTGCTGGGATACAGTGAGGTTGGGGGAAACCATTTCTTGAGGATCTCAGCCAAAACTTGTTGCTGAGCTTGGTTCCCCAAGCTGGGATGCCAGCAAACAGCATCTGTTGTTGAAAGAGCCACAGACCGGTCATTCAAATGTGACAGTGTTGACAACCGAGGGCTTGGAGACGTCTCTGTTTTTAGGCAGAGGAGACATCTGCTAGTCAGCCACTTCTTCCTTCCCCCATGCAAAGGTCTTTGGGATGGCCTGTTTACAGGGGAAGAGCAGAACACAGCCTGGAAGAGGTAAGACAGCTGGTGGTCAGACAGTGGCTGTGGCCAAGGCAGGACTTCCTTGGGTTGCCACCCACCCCTGCACAGCTCTGCTTGGCCTTGTTTGGGACGCATCTTTTATTCAGAGGTTGGTGCATAAAACCAGTCAAGACGTTCACAGCAAAAGGCGAGTGTTGGATGATGAACAAAGTCCTAATTCTGTCTTTTGGTAGCGAGTATTTTCACTTTCTTCAGGCTTTCCACCATTTTCAGTATTGATGTGAGCACAGGAATGGAGCAGGTTTGCATGTGTATTTGGAAATGCTGTTGTTTCCCTCTAACCTTTAACGCTGCTTCTATCTGTGTCTGCTGCTGGGTGATTTCAGCCCACAGAGTATCATAAATACATAGTTGATTGATATTTAAAATGAAGAGGAAAAAAAAAACACAGGAAGCAAAGATACTGTGTTGAAATGCTCTGTTGAGTAAGAAGAAATTCCTGGTGTTTTCTGTTATTCAAAAGTATTTGCAGTAAAATCAAAGTAAATGTCAAGCAGTATCATACATAGATACACTCTCAGCCTTCCCAATGTAGTTTCAAAGTCTGATGATTCCTAAAGGAGGATTAAATACACAATGACATTATCCTCGTGAACTGGGTGCTGAACTTGTGCAGATTCAGGTGCGCTCGGGCTCTGGCAGCAGGATCGCAGCAAGTGCTGGGGTTGTGTCCGAACCCTCCAGACTGGACAGGGTCTGGGAAGGGGCAGCTGGGGATTTGTGACCAGAAGCTTCTACATGTAAGAAAAAGTTTCTACGGTTTACTTACGGTTTGAAAAGAGATAAGCTTATGGCCTCAAGATACGCTTAATGGCCTCAAGTTGTGCCAGGGGAGGTTCAGATTGGATATTGTAAAAAAATTCTTCCCAGAAAGGGCTGTGGGGCATGGGAACAGGCTGCCCAGGGCAGTGCTGGAGTCACCATCCCTGGAGGGGTTTAAAAGACATTTAGACGAGGTTCTTAGGGACATGGATTAGTGCCAGAGCTAGGGTATGGCTGGACTTGATCCTGAGGGTTTCTTCCACCCAAAATGATTCTGTGATCTGGGGGGATGCTGAGTGCCCTGTGCTTCTCAGAGTCACTTAGCACCTCCCCGGGTTTGGCCCTGCTTGTATGTGTGTGAGAAGCTGCGTCCACTTGCAGCACAGCTCATGAGAGGGAGGGTTGTAGTTCTTTGTGAGTCAGTGAGTCAGAATTAGATGGACAAATCCACCTCCACCCTTCCTTCTCTGAAAGCATCAGAGCATTGGGCATCTCACGCAGAATCCCAGAATGTCAGGGTTGGAAGGGACCTGGAAAGCTCATCCAGTGCAATCCCCCCATGGAGCAGGAACACCCAGCTGAGGTTCCACAGGAAGGGGTCCAGGCGGGTTTGAATGTCTGCAGAGAAGGAGACTCCACAACCTCCCTGGGCAGCCTGGGCCAGGCTCTGCCACCCTCACTGAGAAGAAGTTTCTTCTCGTATTTAAGTGAAACCTCCTGTGTTCCAGTTTGAACCCATTCCCCCTTGTCCTATCACTGGTTGTCACCGAGGAGAGCCTGGCTCCATTCTCCTGACACTCCCCCTTTATATATCTGTAAACATGAATGAGTCCCCCCTCAGTCTCCTCTTCTCCAGCTCCAGAGCCCCAGCTCCCTCAGCCTTTCCTCACACGGGAGATGCTCCACTCCCTCCAGCATCTTGGTGGCTGCGCTGGACTCTCTCCAGCAGTTCCCTGTCCTTCTGGAACTGAGGGGCCACAACTGGTCACAATATTCCAGGTGTGGTCTCCCCAGGGCAGAGCAGAGGGGCAGGAGAACCTCTCTGACCTACTGACCACCCCCTTCTAACCCACCCCAGGTACCATTGGCCTTCCTGGCCACAAGGGCCCAGTGCTGGCTCATGGTCACCCTGCTGTCCCCAGGACCCCCAGGTCCCTTTCCCTCATTTCTCATCTCCCCTATGGGAGTTTTTCTACCTCTCTGCTGTAATTGAGAGAGGCAGCTCCTGTCTGGGACTGCTTTGGGAGCTTCCCCTTTCTGTGGGGACGTCAATCCTAGGAGAATCTCACCTTCATTGGCGTGGGGCGCGCAGTGATGCAGTTGTGTGTTACGCAGTGGTCTGGAAGAAGTGCTGGTGACCTGCTCAGCTCCCAGCAGGCAGATGCTGATGTTGAGAGCCCACAGCATCTCCCTGTTGGCTTTGCAGACTCAGATGGAGGTGAACAGGAAAGAACTGAATTATTCTTTTCCTTCTGGAAGAGTGCTTTTGGTGAACATGGTTGTTCTATAGGAGGTCTGGGCTGTTTATCATAGGTCTTAGGCAGAAATAAAGATCTTTCTTCTCCATGAAAGAGAATTTAGGATATTTCACTAGCACAAAATCAGTTTCTAGTAGTGGAAAAACAGGAAAGTTCATAGTGAAGAAAACTCCACGTTGTGCTGAGAATAGGATGAGGTGGAGAAATGGCTACAGACTTCTCATCACTACATGTAGGGAAATTTGGGGTAGGAGTCATGAGGTGTTTCAATGTTTTCTATTCTTTTGCTCTGTATGGAAGATTTCCCAATGGAGAAACATGATTTATTAAGGCATGTCTGTTTTCTAAATTACGTAGAAATAGGTGGAAGTATTACAAGAGACAGCAAGAGGCTTTTGTTGGCAGTATGTTGGCCACATTTGAGAAGATGTGGTGCTACCTAGATATCCAAGATATTTTGTTAACATGATTTTGCTTGTGACATGTATAGTGATCTTCATTCCGCTCGTCCTATCTCGGTTGCTTTATTTATACAACCCGTTTTGCAGGTGCAACGTCATCTTTCCAAACTCTTTGACAGCTTGGCCAGGATGAAATTCCAGCTGGACTCTGAGCAAAAGCCAACCAAGGTTGGCCTGGGAATGTACAGTAGAGAGGAGGAGTCCGTCAGCTTCAGCGAGCCCTGGGACTGCAGTGGGCAGGTGAGAGGGAAGTCCTTGTCTATCAAAACTGTCCGGTGGAGTCTGCTCCCCTGCCCCTCGTGTGAGATCCCTTGCCAAGACGTCATAGAGCTTCACTGCTCTCCCCTGGTGCATGAGAAAAGCTGGAAGAGGTGGTGATTTAGTACCTCCTTACACCACAACCTTTCGTGTCACTCTGGATAGGTCCTCACTAAGGGGGGACGTGGATGTCGCAGTCCACTGTGAGAGAAAGAGCTGTGCCATTTTTCTGACTAGGTTTTTAATTTGATTTTTTCTAAGACCTTTTGAAGGTTAGTCTTAAAGCTTGCTACAAATATCCTCGGTGAGGGAGGGGATGCAGACTGAAAAGAGACTAAGCTATTCCATAGTACCTCTGCACGGGTGTGTTTGGCAGGAGAAGGCCTTTTACCTGTTTCTCAAGTCTTCATTATTTCATACCACGAGTGAAAGTATGAAATGTAAGAATCAAGCTACTGCTCAGCTTATCTATCCTGGTAGTTTCACCTTTCTGCACGGTCTATTACAGGAAGCTAAAGTACGTAATACCGGCTACTGAGCTCCCCAGCAATGGAGCTTGCTGCGTTCAGTCTGTCTTCTTGTTGAGGGCTTTGCCTGTGAAATATGAAATTCAGCAGGAATTGTGTTCCCAAGTTCGGCAGCATCTTTCTTCTGCTGCTGGCAGACTGCCCACGTCCCACCAGGGATTCTGTCATGGCCTGGAGGTGGAACACACCTGACCAAATTATTCATTGACGGAGTTCATTTTGGTTCCTCCTGTAGCTAGAGTTCAAGAAAAAAGTCTGTCTTCTGTTCTTGGTGTCTGGAAGTAGATGCTAATCCTACAGTACCAGAATTAGCCAAATCTACCCAGTCTGAAGGAGGCTGTGAGGTTTGGTTAACTCATAGAATGTCCTGAGCTGGAAGGGACCCACCAGGATCATGGAGTCCAAGTCCTGTCCCTGCAGTGACAACCCCACAGGTCACCCCGTGTGTCTGAGGACGTTGTCCAGTCTCTCCTTGAACACTGTCAGGTTGGGGCTGTGACCCCTCCCTGGGAGCCTGTTCAGTGTCCAGCACCTCTGGGTGAAGAACCTTTCCCTCATGTCCAGTCTAAAGAGAACTGAGATGCTTGCCTCATTTCCTATCTTCACTAATTACCAAAGGCACTTAAGAAGAGCAAATGTGTTACTGGGATTTAATCTCTTTTCCAGGTTGAAGTCTGGCTCAGTCATGTACTAGACAGCATGAGGGCTACTGTGAGAGATGAGATGACAGAAGCCGTCATGGCTTATGAGGAAAAACCAAGGGAACAATGGCTCTTTGGCTATCCTGCCCAGGTATCTGCCACTGCTTCTTATCACCACTCAGGCTGGCTCGTGGAAAGGTAGCTCTTGGGTTCCCCATCAGTCCTGCCCTTCCCTTCTTTCAGCAGCTGTGGACAGGCATGTTTCTGGCCTCCACCTTGCTGTCCAGGAGAGAGGGAGGATGAGTTGTCCTTTATCCTGGCGGTCTCCTGATGGAGTTTTCAGGCTGAGCTCCATGCTCTGGTTGGGGCTCTTGGTTGGGTGACAGAGCCCAGGGGCTTGGGCAGTGCAGTCTGTACAGCCAGAGCAGTGAGAGGTGCAGCAGGAAGGCAAAGTGGTGAGGCCTGATAAGAGTGAAGAGCCCCTCAGATGCACCTCTGACAACCTCGTGGTCTCCAACTCTTCCTCCTCTGCTGTGTCAGGCATGTGAAAGGTGCTGATTTACTTATAACTAGCTGCTAAATGTGTCTATCACTGATATGGTGTTTTAAATGAATGTCATGGAGCAGATCCTTGTTGTACTGTCTGCTGTGACTACTGTATGAAAAAATACTTAATTTCATGTCACGGATGTTTCATCCTTGATCTCCCTGTGGATCCGACACTCTTGAACATAAGGAAGCTTTGGTATTTTCCCTGATACTGAACCAGCCTATTTCCCTAGGTGGCGCTTTGCTGCACCCAGATCTGGTGGACAACCGAGGTTGGGATTGCCTTTGCCAGGGTGGAGGAAGGCTACGAGAATGCGATGAAGGAATAGCACAAGAAGCAAGTGACCCAGCTGAACACCCTCGTTACCATGCTGATCGGGCAGCTCTCCAAGGGCGACAGACAGAAAATCATGACCATTTGCACCATCGACGTGCATGCTCGGGATGTGGTGGCAAAGATGATAGCACAGAAGGTTGGTGTTGGCAGTTCAGCACAGTTCTGTGGGTGCTGGAGAGGGGGCTTCAGGGGGCCCAACCACTGGCCATTCAGATCACTGCCGGTCTCAGTGGGAGGCGTATGACTAAATTTATTTCTACAATGTTTGTAGTAAGTGTGCAGAAAGCCCCTGTAAGCCTGCAGAGCTGTGCTGTGTCATGGCCCTGCAACACCAACTTGTAGTTGCTGCAGATTCACACCAGGAGTGAGAGCGCGGCACTGCGTCCTGGTGCCAAGACATGTGCTGGTGGACGATGGTGGTGTGTTGGGAGGCTGCTGGACTCAGTCTCAGTTTTGACTTTAGAAAGTAAGAAAAAGCATTCAAGCTTTGTTCTTTGTAGCGTCCTTTGTCTGGTGTGGGGCCACAGGGACTTATGTGGGACTCCCTTCTCCTGCAACACCTCTCCCACACTACTCCCCTGTCCCTGACACCATGCCAAGTGTTTAGCCTTGCAGGTGGGTGGGAAGATGCCCTGAATGTATTGGGTTGTGGCTCTTCCCTCATCTGTGTCATCTCAGAGGCAGCCAGGCTGCTCACAGGGTTTCTGTCTTCAAGGCTCAGCTGGGCTCAGTGGTGCCTCGGTCCAGCCTGGGGTGAAGTGATGCATCTGGACCTGCCTGCTGGTTGTGCAGAGAGCGCTGGCCATGCCTGTCTTTGTCCACCTGTCCCCAGTCTGTTTCCTTGGTGCTGTCTGCAACCTCTTCCTTGTCTAGATGGCCTCTGCTCCTTCTCTCACTCTGGTTGCATTATGAGACCTTCTTCATGACTTGCTGCTTTTTAAATCTATTCAGGAGTCTTTTTGTAAGGCTCTTTCTCTTGGCCATTAATTTTTTCCTCTCCCACCAATGTGGTCACTAATTTGGTTCCTCCCCTTTACTGATGGGAGATGGGGAGGTGACATTTCTCACCGCATTGCAAGGAGGCGGCCTTCCTCACCACACCTGCCTTGCAGTGAGGACCAGTCATCCCCCATGAAAATTTTATAGCAGTCGCTATTTTGGCCCCCGAGCTGCATGTGTCTGGCATCCCCGGCCTTCCTGTGATGGTGTTTGTGGGTGTGTTGCAGGTGGACAATGCCCAGGCCTTCATTTGGCTGTCACAGCTCCAGCACAGATGGTCAGATGAGGAACGGCACTGCTTTGCCAACATCTGTGACGCCCAGTTCCTGTACTCCTATGAATACCTTGGCAATACCCCTCGGCTTGTGATCACTCCGCTGACCGACAGGTAAGTCCCTGGGACACAATGTCATAGCTGGGCTTTGCCACACAGGTAGAGAGAGAGATGCCAACCAAAGATGGATTTAGTTCAGACACCTGTATCCCTCTTGTTCTGTCTCCATGTCCCAGCACTCCAGTGGTCGAGCTCTAACTCTTATCTGGTTTTTGGTGGTACCCTCTGGGGAATTTGTACATCAGATCCCTGGGTGGGATTCAGCTCACACATTAAAACACTTGTGGGTGTCTTCCTGTGCACAAGATGTCCACAGTCCATAAAGCTGGTGAGTCTAGAGAGCTTTCATCCCATCTTGAAGCAGACATCTACCTGGTTGCCTCAGTGGGGACACCTAGGGTTACTTGAGATACTCTGTGTTGTCCCACCTGGCTTCCAGCTGCCAATCCAGAAGTATAAAAGTCTCCTATGGACCCCTTGTCATATCTCTCCACCCTATGTGACATTTCAGCAACCAAGAGCATCTCAGGTGGCTCTAGTCACCTGTGTTAGTCAGCTGCGTCAAGCCCCCAGGTATCATCAGGTTTTGTTGGCTATATTGACTACACCTCTGTGGCTTATACAGGTAGTATAGATACTCACATGTGGACACCACCCCAGTGTCCATCATCAACATGATGGAGAAACTTTGGGACTTGCTGCAGCTTTGAGTTGGGTTCACTCATAGGCCACCTGAGCAGGTTTCTGTCAGTGACAGGTCTTCCAGAAAAGCTGTCCTTTTCTCATACTGCCTGAGATGTGCCCAATATCCATGAGTTGTATGAGGATCCAGAGAGAACACAAGCTGGACATGAAGAGGTTTGGGCAGACCTTGGTGGAAGATGAGTATCTCTTGGAGAAAACAGAGCTGAGCAGAGGTGGTAATTAATGCCAAGAAGGCTTTCAGCTCAGACATGACCCCTGCTCACGTACAGCTTTTCAGAGGAGAGGCTCTGCTGAGTGCAATGCTCTAGTGCTATTGCCCTGCAGCCCACAGTTGACCTATTGGACGTATTTCCTTTTTTCATTCATCATTCACTGTGAAAGATGTTACATCACCCTGACCCAGTCACTGCACCTGACCATGAGCGGAGCACCTGCAGGCCCTGCGGGCACTGGCAAGACGGAGACTACGAAAGATTTGGGGCGAGCCCTGGGCATCATGGTGTACGTGTTTAACTGCTCCGAGCAGATGGACTACAAGGTATGGCTCCCACCTCGGCTGCAGTGCGGTCACATGGGGCTGGGGATGCTCAGGGCCCGAGCAAACCTGAAGGATGAGAGTAATCCAATGGTACCTGGGGTGCATTAGGAGAGGTATGACCAGCAGGTCAAGGGAGGTTGTTCCTTCCGCTCTGCTCTGCCCTGGTGATGCCACATCTGGAGTTGTGTCCAGTTCTGGGCTCCCCAGTTTAAGAAGGAATAACTGCACAGAGTCCAGCAGTGGGCTACAAAGATGCTGAGGGGTCTGGAGCTTCTTTCTTGTGAGGAGAGACTGAGAGAGCTGGAGCTGTTGAGCTGGAGAAGAGAAGCTGAGAGGGATCTGATCAATGGGATCAATATCTCAGGGTGGGTGTCAGAGGATGGACCAGACTCTGTTCAGTGGTGCCCAACGCCAGGGTGAGGGGCAACGGGCACAGACTGAAACACAGGAGGCTCCGTCTGAACATGAGCAGAAACTTGTTTGCTGGGAGGTGCCAGAGCCTGGCCCAGGCTGCCCAGAGCGGGTGTGGAGTCTCCTTCTGTGAGACATTGAAACCCGCCTGGACCCACCTGTGTGATCTGCTCTGTGACCCTGCGTGAGCAGGGCTTGGACTGGGGGATCTGCAGAGGTCCCTTCAGCCCCACCAGGCTGGGATTCTGTGATCACCTCTCTCCAAATCCCTGCTACACTCCTTTAAGCTGAATGCCTTTTCCTTCTCCTCCCGTTCCTTCTCTAAGATTTGCACAAGGTTCTTCAGGAGGCAGAGACCCGAACTATCTTCTCTGCCTCATTATGCATTTCCCTTCCTTTCTGGAGTTAGATTTCATGTGTAATTCTTCAAAAATGTTGGTCTGTTCAGTTGAGACCAAGGCTGTGCTGATAGTTGGACCCTGGTCGTTTCTTCTCGGCGTGCTCGCGACCTGGCAGCCCCTGGCACGGGGAGGGACCTGTCCTGGTTTTCTCAGGATCCTCTCCCAGAATAAACCCAAAACATAGTGAACCTTCAGCCGCTACAGAGCACTGAATCATTAGGCTGAGTCTTGCTCTCTGCCAGTCTGGCACGGTACAGTGATTTTGGTAGCCTCGGATCATATTTCATTTAGCTTATGGGCTCTCCCAGGAAACGGGACCATCAGTAATTCAGCACAAGTGACCTTTAAATGAAACTGGTGCACAGATATATCGAGAAAGTGCAATTAGCAGATAAAGTGGCAAGCTGCGCAGAGCTATAAATATTATAATTGAGTTGTGCCTGCTGTTTCCATGCACTTTTCTAAATACCCACAATAGACTGTAAATTGCTATAAATAAACAGGCTGGGAAATAAAATCAATTTTTTGCTGGAGTTGATTCCATTTATGATTTCACTCCTGTAATCTTTGTTTTTGTTTTGTTTTTCCAGTCTTGTGGGAATATTTACAAAGGCCTTTCCCAGACGGGAGCCTGGGGCTGTTTTGATGAATTTAACAGGATCTCAGTTGAGGTCCTTTCTGTGGTTGCTGTACAGGTGAGTGGAGAAACACTCGTAAATAAATACAAACAGAGCAGAGCCATTCTGCAGTCTTTGGAGCAAGGGTAAAAATGGCAATTGCATATTGCCGGTTTCAGTTCTGTGTATAGGCAGGTGTGGGATTAGATCTCAAGATTAATCACATGAATATCACAGCACTGCCAAGGTGTCGCAGTTACGTGCTGCAAAGATATTTGTCACTTTTCTTGCCCCAGTTACAGCATTTGTGCCAAGACAATTCTTTGTAGCATCTTTTCCCAGACCACTACGCACCATGGCTCTGTACCTGTTCCTCCTCAGGAAAGCACTCGTGTCATTAATCTGCTGTGAGATAATTGCAGCGCATCGTTTCAAGACAGAGAAGCTGCCTTGACTTGCGGCTGCTCAGTCTGCAATGTAGGGAATAATTTTCACAGAGGGGAAGAGGGGTGTTTGGGGCAGATCCGCTGGACTTCTGGGGGTTCCTTATCACCCCTGGTCAGGCACAGGTTGTGTGTCATACTCAGGAAATGGGAATACATTCAGGATTAATTTTCTTAACCTGTCTCCAAAACTATATGGCTGTGGATTTAGTTCTGGTGTCTGTAACGACAGCTCTGCCAAGTGGCTTTGGAAGGTATTCCTGGCCAACTGGCACCATTCCTTGGAGGAATGTGTGCAGCCCCGTGGTGCTCCCAAAAGCCAGTGTCAGCTGGTGACACTCGGGAGCTGGAATCTGGGGCAGATCTGCGGCCCTTGCTGACGCGCTTGCCCAGGGTACCCTGACACCGTGGGATTAAACCTGGGACAGAGCTATTGGAGCGGTGCCCAGCTGGGCATGGGTGTTTCCCCTGGCGAATGGTTTCTCATCTCCTCTGTAGTTTAGCTGCTCAGTGCATTGTGTTGGTGAGTCTCGTGTGAAGCGCAGCAGCATCCCTGGAGAAGGGCTGGAAGGGAGACTGGCCTCCCCATCGTGCCAGAAAGTCCTGTGCTCTCGTGCTTATATATATAATCTGTCACTTCGCGTCCTCCTTCCCCTCCTCTTACCAGCCCATGAGGAAACCTGGCATTATTTTATACAGGGGAAGCCTTGGGGGGCTTCAGTGCGGAAAACTGAGGTGCCAAAGTGCCCAAGTTCTTCAGGATCCAACTGTCAGCTGAGTGCGTGTTTTAGGATCCTAATATCTGATTGAGGTGCTGAATTGTTCCTGGACTCCCTTTTGGGCTCAGTGTTACAGAAAGATATAAAGCTCAGAAGTTTCTACACTTCTGTAAATGTTTCGGTCAAAGACATTGTTCTTAACCCCTCCATGAACTCCTCATTCTTCTCATCTGTTTCACTCATAATTGGTACCTTATGTGGCATCCCAGAGAAGCCCCAGGCAGGTACAAGAGTTTATGTATCATTCCCTCTCAATTTCTCTTCCGTCAGGTCCTAGTTTAAAGTTGTCATTGAAAAAAAGTCTTTGAGGATCTTGAAATAAAAAGGGAAGCTGAACAAAAGAAGCCCAGGAATGACTCAACTGCTAATGGTTCCCTGGCTCCTGGCTGGAGCGTGGCAGCTGAAGAAAGCGGCACGGCCGTCGTTCCATCATGGTGTCTCCTGGCTGCTATTAGGAGTGTTACCGTGGCGATGTTTAATTGGCTGTCTTACTCATGCAGCTGATGTCGATATGGTTCCTTACAGGGAAAAATTCGATTAATTGCTTTACTTTGAGATGGCAAACAGTAGTGAGGTTAGAGCGGTGAATAGAGAGAGATTTGCCCCTCGCTGAGGTGCTGTTTGCAGAGAGGTGAACTCTTCGGAAGGAGAGGAATGAGCAGAACAAAGCTGCAATCAGGCAAATATAAAAAACAATATAATATTAGTGAGTGAAGGTGTTAGGAGAGGTTTTACAGCTTCTGCCTTCTGGTTTTGGTTTTAAATCAAACATCTGATGTCCCAAAATCTTTAAAAGTGATACCAAGTGGTCAGTTTACAACTGAGCTGAGGCCAAGCTTATTGGGAGGTGCTACCCCTTCTCTGGGCCTGGTCAGGGAACGGAGCAGGCACAGGAGGGTTTTGGGATGTCCTGAAGAGCAACGCTGTGTGGGGAGAGGTGAGATGGGTAAAGGGAATAATGGGCCCATATTGTGATAGACTTTGGGGAGTGCGTTTGGGTGTTGGCTGTGTTGTGGATACCTGTACTGCCCTGTGTCTCTCTCACACATCAGACCTCTGCTGGGCTGGCTGGTTCAGAGATGGTGGAGCCTCTGGTGGTGTTTTTGCTGTGAGATGTGCTGAGCAGTGTCCCACAGGTGATGTCAAAAGCCAAGGTGAATGCAGGCAGTGCTGGGGACATTTCCCGCTCCTGAGTTGCTCTTCCTGACCCACGTTCATCATTGTCTCATGGAGCAAAGGTGTGAAGTCTTGCAACTCCTTTGCATTTTGACTTTCCACTCTCTTCAGCTCTTTTTTCTGCTTTGCCAGAGTTTGACTGAGATGGGAAATTGATATTGCCATGCTGATGTACTCCAAACAGTGTATAAAGCTTTATGCTGCCGGTAAAAAATAAAACAGTGATTAGCCCCATTTGTCACGAGGCCAAGAGTAACGAAGGAAGCACCGTTGTCTGATGTGTTTTTCGTAAGTGAACGCTGATACTATAGTACTGTCTTGATTTCTAGGTGAAGAGCGTGCAGGATGCAATACGGGAGAAGAAGAAATCCTTCAATTTTCTTGGAGAAGACATCAACTTAGTACCATCAGTAGGCATTTTCATCACCATGAACCCTGGTTACGCAGGGCGAACAGAGCTACCTGAGAATTTAAAAGCTCTCTTCAGGTGAGTCCAGGTCAGGGTTTGTGACCTGGCAGAAACTGTCTTTTGGAACATCCAGGCTCGACCTCATGTCCTTGGGGAATTCACTTGCACAGGGCATTCGCAGGTAGTTTAAGCCTTGCACAACAGGCCTGGGTCTGGGCACGCACAGGCAGGGCAAAGGAGCTCTGTCCCTTGTCGTGGGGAAGGCAGAGGGTGACCTGGCTCGTAAAAGAAGGCCTAGAAGATGAAGCTGCAAATGCGCTGCCTGTAAGACCTGTAGTCAAGAAATACTTGTTCTGCAATGCCTCCTCACCTGTCATTTTAGGCCGTGTGCGATGGTTGTGCCAGACTTTGAGCTGATCTGTGAAATTATGTTGGTGGCTGAGGGATTCATCGAGGCCCGGGTGTTAGCCAGGAAGTTCATTACTCTCTACCAACTCTGCAAAGAGCTCCTGTCCAAGCAGGTGAGCCTGATTCTGTGGCTGAGTGGTATGATGAATCTCCAAAATCAGCAGAAACATGGCACTGTGCTGCTCAGCTCCATGGCTAACGTTTCACAGCTTTTATTTAATGACTGCATTTGCACTGGCTGCTGGGGGAGGAGAGGGTTGGTGATCATCGGAGCAATAAAATTTTCAGACTGCTTTACTGGAGCATCTGCAGGGACAAAAGCATTTGACCAGCTGCATTAATGGGAGACCTTTCAGTGAGTTTAAATGACACCATGTTTGGGGTAGTATTCAGTGACCTTTTGCTTTCCAGTCTCTTCCTATTGATTCTCCTGCCTGCAAAGGGTGTATGGTGTCCCTCTCTGAGTTCAGCCTTAGGCTGGTTCCAGGTCTTGTTAGAGTTACTGTCAGTGCAAAGCAAATCAGATTTTTCCTTGTCATTATTTGTGTAGATCGAAGCTGGGTCCAGAGGAGACCTGAATCAGGATTCCTGATGATACAAACCTGATCTTGGCTGTGCCAGCATGAGGCTGGGTGGGATATGCTCTGTCGCAGAAACTTGGTGCTGTGCCTTGAGGGGCCTGGTGGAAGCCATGGCCTCCCACACAGAGCAGTCAGCTGTCGAGCTGTGCTCTGGAGGGTGTTAACAGGACAGAAATATGAACAGTTGTTTGTTGGCTTGAGAGTTCTTCTCATGCCGTTTTGTGGTACTTTTTCAGCAATGTCTTTACTGACCCCTTATTCCTGGACCTCCTCTGAGACCAAACAGGCTTGTCATCTTGTGATGGGCAGGGTGGAGAAACTTGGGTCTTTGGGGCCTCATAATGGACTAACAAGCCTTTCACCTTGGTGGCTCCTGCAGATGCAGGGGGCTGGCTGGCCTTGCTATAGGTGCTTTATGATTTAGGTGAAACAAATTGCTTTGGTCTCTGGAGTGCAAATCCTGCTGCTGTCTTACTGCCAACTGTGAGCCCATGTGATGGTCTGAACAGCTGAATTATTTGACTCTTTAATACTGTCCCTGACGGGAATCTCACCTACTGAGATGGAAACCAGGTCACTCAGGCTGGAGAAGGTCTCTGGCCACAATGCAAATAACAGATTTAGATGTATTTTCATTGCTTACTAGTCTGGCAGTTTGGGAATGGTGGTTCTTCACCCTACATGGTACTGTCTAAGCATAAACTCATGCCTCTTTTTTTTTCTTCCTCTGGTGTAGGATCACTACGACTGGGGCTTGCGTGCCATTAAGTCAGTGCTAGTTGTTGCTGGCTCCCTCAAGCGAGATGGCCCAGAGCGACCCGAAGACCAGGTTCTGATGCGCTCTCTTCGTGACTTCAACATCCCCAAGATTGTGACGGATGATGTGCCGGTGTTTATGGGGCTGATTGGGGATCTATTCCCTGCACTGGATGTGCCTCGGAAGCGTGACCTGAATTTTGAGTCGTTTGTGAGGCAGGCTGTGCTGGACCTCCGGCTGCAGGCTGAGGACAACTTTGTGCTCAAAGTAAGACCAAGAGATCTTCTGCTACACCCACATCGCCATCAAATCATTTGGGTTTTCTCAAACAGCTTTGCTTCTACAAAGAGAGCTCTGCACAGCATTGTCCTTGCAGGCAGATCTCGCTGGAGGGCAGTCAGCTGTGCTGGGTCTGAGGCAGTTGCACCTGCTCCTGAAGTCAGCACTGGATCAGTCTCTGGGCTTCCAAAGGGGCCAACTTTTGTAGGCTCATGAAAGTGTAGCCCCTGGAGAGCAGGGCCTCATCAGGTGGTGGTTGTCAAGTATAAACAGCGCTGAAAGTTTATCTGCAGGCTGAGGATTTCACCCATTGTGATTAGAGTGGCTGGACCAAACTCAATTGTCAAATCTGCTTGTGTCTCAGGGTCACGTCTTTCTAAAGAGGTGGCCCAGTGGGACCTGTTTTATAGACCTGAACTTCAGTTTGGCATCTTTGTCTAAAATTTGGGAGTGTTTTTCTCAGGTGGTGCAGCTGGAGGAGTTGCTGACGGTCCGGCACTCTGTCTGCGTGGTGGGTAACGCGGGCACGGGCAAGTCTCAGGTGATGAGATCCCTGAACAGGACTTACCAGATAATGAAGCGACGTCCTGTCTGGACAGACCTCAACCCCAAGGCAGTCACCAATGATGAGCTCTTTGGCATCATTAACCCAGCAACAAGAGAATGGAAAGACGGTAAATGTCATTTCATGTCTGAAATATGTAGATAAAGACGGGTATTTTTAATGAATTTCCCGAGCAGCAGCAGGGTGACTGGTTCTTCATGTGCAGGTCTGAGAGCCCAGGTGCTTGTCTGCTGCCTACAGCCACATGACAGTTTGTTGTTGAAAGGATACACAGGATGTTTTAGCTCTTTGATCTTCAAATGGGAAATATAGCATAAGCCTACTTGATCCTATTGCCCTAAGAATAATTTTAATGCCCATTAATACCAACACTTACCAGTTCCTAAGTGGGGCAGGCAGGTTTTGGGAGTTGGCTGGACCAGTGATGGAAGAGATGTCCCTCCTGCACTGTGGTGTGCACTGGGACCCCAAAAAATGTCCCATCCCCAGGTTTTCATTGCTGATAGCACGCACAGCAGCCTTAACGTCAGTTTTTCCACTCAGTATGGCTGCCCGATCTCTGTAGCACACCAGCGTTTGCCAAGCTGTTGATCCTGCTTACTCCTGAGGAACATTTCAAACTTGCTGGAAGATTACAGAAAATCTGGAGTGGAAATGTTGAGTTGTGACTGATACATAAAGGCAGCTTCGATTTACGTGTGCGGCGGGTTTGGGAGGTGTGGGGGAGGTGAGGGAAGACATTACCATGAATCATCCACAGCAGCAGATGAGCTGCCACCCACCTCCCCTGGCCCCGCCATGGACCCTTCCCGACCCCCTGCTTTGCTCCAATGCCAGGTTAATTTCTTTCTAATTGTAATTAGGGAGCCTAAATCAAAGTGGCAGAGGGACGTGCAGGGTACAGCCTGAACTGTGCAGACTGGCTGCAGCAGTGGCTGCAGATCGAGGGCAGCGGTGACACCGAACAGCAGGAGGGACATTTTACAGGTGACTGTCCAGTGGTTTCTGGCCTGCGATGGTTTAAATGAAATAGTGGCACTCCTCCCTGAGCTTTCAAGGCAGATATTTTCTGCAGTAACCATTCCTGAAAATGTTGTTTCATGTTGTCAAAGACCAGCAAGGCAATCTCCACCACAGCCTAGCAAGAGGTGACCTGTTCCCTTACAGATCAGCCCCTGCTTTTCCGCTCCCCAGTTTTATCCTGTCACATTATCAGAAGTTGAAAAGGTCCTACATGTTAGGTGGTAAAAGGTCCCATATGGGAATCCCAAAAGTGTTCTTTGCAGAACAAAACTCTTCTTTTAAACCCCAAGAGAGCCGTGTGCTGTGGATGCACAAGGTCAGGACAGAGGCGCTTTCCTCTCCCCGCTGCCGCGGTGTATCCGAGGGAAGCCCTGATGCCCTGAGACAGCAACTGTTTCTGATGCTAATAATGTCGGAGTGGTTCCCAAGGCGTGTGTCCAACACGTAAGGAACTGGCTGGAGGCAGAGGCGCTGAAGCGTTATTTTTGTTGACCCGGTCTCGGGATCACACACCTGTTCCAGGTGAGCCGTTCTGCATTTGCTGAGCACAAGCTTTGTCTTCAGTCAGATGGTGCCACTAGCTGTTCCTGATCTGGATCACAAAGAAATAGCTTGTCCTGGAGAAAAAAAGAGAAAAAAAAGAGTTCTTGTCACAATTCACTGGAAGAGAGGCTTTTTTTTAATGTTTGCCTGATGTTTTCTCATGAAGACCAGCATCTCCCGAGGTATTTTCACATGTAGAGGAGAGCAATAGTTTTGTGGAGTTTTCATTTGCTCTGCAGTGCTGCTGCTCTATTCCCAGCCTTCGTGGTCTTCTTAACATTCATTATTTACTCCCCTTGAGACTCTGTATCCTCTCTCTCCTTGATTTTACCAACATTTTGTTCTGTCATTCAATGTCATTCTGTGCTTGTTCTCCCCTCAGTCTCACTAAAGCCATGACCCAGCGTTTAATGCATCTTGATTGCCCTGATATACTTTGAGCCACAAAAAAATATTTATAAGGATTTCCTAGGCATATTCAGGTGGTTTTCTCTGCATTGTATAACTCATGCCGCCTTTTGCCTTTGAGTAGCTACTCTACATTTTTCTTATCCCTTATGATTCTCGGTGGGAATGAAGCTCGTGCGTAGGTCTGCAATCATTTTCAGTAGTGATAACTGAGAACCCTTTTTTCACTTTAAAGCAAACTAGAACCGTATTGTGATATAGTAATATTTACGTATAGGCACATAGAGTTTTGCATGTTTGAGAGGAAAGCATTAATTAGAGTAATTTTTACTGTGTTGCTGGAGAAAACCGTTAGAGCAGGTGTCAAGTTCAGTGTTCATCACCATCTTCCTGTCACCCTCCCAGGCCTGTTTTCATCAGTCATGCGAGAGCTGGCCAACATCACGCATGACGGTCCCAAGTGGATGGTACTAGATGGAGATATTGATCCAATGTGGATTGAGTCTCTTAATACTGTGCTGGATGATAATAAGGTAATGAATATAAGTTAAAGAAGGAGATATTCTTTGACTGCATGGCATGGTTCAGCCTAAAAATGCAGATGCTGAAATAACACCTCCTAGAATAATGCGGTTGTGTTTCTTCAGATACACCAAACAATATCACATATAGAAAATGGTGCATGAGGGGAAATAGCTCAAATCATGGTTTCATTGTAATTTCCCTTCCTGGAACTGGGCTCATGGATAATCACAGATGTCCTGATTGTAACTCCAGGCCCTTCAAAAATAGGGTGGGGTCATAATTCCACACCTTTTTCCGCCGCTCGAAGGGAGTGCTGTTCCTTTGAGTCATGGAAGACAGTTCTACTACCTGCTGGAAATCAGCTGCATTCCCTCAAGGAACTGTGCTGGCAGCAACCAAGCTTTTTAGTGCAAAGTGCTGAATGCTTTTCATTCCTGTTCCTGGGGAAGATGTCATTCTGTCTGTCTGTCTGTCTGCCCAATGCAGGTGCTGACCCTGGCGAGCAATGAGAGAATCCCTCTGAACCCAACGATGCGGTTGGTGTTTGAGATCAGCCACCTGCGCACAGCCACCCCAGCAACCGCGTCCCGAGCGGGTGAGTCCTGGCCTGAGCTCCGCACTGGGATTTGCCGTGAACCCAGGAGGATCTCGTGCCATTAACCAGTCTTCTGTTGGCCAACTTGACTCCTGTTGCAAGTACCCAACCTGAGATCACAGCGGCCGTGGGTGGACAGGGCAGGTTTCTGACAGACAAACTGAGGATCCTGACCCCAAATGCACATGTGGAGCTGTCATCATCCTGGAGATTTACCCAGAGCACTCTGGCTGTTGGTGGGTGATCATGGCTTCAGCGTTGCTGAGTGCTCCTGTTGTGCAAAGCCCTTTGGATGGACTTTATGAGGAGAAGGACAGTATCTGTCTCAAAGAGTTCTTGATCTTCTGAAGAAGTGCATGAAGTATGGGAGAAGGGAATGGAGGTGTCCCCTAGTTCTACACATGGGGAAATGGGGCCCAGAGCAATGAAACTGCTCAGACAAGACAATGTTCTGAATTTAGGGCAAGGTCATGAAAAGCGCCGTGGTTTCAAGGGTGAAGTTTCTTCACTGTTCATGTTTCTACTCTGCAGTGGGGCAGGAAAAGGGGGCAGGTAATGGGACGTCCCGTCATATTTGATAGGGTTTTAGTTGTGTGAAAGTACCTGGTAAACTCTGCTGGAAGAAAGGAACAGTTTCTGCTATGTCTTTACTATATGTTCTCTCTTACCCTGGGCCTAAAGGGATCCTGTACATCAACCCGTCGGATCTGGGCTGGAATCCTCCAGTGAGCAGCTGGATCGACAGGCGAGAGATCCAGTCCGAAAGAGCCAACCTGACCATTTTGTTTGATAAGTACCTGCCCATTTGCCTGGACACCCTCAGAACAAGGTACCATCTGATGAGTGATTGTGTCACCCGTGGTGAGGGCATGGGGACACCTGCCACTGTCCAGCCCAGCTGTGCTGCGCTGGGTTGTGCTGCACATGATCCTCCTTGCCCCTGGAAGCCCTGAGCATCATTGGCTTAAGCTCAGAGAACCAGCAGGGCGAGGTGGGCAAAGTGACGCTCCTGCCTGTATCGTGTTGGTCAGATCTGGTTTTCATCTGATTTTGATTTGATTTTTATTGTATTTCCTGTATCAACTCTCTATCTCTTGGAAAATAATTCCGGCAGATCCCAAAGAGAAAGCTTTTCAGCCTCCTGATGTGTCAGGCTAGACCTGAGCCCACTCCACAAGTTATTTTTCATTAAGAACTTGGGTATTTGGAAGGGTCCTAGTGCTTCTTGGCTTGATTTGGCTTTAAAGCAGTGTCCACAGGGAAGTCATGTGGTTCTTGCTTATCATCATGTGAAACCATTCTCTTTCTCATACTGTGGTGAGGACTGGCCAAAGTAGAGTCCCAGAAAACTTAAGGGAGCATCTCCCATCCTCTACTTGCTTCCTATAGTTGCACTTTCCTTTAAAAACAAAAGAAAAATCAGTGAGCATGGGAGATGTCAGCCAAAAGGGGGATGTGTCAGAAGGGTCTGGAATCAGGACTTAAACATTGTGCTAGGGAACTTCTCTCTGTGGGACCAAGTTGGTTTTGACTGTTGGTAGCAAAGTCAATCGGACGTTTCCCATTCTGTTTGCTGAACATTGTCTCAGAGCGTGAAATCCACGGGATTAGCTGCAGGCAACCCTGAGCTGAGTGTTTTGGTAGCTTGCTTAATTCAGAAATCGTAGAACCAACCTTTCAAATAGCTATAATTACTTTATGGAGGACTTCAGTGCAGCTACAATATTAGTTTGGAATTCTGTAAGTGTAGCTTAAATGAATGTAAAATGGCAAGATGAAAGGGTTTATTTTATTACTCCTCTATTTGACCGCTTTTGAACTCATCGTGCTCGCAGGAAATCATTGCCTTTAGCAAGTCTTCCATTCTGCTTCTTTCAAGAAGATCAAAGTTTTAAAATGCTTGAAACTTCTGATTATTGTTATTACTTGTATATGTGCCGGTGCCAGCGGGTCTGAGTGTGAGAATGGGTGTTCTCTTTATTGTACCTGGGAATAGGACACGTACCGCTGACAAGCAGAATGCCAGTGTTCTGAAAGAGCATTTCTAGTCTTCCTGGGTTGTGATGGACGTATTGCTTTCTAATTTCCATCCCTTAGATTTAAGAAGATTATTCCCATTCCTGAACAGAGTATGGTTCAGATGTTGTGCTACCTCCTTGAATGTCTCCTGGCAGAGGAGAACACACCTCCTGACTGTCCCAAGGAGCTTTATGAACTTTACTTTGTCTTTGCTGCCGCCTGGGCCTTTGGTGGATCAATGTTTCGAGATCAGGTAAGACGGAAGATGCCTCTTCAGCATCTTTCACACAGTTTGTTTGTGTGGTTTTGTGTTGTTTTGATTTCTTCATACTTTCTGAAACATAGTGCTATGCCAGTAATGCTGTTTTCCTGGGGCTCTCATATAGGTGATAATAAACTAGAAACACAACAATTCCTTTTACGAAAGGCCTCGTTATCCAGGGTGTAACACCACCGGAGAACAGCTGAGGGGTCAGTGGTAAAGGTGGAGGGATGTTTGCTTATGCAGATGCATTTCACTGGGGAGAAACATAAGGTTAACTTATAGAAGCCTGTGGATGTGCATAATGTGATCAAATTAAGACTGATTTATCAGATGGATGTATCAGTGGAGCAGTCTTTCAGCCTTCTGACTGCACAGGTAGACGTGCTACACAACACAAACCAGCCGGTGTTTTGTCACCAGGGCAGAGCAGAGCCGGAGGAACAACCTCCCTTGACCTGCTGGTCATACTTTTCCTAACGCACCCCAGGTGCCATTGACTTTCGTGGCCACAGGGGCACACCTACTCTTGGGTGGTTGCATCCCCTAGTCAGAGGACGCCTTATCCTCAGATCTAAAGTGTGTAGTCCTGATGTCTGGGTCTGCCCACACTGCACTGCTGTCAAGGGCTTGGAGATCCACGTCTGATCTCCGCTGGGCTTGTGTCAAACTCTGTGTTGTCTGGACTATGCGGGAGGTCTCTCCACGAATGTAACACCAGACACCCCTCCCCAGCTCGGGTGGAGGCACTGCCGTTCTTGATGGCTGCTCAAGTGCTCCCAGGGGTCTCTTTGTGTGTTTTCATGTACCTTAACGCCAGACCTAGAGTGTCTGCTGGTCTCTTCAGATTTGCTCCATGCCAAGGATCAGATGCTTCAGGAAGTGCTGAACAACACAGCTCAAGCTCAGCTGGGTGCTCACTTGGTGCCATCACACCTTGTGACCATTGAATGACCTGTGCGAGACCAGCTTCCTTGGTCCTTGTGGAGCCTCCATTTCCCATGTGCCAGCTGGGAAATACTCAGCCTTAGTGTTGCCAGTCTAGGATGACTTAAAGAAACAAAACAAAACACAATAAAGCCTGGGAAGCACTACTTGTCTTTGCTTCAGCAGTACAAGCGCAAGTATGCTGGTGTGCGGTGCTGTGGCAGCTGGCCGCTGTGTTCCCCGTGCCGCACAGTCAGTCTCGGGTGCATCAGGCCGGGCTCCTGCCTGCGGTAGTGGCTCTGGGTGGGCTGCAGGAGCAGCTGCAGGCACAGCGACCCTCCGGGAGGCTCCGCCGGGAGCCTGGCTGTGCGTTACTGCCCGCGATGCTCTGTAAATGTCAGAGCTGAGAGTGCGAGGATACAGCAGTCCGAGCAATGGGGAGCCTGATGAAAAATGATCCAATATAAAATCTGTTTATTGCTTTCCACCGAAGGTGCCCTTCGCGCTGACCTTTCGCGGCCGAAATGTCAGGAGAAACAGTCTGGGAGGCTTCCCACTACTCGGTGCTTGTTGGTGGGTAGCGGGGCCCCTGTATAAAAACAGATGATAGATTTGCCATTTCCTGGCTCTGAAATTAGCGGTAATCCATATGGGGTTTTTATTAAGGAAGTGGTTTGAATTCCACACCGTTCTGGCAATAGAGCTGGGGCTGGAGTGGCTCCATTTAACCGCGGGGTCAGGGAGGGCGGGCAGCGCGGCACAGCGCGCTTGCAGGCGGTCTGGCTGTGCGGGGTAAGGGCACCCTTGTGGGAAAGCTTTTAGCAGCCACGCACGTCCCGCTCCACTGCGGGCGACTCTGCTGCCGCTGCTGAGGAGTTATAACAACAGGAGAACGGAGAATTACAGGGATTCTGCCTCTCTGAATAGCATGAGTCTGCAAAATCGTGGATACTATTAATGTGTTTTTCAAATCCACTGGTCTTTTGAGGGACTGTGGCTCAGGAGGCTTTATGGAGGACACTTGGTTCAGTTCAGCAACAAACCCAGGTTTCCTTATGGAGGCCGAGCAGCCTATGGACAATGTGTTGGTGACCCCACATTGTATGGCTATGGGGAGGAGAGACCCCCAGACACCCCAGGAAAAACTGTGCTGTTAAAACGGGCTAAATGATGCGTCCGGTATTTCACAAACATCTTTCTCACAGCAATTTTCCTCTCCTCCTCCCCTCCACCTCTCTCCAGTTCCCATTGTCCACATGGGAAGGTGTTTGGGCAGAATGGCTGGCCCAATGTCATACAGGAGACCTAGGGCAGAGGAGGGGACTAAGCACATTTTGTGAGTCCTGACCCAGCATCTAAAGCAAAACTGTCACCCCAGTTGAAAAAATTCAGATGCTCCAAAATCTCCATGTGTAGAAAGATACAATGGGGAAAAGCAAGGAAACGGGTGCTTTGAGGGGAATGTGGCAGCGCAGAATCACGGGGGTCAAAGGGGCAGCCCCTCGCTGCTGCTTTGGTGCGCTGGTGTCTGCAGTCCTGCTTGTCTGAAACGTTGTGGCTTGAAAAGAAGCCAGAAGACAACAACTCACTCTGAATAGAGTGGTGTGATTGATGAGGAAAGGCTTTGGTATGCATGCTGTGACTGACCATGAGCACAGATGTAGACGGATGTTGTGTCCTTGTCTGTTGGAAGAAGTAGGCACCAAGAATCAATCAAGCGGTCTGTTTAGTCATAGGCACGTATTTCTCTTTTTCAAATTGATCCATCTATCTAGTCTCAGACATACCAAGAGTGATCAACACAGAGGATGAATTATTTAGATGAATAAATAGGACTGATGAGCAGAAATGAAGGAAATGAAAAATTAGGCTTAATAGCAGGAAAAATGATAAGAACTTTATGCTGTGGAATATATTTTAAGGACTAATCCCGCTCTGGTGGACTGGGATAGATAACATTCTCCATTACTAATTAATTGATCCAGATTAGTGTATTTTCTCCACTTTTTGTCTTATAGCTTGTGGACTACAGAGTGGAGTTCAGCAAGTGGTGGGTGGCAGAATTCAAGACTATCAAGTTTCCCTCTCAGGGCACAGTCTTTGACTTCTACATTGATCCAGAAACGAAGAAGTTTGAACCTTGGTCTAAACTTATTCCTCAGTTTGAATTTGATCCAGAAATGCCCTTACAGGTATGTGAACCTTGCACGTGTTTTGTCTGGGAAGAGCACATGCATTTTAGTGGCTGTATGCAGGCATTTCAATTGAAGTCTCCGTCGAGGTCAAGCACTTCATAATAAGAATGGCATTCCGTCCTGGTTTTGTTAAAAACAAGTTTCTCTTTTAGTGAATTTGCCTGTCAGGTAAAACCTTCATATCAGCTGCGTTTTCCTGGAGAACCAGATCCATGTTTTGGTAAACATAGCAATGGAATGTGAGGTTATTGATAAGGACAGATTCGCATCTCGCGAGAGGGGCAATGAGAAACAGGTGACCAAGAAACTGACAAACAGAGTATAACATCCCATTCACGTGAATACTTCATATAAAAGTGGGAGATCACGAGGATCTCGTCCATTTTGCTTATGGCCGAGATTAGGAGAGGACCTTGCTGGTCGTCCCTGCGAACTGAGGCCTCATGACAGACTGAATCCAGCTCCGGTTGGCTGCACAGTCCAGTCCAGGACTTCAGGTGCCAGCTCTGCAGTTGCTGGGGCTTTCAAGATTGGTTTTGTATATTTTGTATTATTTTCTCTATTCTTATTAGTAGCATTAGTAAAACATCTTTAATTTTTCCAATTCTCTTCTATCTATCCTTCTTTCCCTCCCAATCACCTGTCCTGAGTGGGAATGGGGGAGAGAGAGGGGCTGAAGGTGGGGGAGAGGGGGCTAACAACACATCTGCCATGGTTGTATTGTCACCCCACAATCAAAACCCTTGACACATTCTTTATGAAGTACAACTCAATTACCCATCTTTCTTTACTGTACTTTGACTGTGAAGACTCATCCTCCATCCATCTTCCAGAGCTGAGTGATGTACACGAGGCGCAGGCTCAGAGACACCTATGAGCCAGGGCTGGTGTGCCCAGGGTGCGGGATGGAGGTGCGTTTGGCCTGCAGAGAGAAGCAGGATGTGGGACAACGTAGTGACAAAGTCCCTGAGACACCATCTCGTCATTCTGCGTGGCTGAAAATAGGGTTGTTTATATGATTTGGACGAAAAATGAGAGTTGCTGCAGGTAGTGAATTGCGTTTGCCAGCTATGCCTTTCTTTCCTTTTAGAGGTGCCACAGTGAGCAGATGACTTGTAAAAATTGTTACCATTTTAGCAAAATGTGTGTTTGCGGGGAGATCCAGATGTTGCTCTCAGCATCCCGCTGTCATTGTTTCGTCTGTACAGATAGTTTGACTTGAATGGTTGGTAGCAGTGTATTGTTCCCTTCCTAGCGCCATCTAGAAACTCAGGTCACCGCACTCATTCCTGGCTCTCCCAGTTTGATGTCTCCTCAGAACATGGCAGTGGGGTGGTGCCACAGATGGGTACACTTACCTGCTCGTTTTGCCCCTCTCAGGCTTGCCTGGTGCCCACCACCGAGACGGTCCGTGTGCGGTACCTCATGGACAGGCTCCTGGAGCGCCGGCGCCCCGTGATGCTGGTGGGCAACGCCGGCACGGGGAAGTCTGTGCTGGTGGGGGACAAGCTCTGCTCACTGGATACAGACGCCTATGTGGTGAAGAAGGTCCCGTTTAACTACTACACCACCTCTGCCATGCTGCAAGGTAAGACAATGGCTGAGGTGTGGGACTTCTGCCTGGCAGGTCACCAAATTCCTGGGGTGTCCGTCGGGGTTTGGAGCTGGGTGTGCACTGTGGGCACTGCACTGGCACCCACTGACTCTTAAATCCCACTGTGAAACTCACTGGTCCGCAGACTCCTGGTTTTATGGAAAATGGCATTTCCCAACATGAGGGATTGAATTCTGAACACCACGACTCTGGTTCAGGGCTGTGCAAAGCACACACTTAAATCTGCTGCTGTTCTCTACAGCACACAGCTCGTACTTGACTTGAGGTGTGTCTTTAATACGCTTGAATTTAAGCCCGTGCTGAATAGAATGGGTTGCTTGGCTGGGATCTAAGCTGTCCTCAGAGTGCAATGATGGGAATTGCATCCCAGTTGTCAGTGAGGACAGTGCTAATGGGGATGTGCAGGTGCTGCTGGTTCCTGGGCTGTCCCCCGCATCCTGATGCAGCCCCGTGTGCTCCCACGGAGCGGGTGCCACATCCCACCGCCCCAGGGGACACGGCTGCTGACCCTGGGAGGCTCTGACCTGGGGAAGCCCATGAGAATATCTTTGATGAGGATTTTGGCACATCAGTGAAAGATGAAGTTTGAGACCAGGATAAGGTCAGTTCTGCTGTGTAGTCTTTTCACAGATGAAGAGAAAGAGGGAATTGTTGAAAAGTGACTCATTTTGGAATGGTATTTTCACTTTCAGTTGACCTAAAGAGAGAGGATAATTTTCTACATGTATTTATTAATCAGGAATGAAACAACCTTGCTTGTTTTGAGTTGAACAACAGCTGTGGGTCACTGTAAACCAAAATAACTTCCTTTATGGAGTTTGGTCTGACCCAAGTGTCCTGAAATCCCTTTACTCCCTCTACAGGACCAGCACCAGTGAGACCAAGGTTTTAACCTTCACCATGTGGGTTTTTCCTGGCCAGGTGGCCCTGGGGCGAACACGCTCACGGCCACGAGCATCACAGCCCCTGTCTGTGCTCTGCTGGGCTCCCGACACTGCAGATGTTTTAAGGAAGGTGTCAGAGTTTAAAGTTGCCCTGTGGGACTGATCCGCTCGCAGAGGTGACAGCACAGGCTCAGCCCACGCTGTGTCACCTGGGGCTGTGTCGTGGAGTCACGGCAGCTTTCTGGGGCAGGTCTGAAGGGTTTTGGGTCTTGCTAGTGTGTGATGGCTGCAGTCTCCCTCCTCCCTCCCAGGTGCCCCTTTGCTTTTTTCCCTGTGTTGGGGTCTCTGCAAAATGCCCTTGAGCTGCTAAATGGGCTGAGCTGTCTGGCAGTCTGTCTGTCTGTCTGTCTGTCTGTCTGTCTCTCTGTCCAGCTGCCTGGGTGGGGGACAAAGATGCTGAGGGACCTAGAGATTCTTTCTTATGGGGAGAGACTGAGAGCTCTGGGGCTGTTGAGCTGGAGAAGAGAAGCTGAGAGGGATCTGATCAATGGGATCAATATCTCAGGGTGGCTGTCGGAGGATGGAGCAGACTCTGTTCAGTGGTGCCCAACGCCAGGGTGAGGGGCAGCGGGCACAGACTGAAACACAGGAGGCTCCATCTGAACATGAGCAGAAACTTGTTTGCTGGGAGGTGCCAGAGCCCGGCCCAGGCTGCCCAGAGCGGGTGTGGAGTCTCCTTCTCTGAGACATTGAAACCCGCCTGGACCCACCTGTGTGATCTGCTCTGTGACCCTGCGTGAGCAGGGCTTGGACTGGGGGATCTGCAGAGGTCCCTTCAGCCCAACCAGCCTGGGATCCTGTGATTCTGTGAATGTGCAGCCGTTTGTCTCCAGCTGGATGGGCGAGTGTGTGCAGGTGTTATTTGTACAGGCAGACCTGGCACCGTGTCCCTGGTCATGCGCTGTGGGCTGAGTCAGTGATTTTCTTCCCCTGCACAGAGGAGCAAGTTGTCTTGTGTGTGGATGAAGATGTGGTGGTGAGATTTGCATTGAGAAGCATGATTTATACTGCTTGGCCTGGATCCCTGCTGCTCATTTTTTAGAGTTAATTTGTCCCTTTTTGTGTAGTTTGTCACTTGGCTGCTTTATTCTTTTCCCCAGCAGGCACATCTTTAAATTTGTAAAACATGGGCACAAAGTAATTTTGGATTTTTTCTTACTTAAAAAAGATCCTAACCTGAGTTCCAGTAGTTCCTTAGACAAGGTGCCTGTTGCTGCAGAGATGTATAAGATGCAGCCCTTAGGGGAAGCAGAGTTGTTGTTCAACCCATCCCTGCATCCTGTGGCTTCCAGAAGCGCCGTGTGCACAGGGGTTAAAAGGAGCCCAACACTCTCTCTGCCTGAACCTGGGGCCAGTTTGGGGATTTTCTGTAGTTTATTGTGACTAAATACCACATTCTGTGGCATTTGCCCTGGGCCTCGCTCTGCTTCGTGCCCTCTTGGGCCTCTGCCCCTCCATCAGATGTAGCCCTGACTTCTGTCATTCAGAGAAATTGCAATAAATCTTGTGGTTTTTTTGTTTGGGTTCTTTTTTTCCCTCTCCCTTGCTCACCAGCCAGAAGGTACGAGGTGTCCAGACTGTTTCTTTGAGGTGCTGGTTTGAGTATGTGTCAGGATCTCACACAGACACACCGCCCCTTATTATTATTGTGAGATACGGCTTTGAATTAAAATACCACTTCCACGAACATGTCACTTGATCCCCAGTGATTGCATTTCAGTGTGATGAATCTCTTGCATACTTGTTTAACCTCAAAAAGGGCTGATTTTATATGTTAATTAGGGACTAATTAAATTTAAATTAAATGCTTATTTGAAACACTTAATTTAACTTGCTACCAGAAATTTCAAATATTGTGGTTTTATTGAACGGGGAGAGAGGCTCCGCTGAGGGAAGATTCATCATTTTTCGTAGCACAATCCATTCCTTTGTGCAGCAACTGTCTGTGACAAGAAATCAGCTGCGTTTTGAGTGGTGAGCAAGGCAAGCTGTCTGCAGTGCACCCAAGCAGGAAAAACCCAGCGTTTGGAAAGGTCTGTGATCTGAAACAAACCAACGGAATATAAATCTTCCTTAACAACTTTTGCACGTGATAATAAATGGCTTAAAAAAACTCCCAGTCCCGTTTACATTTGCCAGTCTTCCCTAATTACAAAGAATTGCTGCTTACCGTGTGCTGCTTTATAGCACCTTATAGGTCTGTTGCCAACCCAAAACTGCTAATGAAACAAATTCTTCGAGTAAGCACAGGGCAGAAAACCCACCCGGGGTCTGGGCAGAGGAGCGTTGCTTCCGTTTGCTTTTCCACTTACTGAGACAGTAAAGGTTGCCTGGGCTGCAATCAGAGGAATCAATAACCTATAGAACATGATGTGCAGCGACGTGGGGTGATTTTTATTAAATATCAGCCCAGGATTATAAATATTCCCCACGTTTTATGAGCTAGAGCAACATATGACCCCAGCCTTCTGCTAAAACAAATTAAAGTCTTCCAAGGCTTTGAAATGCGAAACTGTTCTCTCCGTGCTTTCCTTTGCGTGTGCGTGACCCTACTTGAAACTAGGTGGTAATTTGACAGCTCGTGTTGGAATTAAGTCTTGTCACATTATCTGGAGGGTTGGGTAACGCTGGTGAGAAGATCAGGGAACTTATGATTATTTGATGCATTTAAATAAAAGTGTCATGTTGGTTGTTCTGAAGATGTCCAGGAATTTGGCCCTGAGATCGCCTATTTTTGTCTAACAGGGTAAAAGATGCATATATTCACAAAACCAGCAGCTTTGCTCGTGGGCTTCTGTGCCCACAGCATCCATCTCCCTTTCTCCATCGCAGCGCCCAGTGCCTGCTGCCCTGGCCACGCTGCAGTTGCCGCATCGCCGGGGCAGGCAGCAGGGGATGCTCACTGCTCTGGCACAGCCACCTCTGCAAGCAAGATTTCGTTTAAACAATTATGCAGAAGAGATTCAAAAGGCTTTATCTTGCATGAAAAGCTCTTGTTTGCTCTGAGGTAGACATGTTTTGTAGCAGACGAAGTTTGTTGTATTTTTGTTTGGAAGGAAGAGTTGAGAGCTTTCTGATTTAAGTCAAACCAAAGTGCTGACCAAGGGTCCCTGCAGGGCTCCCAGCTGCACTGTAGAATCATAGAATCAGTTTGGTTGGAAGAGACCTTCAGGATCATCGAGTCCAACCGTAACCCAGCTCTAGCACTCTAGTCCCTGAGAACCTCATCTCCACGTCTGTCCAACCCTCCAGGGATGGTGACTCCAGCACTGCCCTGGGCAGCCTGTTCCAATGCCCCACAGCCCTTTGGGGAAGAAATTGTTCCCCAGATCCAGCCTCAGCCTCCCCTGGTGCAACTTCAGGCCGTTTCCTCTGCTCCTGGCGCTTGTTCCTGGGGAGCAGAGCCCGACCCCCCTGGCTCCAAGCTCCTTTCAGGCAGTTCAGAGATCAGAAGGTCTCCCCTCAGCTCCTGTTCTCCAGCTGAACCCCCAGGCCCCTCAGCTGCTCCTCATACAGCTGCAGCTGGGGGACATCTCAGCTCCTTGAGGGGCCGCTGTAGCTACACACAGCACAGCATTGAGCTGGGCTGAGAAATCATTTTTATTTTGCAGCAGTTGCTCTCCCAGTAGATGAGCTTTGCACCTCTGCCTCCCTACAGGTATGCTTGAGAAACCTCTGGAGAAAAAGGCTGGTAGGAATTATGGCCCTCCAGGTACCAAGAAGCTCGTGTACTTCATTGATGATCTCAACATGCCCGAGGTGGACGCTTACGGGACAGTGCAGCCCCATACGCTGATCCGGCAGCACCTGGACTACGGCCACTGGTAGGAGCCTGCTTGGGCTTGGTTGTCGGAGACCTTTTTGTTCAGCTCCAGTGCTGGGGAGTGGGTTTGAGAGAATCTCAAAGCGTGGGTCCCTCTTCCCATTGCATACTGCTGGGCTAGAGCTGGTTGGGAGGCTCTGGGTGAACTGAGAGTTGAGCACCCTCAGGGCTTCCCCTGTCCCCAGCAAACAAATTCACTTAGAATCACAAAACGTCCTGAGCTGGAAGGGACCCGCAAGGATCATCGAGTCCAGCTCCTGTCCCTGCACAGGACAACCCCACAGTTCACACCGTGTGTCCGAGGACGTTGTCCATCGCTTCTTTAATACCGCTTGATTGCTTACTCATAGCTGGGTTGAGAGGAGCTTTGCTCTGCTCTTGCTGTGGCTTGTGACTGTGGTCCCAGTGCAAAGCCTGCGAGGGGAGCGCGATGCTCGGCCTTGCTGCCCCGCGACGCTGAGAGCAGAGGCGGCTGTGGATTTGGCCTCAGCTGGGGTGAACCCCCCTGCTGTGAGCACCTAACATTGTCTTCTGTCAGGCAGCAGCAAACAACCATTATCTAGGCAGAGGTGATTTGAAGGAAAAGCAGTGACTGTTTTGGAAGGAGATTGGTGTGTTTTACACTTTAGCCAGCAGCTCTGTGTGGGACATGAATATTTGCATCTCTCCACAGGGAATACAGGGCAGGGACGCATTGCAATTTCCACTCTCCTCAGCTGTGTGCATGCCTGAGCTCTGCCAAAAGCTTCCGAGGAACAGAGACAGTGGAGCGGAGGCAGAAATCTTGGGCTGTGGGTGTCAGGGAAGTCAGGCAGATAGAGGGTGAGGGAGCTGCGAGGGAGCGTTGGAGGCACAAGGGGCTGCAGCGAGGAGTGGGGGGATGCAGTGAGGCGCAGAGGGATGCAACGAGGTGTGGGGGATGGAGTGAGGCATGGGGGATGCAGCAACGTACAGGGGATGCAGCGAGGTGCGGGGGGATGCAGCAACGTACAGGGGATGCGGCGAGGTGCGGGGGGATGCAGCAACGTACAGGGGATGCAGCGAGGTGCGGTGGGATGCAGCAACGTACAGGGGATGCGGCGAGGTGCGGTGGGATGCAGCAACGTACAGGGGATGCGGCGAGGTGCGGGGGGATGCAGCAACGTACAGGGGATGCGGCGAGGTGCGGGCGGATGCAGCAACGTACAGGGGATGCAGCGAGGTGCGGGGGGATGCAGCAACGTACAGGGGATGCGGCGAGGTGCGGGCGGATGCAGCAACGTACAGGGGATGCAGCGAGGTGCGGGGGGATGCAGCAACGTACAGGGGATGCAGCGAGGTGCGGGCGGATGCAGCAACGTACAGGGGATGCGGCGAGGTGCGGGGGGATGCAGCAACGTACAGGGGATGCAGCGAGGTGCGGGGGGATGCAGCAACGTACAGGGGATGCGGCGAGGTGCGGTGGGATGCAGCAACGTACAGGGGATGCGGCGAGGTGCGGGGGGATGCAGCAACGTACAGGGGATGCGGCGAGGTGCGGGGGGATGCAGCAACGTACAGGGGATGCGGCGAGGTGCGGGGGGATGCAGCAACGTACAGGGGATGCGGCGAGGTGCGGTGGGATGCAGCAACGTACAGGGGATGCGGCGAGGTGCGGGGGGATGCAGCAACGTACAGGGGATGCAGCGAGGTGCGGGGGGATGCAGCAACGTACAGGGGATGCAGCGAGGTGCGGGCGGATGCAGCAACGTACAGGGGATGCAGCGAGGTGCGGGCGGATGCAGCAACGTACAGGGGATGCAGCGAGGTGCGGGCGGATGCAGCAACGTACAGGGGATGCAGCGAGGTGCGGGCGGATGCAGCAACGTACAGGGGATGCAGCGAGGTGCGGGGGGATGCAGCAACGTACAGGGGATGCAGCGAGGTGCGGGGGGATGCAGCAACGTACAGGGGATGCAGCGAGGTGCGGGCGGATGCAGCAACGTACAGGGGATGCAGCGAGGTGCGGGCGGATGCAGCAACGTACAGGGGATGCAGCGAGGTGCGGGCGGATGCAGCAACGTACAGGGGATGCAGCGAGGTGCGGGGGGATGCAGCATGCCATGGGTCCCCTCCCAGACACATCGAGGCCTTCTGCCCATGTGCTCAGCAGTGCCCACTGGGCACTGTATTGCATGCAGGAAGTTATCATCTCACCAATATAATAGGCTCAGGTAGGATCTCTCAGCAAAGCATATTTTATTAACGATTTTGCAAGGTCGGGTGTTCCACCTAAAGGTAGGCACACAAAACAGGGCAAAAAGCCACTGCTTATATCCACCCCTAATCCCAACTGCAAATTCCCTCCCCAGTTCCCCGTTGGTTGGGTACGGCAGGGTTTACAGACTACCTGACACTTCCTAGCTGCCAAGGCTCAGTTTACCTGTCTCACGACTCCATTCTAATAACCCTTCCCATTATTTCTTTATTTTCATTGAAGGTGTGTTTTCTTGACTGTCTGAATTTTAACCACTGGAATGGTTTTCAATTCCTCCACACCCGCTCTGGGCAGCCTGGGCCAGGCTCTGGCACCTCCCAGCAAACAAGTTTCTGCTTGTGTTCAGATGGAGCCTCCTGTGTTTCAGTCTGTGCCCGCTGCCCCTCACCCTGGCGTTGGGCACCACTGAACAGAGTCTGGTCCATCCTCTGACACCCACCCTGAGATATTGATCCCATTGATCAGATCCCTCTCAGCTTCTCTTCTCCAGCTCAACAGCCCCAGCTCTCTCAGTTTCTTGTCACAAGAAAGGTGCTCCAGATCCCTTAGCATCTTTGTAGCCACCGCTGGACTCTCTCCAGTAATTCCTTGTCCTTCTTAAACCAGGGAGCCCAGGACTCCCTGTCCTCCCCCGGCAGCAGCAGCCTGCTGACCCTTGTCATGTCCCACCTGGCGCTATGGTTGGGGGAAGTGTGACTGAGATTTGTCAGTCCCCTGGGTTGGAAAAAAGTACATACAATCCTGAAGGTCCACAAACAAAAGACCTTTATTTTTTGTAGCTTGGTCCAGTTGGCAAATGACTCAGTGGCAGAAGGATTTATGTTACTTAAGCTCAATCGATAAACAGTTTAGCAGCGAAAAGATTCACATGAAAGAGTTTTGTGGCACAAGTGGGGCTCTAAACCTTATGTTACTGTATTACTCACAAAAAGGAAGGCAAAGACATAGGAATATAGGAAGGAAAGAGAGAGGAAGAAAAGAAGGGGAAAGGAAGGGGGAAGGAAATGGGAAGGGAAGGAAAAGGAAAGGGAAAGGAAAGGTCTCACCACCCTTAGGGCTCCGTGGTGTGTTTGAGGGGTTTGTAGTCTCAGGTCCAGTTCCTATGCAGGAATGCTTGGGTCTGTAGTCAGGGTTCAGCACCCTGTGGTGTGTGGTTCGGTTCCCGTGGTCAGCCCGGTGGGTGGAAGGGTCCCCAGGGTGGCACCCTGCCCGTGCTGGCACAGGTTTTATAGGGTTTATAGCCCTCGGGATCACCTGGGCTTTTGTGCAGGCGTCACTGGGGGTGATTGTGGAAGATGGGCGAGGCCCGAAGGGTCTCTCAGCCTGGGCCTTGACACCGTGTCGGGCCTGTCAGCGCACAGGCTGCGTGTCCTTCAACACAGCACTGCCTGTGTCACCCAGCCTTTGTCTGTGGCTGTCACCTCGGCCTTGACATGTAAATCACCATTCACCTGCTCACGATGGCCCGTCTCCCATGACTGGGTGTTGCAGGGCTGGGTTTGCCACAGTGTTTGAGAGTCACCCTTGTAGTCTCTCACACCCTGTCCCGGGTTGGGATCAAACCAGAGACACTCCTGCTGTTTTCTGCCATTTCCATGCAAGTGAAGAGTATGGCCCAGGGGCTTTGCTCAGTGCTTATTACTGATAGAAATATTAGCTACAGGTTGTTGAAGCTGAAGGATTTCCACCAGGAGCAGGACTCGCGTGTGCCAGGCCGTGTACAGATAGGCCGGCAACCTGGGCCTGGGCCTCGTCTTGGCAAGACGCAGAATTTGACCCCCTGAAGACAAGCGGCCTCTGGCAGCCCAGGGACACGTACTGAGAGAGGCAGTGGCCGTGGTCACTGTGCTGCTGCTTGTGTTTTGCCCGAAGGTACGACCGGACCAAGCTGTCGCTGAAGGAGATCACGAACGTGCAGTATGTGTCGTGCGTGAACCCGACGGCGGGGAGCTTCACCATCAACCCTCGGCTGCAGGTAAAGCCCTGCACAACGGCAGGTGCATCGCTGGGTTTATTTTGGGGTGGATCATTTAAACGTGAGGTTAGAGGACAACCACTGGCAGATCCTGCTGTTGTTTTATCAGTACAAATGGCACGAATCTGTCGAGTGACTGTGATTCCTAATAGTGAAGCACCGAACTGGGTCCCTTATTCCCTTGTTTGTTTTTCCTCGCATTCTGCAGCTCCGTCAGAGGAGGAAGTCAAAAGTTGCCAGCCAGCTTAACACCTACTTTCAGGACAACCTTCTGGTCCATACAGGCAGATTTTGCCTTCATTTAGCTCGTATTTAGCTCTGAAGCATGGTGCATTAACGCCGCCTGCTTTCCAGAATTGTCTGATGCAGCTGTCAGTAAAAAGAGGTGTGGGGGAGAAACCCAAACGAAGAAAACAGACAAAACTAAAAAAAACCCAAGCCACACCAAAACACAACAACAACAAAAACCCCAACAAACCCCAAACCAAGCAACCAAACAAAACCAACAAAACAAAGAACACCAAAACCAACCAACCAACCAAATCCCCCCAAAAACCTAACCGAACAAAAAAACCCCAAGCCAAACAAAAAGCAGTTCAAGCGCTGCTGATAACAGAAGATTTGGGAAGAGATCTTAAACATTAGACTTTGATTTTTGGGAGCTGCCAACCGATGGAGGGACTGGGTAGCAGTGAGCAAAATTCATTTCATCATGGAGAAACCTAATGACCAGAGTCAGCTTGGACCCTGGCTCCTCTTCAGCAAGGTGTGGAGTTAAAATGAAGTGTCCCATGGGCAACTTTGCAAGTTCCAAATTAGTAAAGAGGTCCTCTGGGAGATGGCACCTTCCAGGGGCTGCTCTTAATAGAGACAGTGACTGGGCTTTGTCAGAGGTCGGTGGGACCTTCAGAGCCCTTTGGCTCTTCAATGGACTGCACTTCCAGTGTAGCATTGGTGAGATGCAGTTGAAAATCCCTGGTTTAGTGAGCAGAGTGATGTCACTTCCCACCTGAGCTCTGCTGGCAAACTGGGAGAGGGAAATAACCTTGTTCAGGTGGACTGCAAATCAGAGAATCCTAGAACAACCCAGGTTGGAAGGGACCTCAAAAGATCATCTGGTCCAGCATTTCATGGGAAAGGGAGCCTAGATGAGATTATCACAGCAAATCCCCAAGGGCATTTTGCTTGAAAGGTGTTTTTCTACCTCTCTGACCTTTCCATGCCTTCCTTTCTCTCCCTCAGCGTCACTTCTGTGTCTTCGCGCTGTCCATCCCTGGGCAGGATGCCTTGTCCAGGATCTATAGCACCATTTTAACGCAGCACCTGACAAGTGGGAATTTCTCGGGGGCTGTGCAAAAATCAGCTCAGCAGCTGATTGCCCTTGCCCTGGGGCTGCACCAGAAAGTAGCCGCTACATTCCTTCCAACAGCCATCAAGTTCCACTACATTTTCAACTTGAGAGACTTCTCCAATATCTTCCAAGTAAGTGCAGTTGCTGTCCTGTGGGACTTGAAGCTTGTCCCGATGCTACAAGAGGCTGCGGAGCTGTGTTCCTCTAGCTCTGGTGGGCAGAATGCAGTCTCCTACCTAAAAATGACACAGCACATGTGTGCCCTGAGTAAAGTGGGTGACCTTAGGCCATTCCTTAATTCCTTGTTAGTTTTGGATGGATTCCAGAACCATTGCCCATGGCTTTGAGAAGCTTAGTTACTTTCCAGCCTCTTGTGGTCAGCGGGGAGGGATGAGTAGTTCCAGATGGATGTGCAGGTTTGGGGTGGGTTGAAACGCCCTCTGGCTGTAGAAGGGACCAGCTGAAGGGAGCTTTGGGCTTCCGACTTCAGCACTTAAATGACTGATGGTGAGTGCGATGGAGCTGCGCTCATCTTTGGGAGCCTCAGTTCCACACGTGTAAATGTGGGGATTAATGGCACTGTTCCACCACACAGGCAAATTATTTTATTGTACTGAAGCAGGTGGTGGATAGTTAGTGGGTTACTGGCCCTGAAGTTAGATCCAGCTTAGCTTGTTGGCCTGTACTGGCATGTCCTCTTAGCTTCTTGATGGTCAGATGCTCAGTATGTGCATGAAGGGTGGCATTTAAAAAGGTGATAATTGAATCAAACCCAGCTTTGACTTAATTGCTAAAACTGAATTTCCACCAGAGCCAGTTCTGTACCAAGGGGAAGTTGTTCAGATTTAGAAATATTTTCTTCCAACAACGGAGAGACTTTTTTTTCCCCTGAAATCTCATACTTTGAAGCAGTAGATATTACTGCTCAAAGAGCCTTTCAGAGTTTAAGGCTGATTAGTAAAATTTGAGAAGGTTCTCAGCAGCCGAATCGAGAGGTTTGGAACACCATAAACTCTTGTAGAACCCCGGTTTGTAACTTGTTGCTGTCCTTCTTAACACCTGTTCTCCTAAGTACGTACTGAAAGTTTGGTGCCTTGTGGTCTGGTCCATCACACAAGAACTGAAGTAATGACGTAGTGGGAAATGCAAAAACAGGGCCTTGAAAAAGTTAATAACTCTTTTGTGCCAAGAAAGAATCAGACCTGTCACTTATGCTCAGCTAAACATCAGCAGCTTTTGATGTTAGATGTGGGTCGTGTTAACTCCTGACTTCTAGTTAATCTGTGCTTTGAAAGGCAGAGAGAGAAAAGCAGCATTTCCATGGGAAGCTTTAATTTTAACTGTAACCTGCTTGAAAGGTGCTCAGGTTGTGGGATATTAGGAAATGTCCTGCCAGGTCTGGATGCTGGGGCAGGAGCAGCGACTGAGCTCAGGTGTTGTTTTGTTTATCGCGTGGCTTCAGGAGTGGGGGAGTCTGGCTCCTGGGCTTCATAATGTTTATTTAAATAGTGGTCCAATTTTTCTTGAAATCCTTCCGTACCTTTTGGATTCATTCTTGATTATTCCTTCACATTAAATATTCTTGAGTTTTTGAGATCTCCTGATATCCTGTTTGTCCCTACGGGAACACAATTTTCTTCCTGAAATTGAGTGTGAAAGAAGCTCTGGACTCCGGGAATGCATTTCCATGTGTTACTTTCATTCAATCTTCATAAACTCATAATTTAGCTCACACTCTCTTGTCCAAACCCTTCTTGTGCAGTGCTAGCTTCAAAGTCAGGTCAGGCTGATCAGCCAAGTTTTGAATGTTTCCATGACTGGAGTTCCCATAACCTCTCCGACCCTTGTCACACCACTAAACCCACTCCACGGTGAAGCTGATATATTTTTATTTCAGTTGGAATTTCCCTTCCTGCAGTTTGTTACCTCTTGTCCTTTTGCTATACACCTCCAAAAAAAATTGGCTCAGTCTTCTCTATAACTCCCTATTAGGTAGTTGTAGACAGAGTCAAAGAATCACAGAACAGTTTGGGTTGGAGGGACCTTCCCAGCTCCCCCAGTGCCACCCCTACCATGAGCAGGGACATCTTCACCAGCTCAGGTTGCTCAGAGCCCCATCCAGCCTGGCCTGGGATGTCTCCAGGGATAGAAACAGAATTAAAATTCCCCTTCACCTTTTCCCCGAGCTGAACAAACCGATTTCTCTCAGCCTTTCCTTGCATGTCCTGTCCTCCACCATTTTATGACCTTGGTGGCCTCCGTTGAACTCGTTCCAGTATGTCAATGTCTTTCTTGTCCTGGGGGCCCCAAAAGTGGATTGAACCTCACACAGCTTTTGTCTGCCTGTCAAGGTCCTTCCCTTTGCGTTCTGCGTGGTCAGTGCCAGCTGCAGCCCTGCTGGGAGAGCACTGCTGGCTCCCGCATGGAGACACCCACTGCCCCGGTACCAGCCCCTGCGGAGCACTGGAGCTCCAGTGAGACCTCGGAGCCTGCTGGGCCAGCCAGTTCTCCACCCACCTTCCAGTCTACCATGGCCCATGACCCTTGATATGATGCTAACTGGGAAAAAAAAAAAAAAGATAAAGGAATAAACAACCCCCTTTTCCTGGTTAGGGACATGTGAGTTTCCTTAGCTTGTGGGCAGATGGAGAACTGGTGGATGTAGCTCGGTGCATGTTGCCTTTTTCAAATTCCTTTTAATCCCAGACAAGCAATCAAACACCGCCTGCACAATAGCTGTGTGTGTGAAGGGCATTGGGAGATTGTTGTTTTACCGACTGTTCTGTAGTTATACAAGCAGCCAATGACAACTGTTAAAGGCACAAAGCACGTAGAAATTGCAGCTGTGGAGGGGTCAGCCCCTGGACTTGCTGCCGCTGTGCTGTGATACTGCTGGCTCTGCACAGGTCCTTAAAATGGCTCCATTTGCAGCCTGTCCAGTGGCTCTGTTGTTATCTCACTATTATATACATACTGTTATATACATAATATATTATATATTAATACTGCATCTACCAACCTTAGAAGCCCAGCTTGATTCCCTTTGTCAAAACTGCCTGACAGCTCTTATGACAAGGAGTCCTGTGCTAATTACCTCATTACAAAACACTCCAAGAACTTGTATCTTAATTGCTGCAGCTAATGAATTTGGACATTGTACGCATGTGAGTGTTGCACAGAACAAGGAAGACGGCCCCAAATCAAGTCAGCAATAATTCCTTTCAACAGGTACAGGTCCTTACTGCTCTCATGTTTTCCCTTCTGCACCCAAGACCCATTGCCACCTGGCTCCAGCTGGTCAGGCTGATGTCTGCGTTGCTTGGAGCGAGGGTTCAGCTGAAGGTGACTCCAGGTGTTCACTACAAATGATGGCAAAATAGCAGAGAGATTTGTCAGGTATTGGTGAAACCAAAGGGAAAAGAGCAACCTATACACCCAGGGGTAGGAGGCTCGGCAGGCAGCAGTGGATTGACTTTGTCAAGCACTGTTCATGTTTGTCCTGACTGATTGGAATGATCGTCTCTGGGGGTCTGAGTATCTTCAGTGGGATTCCCTTTTGCCTGGCGAGTCGCGTCCTCTCCCCCAGCAGAGAAAAATGGGCATTTCTGTCTGTAGTGCATCAGCTCTTCCTCATGGACAAACACGGAGAAGAGCTCAGAGGAACTGTGTTTCTGAAGCACCTCATTCACTGGAGGTGAAAGGAGTCCAAGGTGACTGTCCTCTTGTCAGACATCAGCACTTTGCAGATCTAAGGTGGGATTAGGCTCCAGTTCAAGGTGCTCAGATTCAGGTAGGTGAGGATATCCAGGTTCATCCGAGGCTGTGGAGGCCAGAAGGGTGTCCAGCGCCCCATCAGGGACACAGGTGTGGTTTCACTCTGTTGCCCAAGTGTGGGTCTCTAATGCTTTTTGAAACATGTCAGGATATCCAGCCTGGGTTCCAGCGGCTGTTCAAGGACACAGGTGTCTTCTTCTGTTGTGTGGGTTCCTGTCTGAACTGCTTGAGCCATGTTGTTTTCCAGGCTGCCCTGGCTGTACAATAGGTTTCTCCTGAGATGAACCATCTAGTTGTGTTGACTTGGGAAGGCTGTGGGAAATTCCACGTATCCCTACAGAACAATGATTTTCATCCACTGTTCTCATTTGATTTTTGTCTCTGGACATCACCTTCAGCTGGAAAACACTAAATGCCTCAGCATTACAGAATCCCACATAATCCCAGCCTGGTTGGGTTGGAGGGACCTCTGGAGATCCCCCAGTCCAAGCCCTGCTCACGCAGGGTCACAGAGCAGATCACACAGGTGGGTCCAGGCGGGTTTCAATGTCTCAGAGAAGGAGACTCCACACCCGCTCTGGGCAGCCTGGGCCAGGCTCTGGCACCTCCCAGCAAACAAGTTTCTGCTCATGTTCAGATGGAGCCTCCTGTGTTTCAGTCTGTACCCGTTGCCCCTCACCCTGGCGTTGGGCACCACTGAACAGAGTCTGGTCCATCCTCTGACACCCACCTGAGATATGGATCCATTGATCAGATCCCTCTCAGCTTCTCTTCTCCAGCTCAACAGCCCCAACTCTCACTGAGTCTTTCCTCATCAGAAAGATGCTCCAGACCCCTACCAAACCATCTAGTTGTGTTGACTTGGGAAGGCTGTGAGAAATTCCATGTATCCTTGCAGAACAATGATTTTCATCCACTGTTCTAATTTGATTTTGTCTCTGGACTTCACCTTCAGCTGGACAGCATTAAATGCCTCAGCATTGTACTCAGTGCTGCTGCTCGTCTGGCGTCAGCTGGCCAAGGGTGAAACTTTGGTTCAGGCCCTCAAGTAGAGATAAGCTGGTCTGTCCTATGTGACACCAGGGTAATGTGTGTGTTGTGGGGGGGTTTGGCTCCCAAAGGGGAACATGAGTCTCCAGGGAGGTGGCGACTGGCAGAAGGGCTGTGGGTGAAGAAGGGGGATGAAGAGGGGAAGCCAGCACTGGGCATGGTTCCTCTGCTGAGTACACAAACACATTCGGGTCACTGCTGACCTGGGAACACACCAGGGTCTGGGCTGAAGGATGCTGCTTCCTGATTTTTAAAAAGAATAACAAGGAACCTCAAAATCTATGACCATCTTCAGCCCCCTGGGCTCGTGGCTGGTTTTAAATGACTACAGAAGGCTCAGCAAGTACCGTAATAATTTGTAATAATCTAACTTTAATTTGCTGTCACGTTTCACTGGAAATATGAGGAGGGGCTGGAAACCACAGTCAGGGATGACAGGCAAGAAGGGGCTGGAGCAGGGTTAGGCAAGGTCTGCAGGAACGGCAGCCTGGCTCCTGGTTGTTGTGAGTATATAATTTACTGTTACTGATGTTACTGCTGCAGGGGCAAGGTCACCCTTCAGTCCTTTGTAATCCTTTGGGCTCATCAGAAGGTATTATCTGTTACTTTCGCTCTGTAGTGGGTCCCGTCTGTGGTTCAAGTCCGACACTACTTTGTCTTGCACTTCTACAGCACCTTTTCGTGCCTCTGGGTCCCACCATGCACTGCAGAGTTAAATTGATTGGTGCGCTCCAAGCAATTTACCCTTGATTAAAGCAGACAGGTCTCTGCAGTGACAGAGTTGTGGATTATGCTTTTTAAAAATACATTCCCCGCTGGCTCCCACCAGAGAAAGCCCTGCTGCTGTCTTTCTTTCCATCTGAAAGGGTTACCATGGTATTATGCTCTAAATTATATCTGTCATCTCTGTAAAATAATAATCATAGACCCAGCAGGGTTGTATTTTGCTTTTTATTCCTATTTCTAACAAGATTTTGAAGCAGCATGTCACATTAAGATCTGTGGCAGCTGGGGAAGAGCAGGCTCTCTCCTCCTGACAGCCAGACAGCAGCGGGGGCTCCGGCGTGTCCTGCTGCTCCACGTCGGCTCCGCTGCCAGTGAACTCCTCACTCCTTTGCATGGGGAGGGATTTCCATGTTCACCCTTGGTTGAGCTCACTAAAGAGCCCTGCAAACTTCAGGCTTGAAGCACCGAAATGCACCTTGTGTGTTACGTGCTGACATTGTGGCTGAGTTGGGAATGACGGCGGCGAGATGGGCGCAGGGTCAGCAAGAGTTTGTTTTGTGCCTTGGTCTGGCACGGTTGTTTGGCACAGCTTTACCTTGGGTTTGGCTGGCGTGTGGTTACCTGAGCCAGTCTGGTTTCACAGCTTCCCCCTCCTTCTCTCTTCCCATCTCTGCTATTTTTCTTCCTAACAGAGATCCAGGTGCCAGCAGCTGCTCTATCGCACATGGCAACCACGGTGCTATGGAACAGGCTGCCCAGGGCAGTGGTGGAGTCATCATCCCCGGAGGGGTTTGAAAGGTGTTTAAACAAGGTGCTTAGGGACATGGTTTCATGCTAGAATTAGGGTATGGTTGGACTCGATGCTCGTGAGGGTCTCTTCCAGCTGAAATGATTCTGTGATTCTATGCAGTGCCAAGGGGGTGACTGGAGCCTCTCGTCAACCCTCCCTGATATCAGAGCAGATTTAAAAATTGGCACTTTAAATAGGACTCTTGAGTTTGTGGCCCACACGCTGTTGTTGTGTTTGTCATTGTTTTCATGTCACCGCTGCTGAGGCAGCTCCAGGCTCCCCAAGAAGAACGTCAGGAGAAAGGAGAGCAGGTGCTTCATCCAGCAGTGCAGGACAGCTAGAAAGGGGTCGCTATGCTGCACTAGTTAGTATAATTTTAAATGTTATTTAGACTGCAAAGAAAAAGTTATTTATTTTTCTTGCCTGGTCTCCAGGGATGGTTCATCCACCACCTCTCTGGCCAACCTGGGCCAGGCTCTCACCACCCTCAGGGGCAGCAATTTCTTCCATATCTAGAGCGTCCCCGTCGCTCTCTGGGGACGCAGCTGGTTGCCGTGGCAGAGCCTGGTAGCTCTGCTGAGAGGAGTCGGGAGAGTCGGGTCTGTAAAGTGAAGGAAGGGGAGATGTTCAGGTGTTAAGTTAATAAACTGCTTACAGATTTGTGAAACGTGGATTTTCTTCCCTCTGAGCCTTACATTTGCTTGCATCAAGAACACAACTTTTGTGGCTTGGAGTGTCTTTAGAGTGACTTTTTTTTAGGACCTGGTGGGTTTCACCTTATTCTCTTTGAGTCATCAGCTCTTCTCACTATCTTTTCTCTGAAATAAATAAAATAACAGCTTGACAGCTGTAATGACAAATGTGAAACCCAAATGATTTGAGCCATGATCCATCGAGCTGAGATGGCCTGCTTTACATTGCTTTTAATACATTTTATGTTTTGTGTGTAAATAATTAGATGTTAGGAATAAAAACTGTCTGTTTAATACATGCCATTGAAAACCCTGGGTGCTGTTAATAGGCTTAGTAATAGGTGACACCTCTTTGAAATATAATTCTTTTATGCATTTTAATAGAGTTCATGGTAAACATGCTGTGATAAGCAGACAGAAACTAATATTTCCTGCAGCCAGAATGCACCTAATTAAAATTAATTGATTTTAGAAAAAAATCATCACCGCTAAGATGTCCAAACTATCTTCTTCTTGACAAAGCAGCCGTGCTGTGGTGTTGGGATGCAGAAACCCGCCCGTCGGGCTGGTGTCTGACCCTACGCACTCTTGGAGATCAGGCTGCGCTGGGGATGCACTTTGGCTATTAAAATTGGTGTAATATATACAATTGCTTTGGGAAATTGGAGGTAACGAAGGGCACGTTCTCCAGGGGCTTCTTCAGAAGTTTATTTGCAGGTTGTTACAGTAACTCTGCATTTTGAGTGATTCAGCCCCATTCAGCCTGGATGCTGGGGAGACATCAGGCCCTTCAGGTCAAGGTGGGGTTTACTGCTGGTCTCTGCACCCCACAGGGCCTTCTGTTCTCTACCCCGGAATGTCTGCAGCACCCCCAAGACCTGGTGAAACTCTACCTGCACGAGTCAAACCGAGTCTACCGGGATAAGATGGTTGAAGAAAAGGATTATGGTACCTTTGATAAAATCCAGCTGGAGACGGTGAAGAAATTATATGACGTAAGTGTTGAGGTTCATAACTCTGATAATAACGTACGTGCTTACAGGAAAAAGGTTCCTTGGGCAAGAGAAGTTTGACCCAAGGTCTGCCAGTCTCTCACTTGCATGGAGTGTGATGCTCTTGGTGGGACACCAGGAGCAAAATCTCTGTCAACTGCTTCCTGGGCTGCCAATGTTGGTATTTGGGTGAATGATGCTCTCCCTAAGGGCACCGGGGAGAGGAGATTTCGGCTCTGTGAATTAATTAAATTATTTTATTTAAATGTCTTGAGTCTTGTGGCAAAAGCAAAAGAGTCAGATCCCCAGTCTTGGTGGGAGTAAAGTGAGATGCAGGCACAAATCCCTAGTGCTTTCCTTTTTTTCCAAAATATCTTCCTGATGGAAGCTCTAGACCTGCTTTGCTTCAGTCCTGTCATCACCCGGCAGTGTTGCCATTGGAGTCCTGCAAATATCACAGTAACGCAGACAGTGCTTTTTCCTCTGGCTGTTAATCATTGTCCATGCAACAGTGTCATGCTGTAGCTGTTGCTGTGGGGCTTTTCTTGTGCTCACATTTTCTTAAGGTGATGAGTTCTTGTGATTTACAAAAGGTCCAGAGCAAGTATTGGGGCTTTATCCTTTCCCTTTCCTTCCCTTTTGTCGCTCTTTCCCCTTTTTCAACACACAGGTGCAGCTATATGGACATTTTTTGGAACACTGTGCTTCACTTGGAAAGATGACATAGAGCTGCAGTGTTTTCTCCTTTACTTCTTATATACCTTTTTTAAAAATTATTTTTAAATTTGACAGGACATTGAGGAAACTTTAGAGCAGACCAAGCGAATGAACATTTATTGCCATTTCGCTAAAGGCGTTGGAGAACCCAGCTACAGGCCAGTTCCGACCTGGGAGGAGCTGAACAAGATCCTTGTGGAAGCCTTGGACAGCTACAACGAAGTCAACGCTGCCATGAGCCTGGTGCTGTTTGAGGACGCCATGTGCCACGTGTAAGGGAGTTTTCTGTCTTTATGCTCTCATTGTAGCTTTTATCCGTGCAGATTGTTTCCATGGAGGTTTCTGGAGGATGTCGGTATCCATTATTAGAGCAGAAGGAGCTGGAGGTGTGCAGAAGCTTCATCTGCCCACGTGGTGTGTCCTGCACAAATACTGCCCTGCTTCTCCAGCTGCTGCTGGGGGGATCTTTTGACACTGTGAGGATGCGGGGCTGTCGGATGGAGGGTCAGCATGCTGCTGGTCGTTTGAAGTCTGGTTGCTGTTACATCTTTGGCCCTTGATGCTCTGCATACGGCACAGACGTTTATTGTACATGACATTGATCAAGTGCTTTTTGTCTTCACTTGACAGCCAGCCACAGAACTAGTTACACCAGGATGTCCCTAAATGCTTTCACAACTGGGTTAGAGGCACGTTTACACAATTCTCAGTGGGATTTTCAAATGTATATAATGTGAGATTACGTGAATTCAGGCTACTAGTTTGAATGGACTGAGGCACTTAAATTGCCTGGATCCTTTGGAAAGCCTGCTTGCATTCCGATGCCTGGAGGTCCAGCTGGATTCCCTGTGGAAACTGGACACGTGGGACTATATGAAAATAGCGAGCCTCCGTTGATCATTATGAAGCTATTTACATGCCTGTGGTATGGATCGTGACACGTACCTCCAGCTCTTATACATGATTTAAATGCTTGTTGGGAATTCCACAGAATCACAGAATCCCAGAATGTCAGGGGTTGAAGGGCCCTGGAAAGCTCATCCAGTGCAATCCCCCCATGGAGCAGGAACACCCAGCTGAGGTTCCACAGGAAGGGGTCCAGGCGGGTTTGAATGTCTGCAGAGAAGGAGACTCCACAACCTCCCTGGGCAGCCTGGGCCAGGCTCTGACACCCTCACCCCGAACAAGTTTCTTCTCAGATTTCAGTGGAACCTCCTGTGTTCCAGTTTGCACCCATTGCCCCTTGTCCTGTCACTGGTTGTCACCAAGAAGAGCCTGGCTCCATCCTCCTGACACTGCCCCTTTCCATATTGATCCCCATGAATGAGTCCCCCCTCAGTCTCCTCTTCTCCAGCTCCAGAGCCCCAGCTCCCTCAGCCTTTCCTCACACGGGAGATGCTCCACTCCCTCCAGCATCTTGGTGGCTGCGCTGGACTCTCTCCAGCAGTTCCCTGTCCTTCTGGAGCTGAGGGGCCACAACTGGACACAATATTCCAGGTGTGGTCTGATTTTTGGGGGCTGAAATGCAGACCTGGCCTCAGATAATTTCTGAAGATGAACCTCCCCTGTAAATCATAGTTTTAACTGATTTTGCCTGGAAACATTGTATCATGAAGAGCAGGTTTGTGACTAAGCTAGAAGGAAGCTGCTGTCCTGCTGCACGCTTGTGTGGGTGATTTCAGGTTTGCTGGACCTGGTAACCTAATGCAGTTACTCTCATGCAAATTAAAAAAATACATATATATATATAAATTTCTACTCCTTTTAACTAGCTGTTTAACCAGTTCTGTTCTAAGAGCTCAGCAATCTGTTCCTTTTGCGGTGCAGCGTGCTGGCTGTGCTGGGGCATGGCTTCCCTTATAGTTTGGGCATTTACTTCTTTGTATTAATGAGTCATATGCAACCTGATGTCCATTGGTGTTTCTGCTTGCAGAAAGGTGACAGTAATTTTAATCTTGTGCTTCTTTTGCACTTTACATAAATTGGGATTTTCAACAAAACCTGTCAGTATCCCTCCAGTTAATATTGTGAGTAATCGGGAAGGCGAGGTTTGAGTATTCAGCATGATTTTCACTGGAGCTGAGTGATTTCGATTCAGCGCATTTGGAAATTGCGTTTTGCTGAAACACACAAATTATTCCATCTCCAACAGCTTATGGATGACATCTTGAATTTGTTGTGAAGTTTCTGTTGGGAAAAAAAAGTAAGGGAGTTAATGTATGTGGGGAGGTGGGGGATATGGGTCAGTCACCTCCTGACCCGGGGCTCATGGTGCCCATTCCCAACGCACACCCCGTGCCCTTACTTTTGGGGACAGCCAGCTAGAGAATGAAAAGCAGGAACATTCCAGCTCTCCACACAAGCTGGATTGCTATTCTGGGTTTAATTTCACAATCTGTGGGAGTCTGCACATAGATCATAAGACGCTTGAGTTGTAATAAAGCAGTACAGTATTTCTTGCAGTCTTATTTGAAAAATTAATTAGATTAGTCTAGGAAAATACTCAGTTAAGTGAGTTGAATAAAGGCAGTGATGTCAAGAGGGGAATGGTGCTTGCATTTCAGACACCTGACAGTGAGGTTTTCACAGGTAGGATCCTCTAAACCTCCCTCACTTGGGATTTTAACGTGGGGATGTCAGCAATTGCTTAAAGAGAATAGACTGGGGGCAGAGCTCACTGTGCAACTCTCAAGGACAAGTGAACAGACCTGAAAAACAATAGCAAGTTCATTTTAAGTGTGACAAAATCTCACTCTTAATGGTGGCTTGGATAAATAATGTTGGACTGTATTTTCCAGACAGGTATTATGCTATTCCAGATGTATATGAATATGCTTTAATGCATAGCAGGACCCTTCACCTGAACATGAACCCAAAATGCTTTGTGAAGAGGAACCTTCACTGGAGAGGTGCACCAGAGCCATGAATTCTGTTCTCACTATTTGCATGTCCATGTAATGTGTTTTTTCCCTTGTCCTCCCTGCAAAGACATCCAGGCCTTCACCTTAAAATATTTCTATCCAGCAGGACTTGGCAGGTGGAAAAATATTGGACACAGTTTGAATCGCCACCAAACTATTTTTTTAATCAGCTACGTCCTTTGTTTGGGCCTCAGCAGAGATGGGGATTGATTGCTGACATGTCTCTTAGATTGACATTTTTCATCCCATTCAGACTACGGTTTCCTAGTGATTAAAATATATATTGAAAAGCAGTGGGCAGAGAATAAGAAAAATACTCTTATTAATGACAGATTTTATATGCTTCAATTTAGTTGCCGCATCAACCGGATCCTGGAGTCCCCCCGAGGGAACGCTCTCCTGGTCGGCGTGGGTGGAAGCGGGAAGCAGAGCCTGACCAGGCTGGCGGCCTTCATCAGCTCCCTGGAGCTTTTCCAGATCACGCTGAGGAAAGGGTACGGGATCCCTGACCTGAAGGTGGGTGACTCCTGGGGCTGAGGTGGAGCGGAAGGGAATAAAAAGCAGAACTTGCCCTGAAAACTTTGGGATCCCCAATTTAAGAAGGACAAGGAATTACCAGAGGGAGACAAAGATGCTGAGGGGTCTGGAGCATCTTTCTGATGAGGAAAGACTCAGTGAGAGTTGGGGCTGTTGAGCTGGAGAAGCTGAGAGGGATCTGATCAATGGATCAATATCTCAGGGTGGGTGTCAGAGGATGGACCAGACTCTGTTCAGTGGTGCCCAACGCCAGGGTGAGGGGCAACGGGCACAGACTGAAACACAGGAGGCTCCATCTGAACATGAGCAGAAACTTGTTTGCTGGGAGGTGCCAGAGCCTGGCCCAGGCTGCCCAGAGCGGGTGTGGAGTCTCCTTCTCGGAGACATTGAAACCCGCCTGGACCCACCTGTGTGATCTGCTCTGTGACCCTGCGTGAGCAGGGCTTGGACTGGGGGATCTGCAGAGGTCGCTTCAGCCCAACCAGCCTGGGATCCTGTGATTCTGTCTTGTTGCGTGTTGAATGACGCCATTGTGAAGACAGTAAAAAGCTCCAGAGACTATATGGGACTGCAGAGAGGAGCAGTGCTTCCCAACACATCTGTGGGGTGCAGACAGGCCTGATGTCCCCTGCCAGCCCTCTGAGCTGGCCAGACCCAACAACATCCCAGCCCAAGGCTCAGAGTCAGCGCTGGGCTCCGATGATAAACCCCTGGTGTGGACATTCAGTTAATGCTTGTTCAAGAAACCGTATTTGACTATTATTTCTAATTAAACCAAGATGTGGTAATTAGCTCATCTGTGAGGTGCCTGTTGTGGAGTGATTTGGAGGTGGAAAAGGAGCAGGAGAGAGCAGGAGGAGAGTTCCAAAGTCGTATCCAGTCCTTCCACCAGGATTTTGTATGAGGGAGGGACTGAGGGGATGGTGGATGGTTCACTATAGAGAACAGGTGCCTGTGCTTATATCTATGCGCAGGCTAGTGAGCACAGAAGTTACAAATCAACATTGTAAAATATCGTTGAAATGATTTTCAAGTATTTTAGCTGCTGGCAAAAGGATTCTCATCAGAAATGTTGTAAAAATCACAACCTCAGTAACTTCACGCCATTCTGCTCGGGAGATGCGATGGCCAATGAACCCTTGCCTTCCTTCCCCATCAGAGGCAGGGCCTGATGACCTGTAGTTGTGTACAGGTTGTTTTTGTCATGTTTTTGTCACGTCACACAAGCCTGATCCTCCATCCATTGGGTATTTTCAACTTTCCTCTGTGTTCTTCAGCCCCACTCGTACAATTTTCTAGCTCCTACCTGCCTATTCATTGAGAAAACCTGTGCTCCCATCTAGGAATATAGCTTGAAACCAGCATTAATAAACTTGTTTTCAAAGCATGTCTTTACTTCTGTCTGTGGAGGTGGAAGATAATTTGATGTTCCCTTCACTCTCTATTCATTTTCAAAGAGTTTATGAAATATGGAGTCATCTTTTTTTCTTCGATATGGAAGAGCAGGATGGTGACAGATTACCCTGTCTGGCATTGGCCCCTTGTGCTGTTATAATTGATCTAATTCAAATTTCCAGTGATGGAAGTAACAAATGATTCTTTTTGAGGGAGCGTGTGTATTTGCTGAATTTCTAAGAAAGTTTCTGGAACACAGGCCAGTAAATTCCTTCAGTGTCTCCCGCATGCCTTGTATCCTGCTTGGAGGGGCAGGAAGGAAATGATGGAGTTTGAGCGGGATGATGGCGTTTTTCCCATCTCATGAACAACTTGGATTTCAAGAAGTTGGTGTCCTTCATCAGGAGGACACTGTGTCCTTCATCAGGACACTGTCCCCTTTGAGGTGAAACAGCTTTTCCATATGAGCGGTTTCTCTGTCAGCATCACTGCACTGAGTGGGACACTGAAGGGCGAGTCCCTGCTCAGACTCTGGAAAGGAATAAAACTGAAAACATCCCTGTTTGCACAAGGTGTCCTTCTCCTTTCTTCACAAGCAGAAAGAAATGTGTTGCAGCACCTCAGGAAAAAAAAAGAAAATTCAGGTATAGTTGTGAAATCAGAGAAATCTACAGCATGGGGACACCAAGGTCCAACATTTTCAGTGGCTGCTGTCCCTCCCAGTCCCTGTGGTGCTTTAATGTCCCCGTATAGTGACTTATTGTGCCCACAGTAAGCCTTTCTGAACTCCCAGGGCAGCCTCCACAACCAGGGACTGCACTGATGTCTTTAGCCACATCCATTGACCTCCAGGTGTTCCAGCTACAAGCATTTCCCTGTGTGTAGCGGTGCTGGCCAGGGCTTCTTTCTCTTTTTTTTGTGTTACACAGACCTGGCCGTAACGTCAAGTCTTACTGGGTAAAGTCTTACAATGATGACAGCGATAGACTCCCCCATATAACCTGGCAGACTCAGCCATGAAGATGGAGAGTGGCCAAAGTGCAGTTTCACGCTAATTAATTGCCATTGCTTTATTCTTGGTTAATGGGAAGATTCTGAAATATCCTGCTTGTAGATGTGGTACCTACCTGAGTTTTGCAGAATGGAGGTGCACCCCCTAAGTCCTCTTGCTTTTCAACGTCCAGGCAGACCTGGCAAACCTGTACCTGAAAGCCGGTGTGAACAACATAGGCATCGTGTTCCTGATGACCGACGCTCAAGTGGCAGATGAGCAGTTCTTGGTGCTGGTGAGTGACTTCTTAGCATCAGGTACCTCTGTCATTGCTTGATTTCCCCTTTCCCCCTTCTCAGTGTGGTTGTGCTCATGGTAGCATCTGTGGTTTTAGAATATACAGAAGGGCAATATATGAAGTGAGCTAGAAGATATGTGGGTTAAGTTCTGGACTAAAAGCCATGATAAGGTCTCCTTTGTGAGGATGTACTCCATCATCTGATAGTTTTTCTTTCTCTGATGTTGTGTACCTAGTTTTTCCATACTTCATGGTATACTCTCTACAGTTAAGAGACGTGTCTGTTGTGACATTGCAGCTGAGGACAGAGCCCAAGGAATGTATCAACAGATGAAGAGTTTGACCTGTGGATCTCATGCATCCACACTCTAGTTACCTAATAAGGTTTTTCCTGGCTGGAATATTTGACTGCAAGTTGGTGGATGGTACAAAGCCACCAAATGACCGTGTCTGTGTGCGTCACCTAGCTGCTTGTCCCATTGCAGTCCTTTTCCTCTTTGTTTTTCCATTAAAGTTTTTGAGTTGTTGCTTGCCCAAACAATTGCAGAATAGCCAGCCTACACACAGATGCTCTGTTTCGCTGCAGAACATGGCATGAGTATGTGTGGTGGAGCACTCCCCATGCAGGGCGCACTGCAGCTACAGCGCACATGGGAGCGTGCGGCTGTGTCACCGTGACCGCAGGGGGTAACCCAGCCTGGGCATATTCCCCAGAGTCCCTGGAAAATCACTGCTACCAACTGCATGATGCTTTTTTCCTTATTTATGAGTCAGGAGTGGGAAGACTCCAGCTGGTTCGGGTGACCTCTGTGCATGGTGAGGACTGGAGAGTTGAAAGCACAGGGAAGTGATAGTTTGTGCGAAACTCCAGAGTTGACATATGTGGCTGTAAATTGGCCAGATGGTTTGAGCAGCAAACAATCTCTGCCTGTGATAAATTTGTAATCAGGAGTAAAGACAGGGGTTGTTGTGGAGGCTGGTGAGTAGCTCCTGTCACCTGTGTAGATGGCACAAATATCTCATGACATGAAGTGAAGCTCTGCAGTGTCCTGCAGCAAGGGGCAGGCCAAGCAGCCTGGTTTGGGATGTCCAGGTCATTTTGCGGTGGTTCAGAAAGGTGTCACATTTCCTGTAGCTGCTATGTGGGGAAGAGGGGACAGATCAGAAGTCCTCACTCAGGGTCTGGGGAGGCAGCTCAGAATTGTGGCTGGACTGAGGACTGAGGAAGGGACCATGGGAGGGACCATGACAAGTGTAACAAGGGCAAGTGCCAGATTTTGCACCTGGGACACAGCAACCCTGGCTGTACAGACAGACTGGGGGACGAGATGCTGGAGAGCAGCTCCATGGAGAGCTCTGGGGGTTCTGGTCAGTGGCAAGTTGAACATGAACCAACAGTGTCCCTGGAGCCAAGAGGGCCCCGTGTCCTGGTGCATCCAGCACAGCACGGCCAGCCGGGCAGGGAGGGGATTGTCCCGCTCTGCTCTGCGCTGGGGCGGCCTCACCTGCAGCATTCACTGTGTGCAGGGCTGGGGACACAGGAGAAAAGGAGATAAAGCTACTGGAGAGTGTCCAGAGGGACATGAAGCTGGTGAAGGTTTGGAGGGGAAACCGTGTGAGGAGCGGCTGAAGTCCCTGGGTTTGTTCAGCTGGAGCAGAGCAGACTGAGGGCAGAGCTCATGGGGCTGCAGGTTCCTCAGCAGGAGCAGGAGGGGCAGGGCTGAGCTCTTCTCTGTGACAGTGACAGAACCCAGGGAATGGCAGAAGATGTGCCAGGGAGGGCAGTGGGACATGAGGAAAAGGTTCTTCACCCAGAGGTGCTGGACACTGAACAGGCTCCCAGGGCGATGTCACGGCCCCAGCCTGACAGTGTTCAAGGAGAGACTGGGCAATGTCCTCAGACACACGGTGTGAACTGTGGGGTTGTCATTGCAGGGACAGGAGTTGGACTCCATGATCCTTGGGGGTCCTGTCCATGTCAGGACGTTCTGTGGTTCTATGACCTCCCAAAACGTGACCTAGTGCCACCCAGCGGGTGCTGCCTGAGGGCTCTGGCTGCTTCCCGCTCTCTGCAGGCTTGTTTTTCTTACTTGTTTCACTTCTTTCCATCACCTAAGGAGCTAGAACAGAATATATATTTTAGACTCTCTTATAAACAAGCAGATATCTGATTAGTGTATTTTCCTAAGTAATTAGTGCTCATATTGACAGTATCTCACTCAATAATAATGATTTCAATCAAATCAGAAGCCAGAAGGGAAGTGAATAGGTGATAAATTAAGTAACCAGAAAAAAAAGAAAAATTGGCTGGTTATGTTTTTGGCAATCAGTTGCATAACTATTAACTTTAAAAAGTTTTTAAAAGATTTCTGACTTTTAAAATGTTTTGGTGATGTGGGAGTTATTTTACCAGCACTGGCAATGGCATTGAACAGCTGCAGGAACGGTACAGGTAACTAATTGATTTGCAAAACTGAAATTATTTCATTATTGTGTATAGCATATGAGGTATTTGCGATTTTTTTTTGTAATCTAATCAGCACTGTCGATCTGACAAAAATGGACTTTCTGTACTTTGGCTTTATTCTGTGTTTGTTTAGCTCACACTTTTATGAGAAATGTTGCTCTCACAAGGGCTTATTTTTTAGCAGAATGATGTTCTGTGCCACTTTGCTGCTGCTGGGGCCTATGGGCGCCTGGCACAACGATTTTTCTCAAGGAAGGGTTTTCCCCAAGGCCCTGAAGAGGGAGGCACCTGCTTCACTTTGCTCTGCGACTGCAACAAAATCCAGACCAGTAAACCCAAACCTGCCTTCTTCTCAGGTGAAATCCCTGATCTCTTCCCCGATGATGAAGTAGAAAACATAATCAACAGCGTGAGGAATGAAGTCAAAGGCCGAGGGCTGGTGGACTCCAGGGAGACTTGCTGGAAGTTTTTTATAGAGCGTGTTCGACGGCAGCTGAAGGTGAGACAGGCTGGGGGAGTTCAGGTCTTCGCCATGTGCCTTGGTGCAGGAGCATGGGGTGAAGATGCTTTGGGCTGCCTGGTAGGAAGGTCAGACCGCAGCCTGAAAGGCTTTTCTGCCTGTTCATGATGAGAACTGTGATGCACTCAGCAAGTAGTACTGAAGTGCAGGAAATGCTCTCTGTTGCCATCACTTCTTGGGTGTTAGAAAGCACTATGGAAGTTGAGAACGTTCTCTTTCAAGAGCTGAGCAGGACCAGCCGCTCCCTTTTCAAAGCCGGGCACAGGGGTGCATCAGGACGAGGTCTTGCTGCTTGAAAGAGCTGCTGAAGGGATCAGTGTTCATGTTGTTGGGGTTCCATTGCCAGAAGAAATGAAGTATTATGTTAAAAACAGAGTGCTGGAAACTGAGTGGCATGCAATGTGCCTACAGGATTTCTTCCAGCACAGCCCATAATCCAGCATAGAAAGGCCTTATGAATATGTCCAAAAGATCCCAGAACAGTTTCAGGACTATTTCCCATGTGTGCTCAGCTCACGGGGAAAGCACAGTGAGGCGCACAGGAGAGTGAGACTGTTCCAGAAGGTGTTTACCCCTCTGCAGCGCTGTTCACTGCTGCCGGCACAGGGCCAGGAGCTGGGGAGGGCAAAGAGAGAAGCCTTGATCTTTGCTCAATGAAAGCATGTCCTCCTCCTTACTGCTCCGTTTGTGTTGGTGGGACACGGTCACTGAGATAGGGTGGCCCGTTGCTTTTTTGATGTGGGAAGGTACATGTTTAGGATGGGGAACAACTGGAAAATTAATTTTTGAGGGAAAATTTGAGGACCATGCCACAGTGTAGGTGCCCAAGGAGAGGGAATGCAGTCCTGCTCTTTCCCTCTCTGGGTGTAGAGGGGATTTTCTGATGAGTCCTGATGCTGTTTTGTGACTTTTCAGCATCTTGGTTGTCTTCTGCCTCCCGTCCCCTCATGGATCTATTCCTGTTATTGTGGTGCACTGGAAGGGCAGTGTGAATATGATTTACTTGAGGCTGATCCCTTCTCTTTTTTCTACCCTTCTCCTTAACCGTGTGTTACAGCAGATGGATGGGGTCAGCTAGGAAGTATTATTTATGCTTATAAATATCTCCAGGGTGGGTGTCAGAGGATGGACAGTGGTGCCCAGCGCCAGGGTGAGGGGCAACAGGCACAGACTGAAACACAGGAGGCTCCATCTGAACATGAGCAGAAACTTGTTTGCTGGGAGGTGCCAGAGCCTGGCCCAGGCTGCCCAGAGCGGGTGTGGAGTCTCCTTCTCTGAGACATTGAAACCCGCCTGGACCCACCTGTGTGATCTGCTCTGTGACCCTGCGTGAGCAGGGCTTGGACTGGGGGATCTGCAGAGGTCCCTTCAGCCCAATCGTCTGGGATCCTGTGAAGAGGCTTTTGTACATGGACAGCTTCCTGAAACTTGCCTGGCCCTGACAGAAAAACGTAGAGGTGCCCAAGGCATATGCTTGAAGGTGCAGGAAGGATTTCTGTGTGTCTGTCCCCATGCGCAGTGGCCATGGCAGAGGAGCAGGAGCTCTAAGTTCAGCTACCTCTTCTGAAATGGAAACTAAAGTGGGTTTGTTACAGGCAGTTCTTTTGTGGCTTCTAAAAAACAGATCATGATGGAGGTGTTGACCCACTATAGCGACATCTGAGCTAACAGCAGCCTGTCCTATGACACTTGCTAAGGTACCAGCCAGGGCTAACAAGTGGGAGAGGGATGATGCACTGAGTGAGATACACTGCTTCCCAAGCTGGTCCTTGCTCACATGTTGCTACTTCATTGCATGGTGGCATCTTGTCCATGTCCTTCTTTGTGGCCAATTAACAAAGCTTATATGGATTTATGAGCCACAGCGGGCTCACAGGAAAAGGGCTGTGATGAACAGTAGTGGTAGGTTTTGGTTCTTGGGTCTTATCTTGCTGTTAAAGCTGGTTGTGAGGCAACAAAGAGGAAAGGTACTTTGCCTTGTCCTGACTTTACGTCCTTCCAGAAGGAGTTTCCTGCTGGCAAAGGCAGAGCTTGTGCTGCCAAGAGGAGCTGTGGGCCAAGCGGCTGTGGGGCAGGAGGCTCCCAGCCTGCAGGAAAGGCAGGGGATGAGGGAAGGGATAAGGCTGGAGGAAGGAGAAATGGTGCAGGGCAGAGGGGATGCTGGGCAAGGGAGTAACAGCCCCTTGACCAGGCCCCAGAATAATGCAAAGAGAGACCCCCAGGGGCCCACATACACTGCACAATTTGCTGCAACTCAGAAACTTTTAGCAGCTGGACTGAAATAAAAGCCTGAAAAGCAAAGGACCTGCTGCACAAAAATGCAATGAGTAGGGAAAATATATTCATAAATGCTTTTATTTCTGTTCTGCTTTGTTTTGAGGTTTCTCTATTCAAAAAATGTCTCACTCTGATAAAAGCAGATTTTGAGTTTGAGCCACCTCGACTCTTTTCAATGCTGCTTTCGGGGAAACAGCCCAGGTGGGCCTGTGGTCCTGCCAGGAGAATTTAGATCCATTCACTTTAATTCCTGGTTGCACCACTTGAATACAGATGCCAGTTCCCTGCTGGGCAAAGCTTTGTTTCACTGCTGAAGCAGGGAAGGGTGGTTTTATTAAAACCCAGCTTCAAGCTTGAAAGTGTGCCAGGCTTCTGCTTTTGACCATGGCAATGTTTAACACCACTGCTTGTCTTTATTGCAGAGAAAAAATGTGTTCACTGCCACATTACGTTTTTTTCCATGCCAGGCTTGCTGGCCTGAAGTGCAAGGGCTCAAGGACTGAGGTTGCTGTAACCTCAGCCGGTGCTGTGAGATCTTCCATTCATGGAATCCCAGCCTGGTGGGGGCTGAAGGGCCCTCTGCAGATCCCCAGTCCAAGCCCTGCTCACGCAGGGTCACAGAGCAGATCACACAGGTGGGTCCAGGCGGGTTTCAATGTCTCAGAGAAGGAGACTCCACACCCGCTCTGGGCAGCCTGGGCCAGGCTCTGGCACCTCCCAGCAAACAAGTTTCTGCTCATGTTCAGATGGAGCCTCCTGTGTTTCAGTCTGTGCCTGTTGGAAGTGGATGGAAGAGCCTGAGCTGGGCTGTGCAGCTGGAACCCCATGCCTGCTCCTGGCTGTGTCTTCTCACGTTCTCCTTCCCTGGGCTCTGCAGGTTGTGCTGTGTTTTTCGCCCGTGGGCAGCAAGCTCCGTGTCCGCAGCAGGAGGTTCCCTGCCATCATCAGCTGCACGGCCATAGACTGGTTCCAGGAGTGGCCGCAGGAGGCCCTCGAGTCTGTCAGCCTCCGCTTTCTGCAAGAAACAGAGACCGTGGAGGTGAGCACCTCACCCACTGGCATCTGGGGCTGCCATGGCCGTGCCTGGGTTTGGGTTCCTCTGCGGGGGGTGCTGGTGGCAGCCAGGTGTGACATGTCCCTCTGCTTGGTGCAAGCAGTGCCTCTCGCGATGGGGACAGCACTGCAGGGACAGCACTCACCCAGGACATCTGGGTGACCGTTCAGAGAGGAATTGCTGGTAACTCTCTACTGCTTTAGGATGAGAGAAAATGGCCTCAAGTTGTGCCAGGGAAGGTTCAGATTGGATATTAACTAAGGTTTCTTCCCCAGAGGGCTGTCGGGCATTGGAACAGGCTGCCCAGGGCAGTGATGGAGTCACCATCCTTGTGGAGGGGTTAGACAGAGATTAAGTTCTTAGGGCCATGATTTAATACCAGAGTTAAGTTATCGTTACACTTGATGTTCTCAAGTGTCTCTTCCAACCAAAATGTTTCTATGATGCTAATTAACTTAAGCAAAGCAGGTTTTTCAGAGAGGGGCACAGCCCTCAGCTGAAGCATGGCCGTGGGCACCATGTTGTGTTTGTGCACTGATAGCACTGCCAGACACACCACTGCTTTGCAAGCAAGAGCGGCAGCTTACAAATCGGTGCAGGAAATAACCCAATGCTTATGGTTATTGCAGGGAACATGGGCTTTGCTCTCCACAGGCGTGTCTGAGCGCCTGTAATTCTCAAGGGCAAAATTATGTCAAGTTCTCATTGATGACAACCTGCTGCTAGACTAAAAGAGATTCAGTTATGTTTATTTAGCTTTTCTGGGCAGGATTTTTGTAGAATAAAGTCTACAATGTTTCTTTTTATGTGTGTGCTTTCCCTATTTGTAGAGGAGAAAAGCCCAAATTTATGCTTGAAAGGCTGTTATTTTATAGAGCTTAATGCTAGAAAAATTGCTTGGAATAAGATAAAATATGAGATAAAAAGATATAAAAAGAGGTATACAGTACATGAACAGACAAAGTTATTTTAGAGATAACAAATGAAAAGGGATCAACTTAGATGTTCCAGCCTGGATTTTGCGGCAGCAGAATAAAATGTTAATAAATTCCTTTGTATATGGCACAGATCTGCACTACATATAGTTGTTCAGTTTGAAATATTTTCTCCTTGTCTTCTCATCTTACTTTTAGGATTCAGTGAAAGATTCAATAAGCAAATTCATGGCCTATGTCCACACAAGTGTCAACGAGATTTCGCGATTGTATCTGAGCAATGAGCGACGATATAACTACACCACTCCAAAGTCCTTCCTTGAGCAAATCAAACTCTATCAGAATTTGCTACTGAAGAAGGGCAAGGATTTAAAAGCAAAAATGGAGCGGCTGGAGAATGGCCTGGAGAAGCTCAAGAGCACATCTGCACAGGTAAGCAAACCCTTGGGGTTAAAAGCTGATGGGTTTTCGTGTTTCTCTGTTAGAGGCATCTCCTCATCCTGGTTTGAAGGAGAACTTTACCGGCTGGAACTGTGCAGAGTGTAAAATTTGCACTAGATCCTGGCTCTAGTCTGGTGTGAACTGGTTCTTTGAGGAGCAGGAGTTGTGTCTGTACTGGAAAGGAGAAGGGGAGGGATGTATATTCAGTCCCTGCTGCTGGGGTGGTGCCAGTCCCTGGTGACAGATCACAGGAACTGAAATGAGATAGGGATCCAACTGGCTATGTACATCTTTTAATTATTATCTTTCAGTTGTGACAAAATACCTTATAAAATAGAGGGAGATCAGTGATTTTTGGAGTAGCATCCAGGGGATCTACAATGACTTCAGCAAGAATCCTTTTAAAACATAGCTGATGGTCATTTTTCCTTGCATTATGCTGTCCATCTTTGAGGGAAACTACTGCGTGTCTGAAATGTAGACCAGCCATCCCCAAATCGCCCTGCTAAGGACCAGCACTGGCACTCTTGTGCAGTAAAGACTGGATGTTGTTCTGAGTATTTCACAAACCCCTCTGTAGTGACTCAAACTGCCTTTCAGAGCTTTGCTGTCTACACCAGTTGCTAGCTCCCGTTTTTCTCTCCATTTCATATTCTGTTAACTGTTTCAAATGTTCTCTTACAAGCTTCTGCTGTGGCAAATGGACCTCTCCTGAAGCTGCTCTGAGGAAATGCAGGGGGTTGGTGGGCATGAAGGACTAGCGGGTTCACTCCCTTCTGCCTATGTGCTCTGGGTAATGCTGCTGACACAAACAACGTCTGTCGTGCTCAGAAGGGTATGTGCCTCGCTGGAGGGTGATGTATGGGCTTTATTAGTGCCTCTTGGCTCTGAGAGCCTGCGTCTCACTTGAGCACTTGCTTTCTTCATGGTGCAGGACAGGTCTTTGAGGACACAGAATGGGAGGGGGCATGTTTCATGTCCCCTTTGCAGGTTCTGTCATCTCCTGCGGAAGGATGGGGCTGCGGTTGAACAGCCAGTAGCAGAGAACACCAGTTAGAACCAGTGATGTCAACCAGAGCGACCTCACACCCACCCTACCTATGGGGGGAAATCATTTTGCTGACCTGTGCATTGCTGCTGGTTTTGGTGGTGTCCCAGTGATGGAAAATTTGTGTTAGGTCTATTTTTTATTGCAAGCAACTAATATGAAACCAACCTTTTGAGGGGAAACAAGTCCCTGCAGTGTCGGTCAAACATGGGAACCTTTTGTATTCTTCAGTTGTATCTGCATATAGGTGTTTTGTTGGCAAGGGTTCTCTGACCAGCCACAGAAGAGGTGCTGAGGAGTGGTGGAGGGCTGGGGAGGAGATGGGGAGCCACAGCACCTTGGGGTCTTGTCTATTTTACTGTTGCGAGAAGGATAAAAGGAAGCGATGTTCATATCTGGTTGGAGTAAGGCTGGGTGAGAAACGCCTGTTTGTGAGGTTCCTGAAGATGCAGAGCAGTGAGGAGAAATGTGTCAAATTTGAATCTGAGATTAGCACTGGGGGCCTAAAATTAAACACCTGAAATATCAGATGTGTGCAATAGTCAAAACTGCTGCCGAGTTGAAACAAGGGTGTGGATATTTAGCAGTAGTGAAAATCATACCAGAACGTTCAATCTTGTCTGAACTTTACACTCACCCATGGTTGGTCCTGGTGCTGAGGAGCTGACGAGTCTTATGTCTCAGGTGTGTCATCTCCAAGCTGTGTCGTGGTGCTTGAAAGTGATATGTTGTGGGTTGTTTTGGTTTTGTTTTTTTCTTTAAATTTCAAAGCAAAGGTGGAGGATTTCGATACCTGGGTGTGGCCTTACGTCTGAGGACTAGTGCTCCTGTCACCGGGATTCTCCAGTTTCCTGCTGCTTGGATGCCACGACAAGTTAATTATGAGTTTTATGCATTTCTATAGACCTTCCAGTGTGGCCTCAGCATGAGGGAGCTGTTGTGCAAATAGTTGCGGGGTACATTTTGACTTAACCATTCCAACTTCAAAATAACCTCTTCCCCCTCCTTTGACTTGTTTCCCCTCTCCACCCCTCGTCCCTGCTCTGGACAACTTGATACTGTTGACCAACTTTTCTTCTAAAGAAATGTTTTCCATTTCCTATGTTTCCTCACCATCTTTCCCTGAAGACAGGGACTGTCCTCAGTACCCTGAAAAGCAGGAGCCGGCTTCCAGTTATTAGGACATAGAAGACTTAGGAAGATGCATGGGATGAGTAATTTGTTTTTCCAAGTGATGTTCACCATGAAGAGGTCAGCGCTCTGTTCAGAGCTCATTGCTGAGTCATTTTTTGGATGACCTTGGTTAATATTGCATCACTGGATTCCAGATCCAAGTCTTGCTTGCTCTATCAATTAGTCGCTGACCTTTGTGATGTATTTTGTGTTCTTGAAACAAAGCAGGGAAAATGAGGTAAAATGAGTCTTCTGGGAACCTGCCCTGCAGGTTTTCTGTTCTTTAATAATTCTTCTTGCTCTGTCCTGGTTGAGTGTTCATGGGTAAGAAGACCAACAAGGCCAATATCCTGGTGGGGGTTTGTTACAGCCCACCCAACCAGGATGAAGAGGCAGGTGCAATATTCTGTGGGCAGCTGGGAGAAGTCTCCTGATCGCCAGCCCTTGTTCTTGTGGGGGACTTCAACCCACCAATGTCTGCTGGAAATACCACACACAGAGAGATTAATAGTGTTCTCTCCTCACTCTGGGGTGATGGTCTGCTGTCATTTTTCCTGCCACCTCGGTCTCTCTTTGTACAATTATTCTTGAAGTGTTACCCAAAAGTTTCCGAAGAAGCAGCAAATAGCTCTGTGTGCAAGCTGCCACCCTTTTTGGTGTGAGAGAGGGGAAATCTGAGTACCTGGTTACCGTGACGTTTGTAGAAAGAGGAGAATTTTTCATGCCTTTATTCCTGGCGTTGCTGTGCCAGGGACGGCTCCGCAGGCCACCCATGGGAGCGCATTAAATATTTCAGCTGTGCCTTCCCGAGGCGGCGGTGTGAGCCCGCCCCGCTCAGCGCTGTCTCATCAGGCGTTTTCATGTCTGGGCATCAGGCTGTGTGGGAAGGGAGGAGAAATGGATGTGACAGACTGGTTTTGCTGTGGAAACGAGCCTGACATTAAAGGAAACTTGTTTGATGTGTTGAGGGGGTGCAACTGGAGGAGTGAAGTTCATAAATCTGCATTCCTGGTGCTGCCCCCAGGATACCACTAAAGAGAGTGGATTTAGTTGTTTAGGCGTAGCTCCTGTTTCTCTCTTTCCACTGCACAAACACTATTAAATTGTCCCTGTTCAACTGTGTTTGAGCTGTAGCCTCACTGGGGAAGTGTGATTTGTTTCCTTACACAGGTGAGGGAGGCTGGAGGTCAGCAAACGTCCCCCAGATGTGGCGAGGTCTGTTAGCAGAGGGTCCTCAGCTCCCACTTGGATCATTTCCACTGGGAATTTAACGTGTTGCCCAAGCCAAACTGGGCAGTAACACACACCTTCACAGTAACACACACCTCTGGCCTTCCAAATGTTTCATTCGGGCAAAGCCCCAACTGAATTTCTTGATTTTAAAATCCTGACAGTGTTATAGCAAGTCATTTACCCTTCCGCTATTACATGTGCTTGGCTGAAAGAAGGTTTTGTCAGAACATTTTCTGTTCTCAGGGGCTGTGCTGAGGGCTGAATTTACATCAGCTGTTGAGTGCTGGTGGGTTTTAATCCCTCACTTGTTTTGTTGTGGCCACGTAAACCCCTAAAGCTCCCATTCATGTCTATATCCAGCACATCATTTTTGGGCAGAAGCTCACAAGCCATATCTGCTATCAGTGAAGCCTCCCACTTCAGTTTCCTGCAATCCCCAAAGATGTGGAGCTGAACAAGAAGCTGCTGCTGAGTTTGCTGAATGAAGGGATTACATGCTCCTGAAGGCTGGAGTCATCTGGATTTACAGTTGCGTCTTTGCCCAGGTGAAAACAGCATTGTAGTGCTGGGCAGCAGGAGGTGACAATGACTGAAGCGCACAAAGAGACTTCTAAGAAACCGCCCTCCACTTGAAGCTGATGCCGAATGTCAATAGCTTCAGTTTATATGATTGCAAATCTTGCTCTCTCTTCTGGTATAAAAATGGAATTATCAACAAAAGCAAGTGTCTGACTTCCCTTCTAGTAAGTACTTTTATGTAGGTAAAGATGTATTGAAGGAGCATTAAGTAATCCTTTATGCGCCTGACCTCAGGACAGGGAAAAACTCCATGGTCTGCACAGAGCCTGTGGAAATTAATCGATACGGTGCTTTTAGAAAGAGACTTTCTGTCTTGGAGTGAGAGCCAGTGTGAGCTGCCCCACCATGTGAGCGCTCCAGCCTGTTGCTGAAAGTGCTCCTACCTTACGCGTCTGAGTAGCTGCTTGGTGGAGCTGCTACCACTGCTGTGCCTCGAGGCTGCCAGCTGAATGGGGGATCCCTTCTCAAGCTCATTTGACATCACGAATTGGAACAGAAGTGTGATGGGAGCGGCTGAGGGCCCTGGGGGGTTCAGCTGGAGAACAGGAGCTGAGGGGAGACCTTCTGATCTCTGAACTGCCTGAAAGGAGCTTGGAGCCAGGGGGGTCGGGCTCTGCTCCCCAGGAACAAGCGCCAGGAGCAGAGGAAACGGCCTCAAGTTGCGCCAGGGGAGGTTGAGGTTGGATGTGGGGAACAATTTCTTCCCCAAAGGGCTGTGGGGCATTGGAACAGGCTGCCCAGGGCAGTGCTGGAGTCACCATCCCTGGAGGGCTGGACAGACGTGGAGATGAGGTTCTTATGGATGTGAGTTAGTGCCAGTGTAGGTTAAACAGTTGAACTTGGTGATCTTAAAGGTCTTTTCCAACCAAAATGATTCTATGATTCCACAATGTAAAGTCCCTCAAGCCTTGGGCGTCTGACAAGGGCTGTATGTGTCAGCAGATCACAGTCATGATGTTTGTGGTGTGAAAAATGCCCTTAGTGCCACAAGTCTGTAGGACCTGATGGTTGTAAGGGAACTGATGGGCATCTTCTTCTGCCGTGTGTGTGCGGGGTGCGGGGGGGAGGAGGTGTGTTGCAGGGTGTGCCTGGCAAGCAGGGGGTTCCTGGTGCACAGGACCTCCTCAAAACCTGCACGTGGCAAAATAACACCTGCTCTGTTCTGTAGGTGTCAAGGCTGAGAAGAGAAAGAAAGCGTAGCTGAATTGTAGTGCGTCATCGCCACTGCCAAACACATATGTACAGTGCATGCGTGCCTCTGTTAGAGGGGACGTGATGTGACACCAGATCTCGTGTTCAAAGAGAGGTGACAGCTGGGTGTATTTGGTTTTCTGATGAGAACAGCTTGCTGCAAGTGCCTGGCCTATGGTGAGGCTCCTGATTGCACAAAGGCAATCCCAGGAACAGCTGAAATGAAAGTTTCCACCTGCTTCCCATCAGATCATACTCAAAGCAGCATTTGCATTGCCCTGGCACCTCAGTCCTCTTTCCAGGCAGGGAGCAGGGCTGGGACAACCTCAGCAGCTCCATCTGCTGATGGGGTTTCTCCCCTGCTGGGTTCCTCACCGCTCGCAGGCTGCTCCACTGTGTGCACCACACACACCGACCCTGACCCAAGCAACCATGGGCAAAGGAGAGCAGCAAATCTTGCTAACAGCTAGAATACCACTTTTCTGTGCTACCGTGGCATTGCTTGCTTTGCCCACAGGCCCTCTGTGCTTTTGAGTGCTGCTCAGCCCCTCCGGAGTGTGACCCTGTGCTGCTGTGCAGGGCAGGAACAGGTTGGTGCATGTCTGTGCTCCCACATGTGTTTCTTCCCTCCAGGTGGATGAGCTGAAGGCCAGGCTGGCAGCCCAAGAAGTGGAGCTGAAGCAGAAGAATGAGGATGCTGACAAGCTGATCCGGGTGGTGGGAGTGGAGACGGAGAAAGTGAGCAGGGAAAAGGCGATTGCTGATGAGGAGGAGCAGAAAGTGCCCAGCAGGTTATGACAGACCCAGCACAGAGCACCTGCAAAATCAAAAAAATGCAAAGCCAGATGTGACAGTGAGTTTGAAAACTTAGGAAATCAGGTTTTAGAGACAAAAATGCCCTTTATCTCTTGCAGTGCAATTTGTCTGCGGGCTGTTCCTCAGCACCTGCATCCCCTAAGGAGTGCAGGACGTGGAACTCGGGGGATCTGATGTTTCGACATCCTCATCTCATTTTGGGAGGAGGGAAGGAGGAGATGAAGGCACAGCGACTCCGGGACTGCCTTCCCCTGCCCGTGGGTCTCTGCTTGGCACAAAGCACTTGCAAGAGGAGGCAGAGTTGTCTCTCTGGGCAGCCTGTGCCCGTGTGAGAAGGAGGATGGTGCTTGGCCAGTGCTGCTCAGTCTCCGCACAGGTTACAGAGAGCAGAAAACAGTGACAGTATCAAAAGCAACAAACTTGCCATGCAATTGCCTGCAAGGAATATCCCCCTGGAGATGGTCCAGAGACATCTGAGGATGCCATAGTGGTTCCTGAGGCAGGTGGCACTCGGTGTCAGTGTCCTGTCTGGTTTCCATCCTGGGGATACTCCAGTGTGCAGAAGAAGAATTTAGAGTGATATAAGGTTGTAGCATGGAGGGTGTTGATCTCTTCTCCTGAATAGCAAGCGATAGGATGAGAGGGAATGGCTTCAAGTTGCACGAGGGGAGGTTTAGATTGGATATCAGGAAAAATTTCTGAATGGAAAGGGTTGTCAAGCATTGGAACAGGCTGCCCAGGGCAGTGGTGGAGCCACCATCCCTGGAGGGGTGGAACAGATGCGGAGATGAGGTTCATAGGAACATGGATTAGTGCCAGAGTCAGGTCATGGGTTGAACTTGATGATCTTGAGGGTCTCTTCCAACCAAAATGATTCCATGATTCTGTGATTAAAATGCAACAGATTGATGCCATCAGGGAAAAGGGCAGAGCTCCTTTTACATGGTACTCAAGTTCATCAGCGTGGCGCTCACCATGGGCTTGACTTGTCCTCTTCCCGTGGCGCCAGAAACTCTCACAATAGGGAAGGAAACCAGGCACCCCATGCTGCCCAGGGCTTCCTCCATCTCCTGACCAGGACAGCATCATCCTCCCCTCCACCCAGGGCAGTGGCGTCCCCGTTCCTGTCATGCCGTGAAGTGTTCACTTCCTAGGGAAAGAACAACAGCACCCACTCAGCATCCCATTGCCAGCAAGATGCAGGCTGTGAAAGACAGGCTGCTTTGCCAGAGCCCCCCAAGCAGCACCCCCAGCACACGGGGGCTCCGGAGAGGCCACATCGTCCGTGCTGCTCCCGGCTGAGCTGAGCTGGGTGCTGGGGACACAGGAGGGAATGTCGGGCTGCTCGCCTGTGCTCACGGTTGGCTCCGTGTCATCGAGCATGTTAATTAGAGACGTTTCACACTGGAAATGCACACAGCTCCCAAGGGCCTGTTTCTGCCAGCTCGATGATTCAGAAAAGCTCAAAGCAAACGAAGACACATTTAGGAATAGATTCATGGCAGATACCTTTATCTAAAAAATGAATGCTCAGAAGTACCAGACTCTCGCACCTTGCTGCCACAGATAGAAACTGATAGAAGCAGAACATCAGAGAAAATAGATTAAAAACTATTCAGAACTGATAGAAACAGGAGCTGACTGAAACTCATAGATTTTCCTTAAACCAGTGTTGAAACAGCCCTTATCCTTGTTTTGACAACAGCGTGTCATCTGAGCACAGCTGAGTTACCCGCGCTGGTTTTTCCTATGCTAAAGCTAAATCGCGTGTGCGTGGAGACAAGATTTAAGATGTCAGCAGATCAAATCCTCAGCACTGCTTTATTGTCACAGTTGCAAGGGTGTTAGGAAATAGGTGCTTTCTCCGCAATTCACCTTTTTTTAACTTAGGTTAAGATTCATCCCACTTTCTGTTAGGGACTCACTGAAGCTGCCTGTGTTGACAGTGGAGGAGGTGGATTAGCTGATTTTCTTGTGAGGGGACTGTCTGTTCACCCCAATGACTGCCATCCTGCTAAAGGTGCTTTGTTTAAGTGCCTAAATTTGGGCTGGATGATGGCCCCAGGGGTGCACACAGATAGTTCAACAAGACCTCAGTGCAAGGGTGTCTGGCACAGGGAGTAGTTGAGCACAAAGAGAAGAGCTTCAAGGCAGTTTTAGAGGGGCTGGGGGCAATTTGAAGAGGTTATTATTTGGAAAGTTTTCCTTTTTCCTTATCCTGATCTTCTGAGACGGCAAAAAACCTCCTGCAGCAGGGAAAGGGTGGGAGTGTGGGGAGGAACATGGGGCTGGGCTGGTCCGGGTGCAGGGAACTGAGCACATGTGCTGCAGACATGCACAGCGGTGATTTAGAGGCAAGAATGTTTGGGCTGGAAGAAACCCAATTTATCAGATTGATAGCTTGGGAGCCTGACTCTTAGTTGCAAAGTAGAAAGCAAACCCATTAATTTTTGTCCAACAACCTTGTTTTCCCGTTTTCAGAAGAATCTGACGGAGCTGAGGTCCTTTGGCTCACCACCTTCAGCTGTCAGCAATGTCACCGCAGCCGTGATGGTGCTGATGGCCCCAGGAGGAAAGATTCCCAAGGACAGGAGCTGGAAAGCAGCCAAAGCCGCCATGGCCAGGGTGGATGGCTTCCTGGACTCCTTGATCAAGTTCGACAAGGAGAACATCCATGAGAACTGCCTCAAAGCCCTTCAGCCCTATTTACAGGATCCCAAGTTTAAACCCGAATTTGTGACCACCAAGTCCTTGGCGGCGGCCGGGCTCTGCTCCTGGGTGGTGAACATGGTGCGGTTCCACGCTGTGTTCTGCGAGGTGCAGCCCAAGCGGCAGGCTCTGAGCAGGGCCAACGCCGAGCTGGCGGCTGCCCAGGACAAGCTGGCCAGTATCAAGGCCAAGATTGCTGTAAGTGCTTGCCCTTCGGTGGGAGCAGTGTAAGGGAAAGGGAGCTGGGGGTCCTGGGGACAGCAGGGTGACCATGAGCCAGCACTGGGCCCTTGTGGCCAGGAAGGCCAATGGTACCTGGGGTGGGTTAGAAGGGGGTGGTCAGTAGGTCAGAGAGGTTCTCCTGCCCCTCTGCTCTGCCCTGGGGAGACCACACCTGGAATATTGTGTCCAGTTGTGGCCCCTCCGTTCCAGAAGGACAGGGAACTGCTGGAGAGAGTCCAGCGCAGCCACCAAGATGCTGGAGGGAGTGGAGCATCTCCCGTGTGAGGAAAGGCTGAGGGAGCTGGGGCTCTGGAGCTGGAGAAGAGGAGACTGAGGGGGGACTCATTCCTGGGGATCAATATGGAAAGGGGAAGTGTCAGGAGGATGGAGCCAGGCTCTTCTGGGTGACAACCAGTGATAGGACAAGGGGTAATGGGTGCAAACTGGAACACAGGAGGTTCCACTTAAATACGAGAAGAAACTTCTTCCTGGTGAGGGTGTCAGAGCCTGGCCCAGGCTGCCCAGGGAGGTTGTGGAGTCTCCTTCTCTGCAGACATTCAAACCCGCCTGGACCCCTTCCTGTGGAACCTCAGCTGGGTGTTCCTGCTCCATGGGGGGATTGCACTGGATGAGCTTTCCAGGTCCCTTCAACCCCTGACATTCTGGGATTCCGTGACTTGTCACACTGGTCACTGCCTGGGGAGAAATCCTCCACTTTGGAGCAAACTGCTTCTCTGTGCTCACGTGTGGAGTGGGAATCCAAAGATTTTTTTTTACTGCTGCTCTCTACATTTCATCTGTTCTTCGCCAGCCTTGCTTACACCTTGAAAGAAAGGCTAATTAATAATTCTTATTATTCCCACCTAGTTTTTCAAAACGTATTTTACCTCTACACCTGGGTCCTCAGGACACTCATTGTCTCAAACCAGTGTGTTCCTGGGGGGGAAGAGGAACCGGAGGCTCATTCAGAGCACTCACAGCATGTGCTGGGCTGGCTCCCTGCGCTCGGTCCCCGATGATGGGCGTTTTTTGCAGGATGACGACTGCTGAAGTACGAGGCTAAAAGTTTGTCCCTGCACAGCTCCCTGATGGCAAATCTTGTGCATCATCCTTATTTAGTTTTTTGCTAATTAAAAAAAAAAAAAGAAAAAAGGCAGCGCAGCAGGGACATCTTTACCCAGCCTGGCCTGGGATGTCTCCAGGGATGGTTCATCCACCACCTCTCTGGCCAAGCTGGGCCAGGCTCTCACCACCCTCAGGGCAACAATTTCTTCCTCATGTCCAGCCTGAATCTCCCTCCTTTAGTTTAAACCATCACCCCTTGTCCTATCGCAACAGGCCCTGCTCAAAAGTCTGTCCCCATCTTTCTTATCAACCCCATTGACGTATGAAAAGGCCACACTAAGGTCTCCCCGGAGCTTCTCTTCTCCAGCTGAACCCCCCAGCTCTCTCATCCTGTCCTCCCAGCAGAGCTGTTCCAGCCTCGGATCATTCCTGTGGCTCCTCTGGCCCCGCTCCAGCAGGTCCATGTGTGTCCTGTGCTGAGGACCCAGAGCTGGACCAGCACTGCAGACAGCAAAAAAACCCCACAAAAAACCCAGACAAATAAGTCAATAAAATCAAAATACGTAAAAAATATTGACAAGTAAGTAAAAATATTGACTTATTTTGGAGCATGTGCCCCGAAACCTGCCTTTTCTTAACATGCTGTGGATCTGGCATCCTCCATGAGTGAAGGATCCTGTGTGTCTGTGCCTTCGTACCGACACCACAGTGTGTGCAAAATCCCCTTTAAAAATCAACATGTGTTGTCAGCTGGGCTGACAGTTCTGTGTTGAAATATGCGGCTTTGAGATGTGCACTTAGAGAGGGGCAGCGCTGTTCCTGCAGCCCAGCTCGTGCGAGGACTCATCTGTTCCATCTTCGTTTTAGAAAATATATAGCTCTTTTGATGCCTCCTAGGCTTCTTAAAATGCTTACTACACTTTTTAACTAAAAATATTAAAGAAAAGGCTGCAGATTCCTCCAGTAGCCCCTTCCTGCTGCAGAGGTGGGCACAGCACCTGGAGCAGGGCTGGATTTAGAGCTATTTAGCCTCTAATTCTCCCATCTCAGATGTGAAATACAGCACTGGGAAACATTTTTTTATCCCTTTATGGTTCTTGTTTCTGAAGCTTTTAATGTCTGAGCTTTTTCTCTTCTTTCTTTTTTTGAAGAAGTGGGATTTGGTTAAGGAAGTGGCAATCCCCCCAATCTTTGGGGGGATTACTGGTACCTCACCAGCATGCGCTTGCAAAACTGATTGGTTTAGGTGAGTTTTCCCCTCTGCAGGTGGGTAATGACACACTGCTCGGCGCAGGGCTGGATCTGTAGGGATATCCCTGCTTATCAAACTGTGATATCTTGGATACCTTCATTGACGTGAGGCTGATTCATACCTGCTCACAACAGGGCCCTGAGCTGCTGCATATCTATTTTTAGGAATAAATTAGACTATTTGGATTTTCAAAAATACTTATCACTTTGCCTGGGAAGTAAGGTCACTACAAATCTGGGGAGGGTAGATATAGAAGTGAGAGCTGTCCTCCCAGCTGCACACAGATGTGTTTGTGTGTTACTGCAGAGTGGGTCTGGTGGGCATTGCAGCTCTGACCTGTTCTCACAGCTCACGCTCATGTATCAGATTGTGCTTGTGTAATGGGGTTTTATATATAGGAGTGTACGTATGCACACACATTCATGTACCTGCAGGGACAGAAACTTTTTGTGTTATTAATTCCAAGACAGGTCAAGGAGGGAGCGCTTTGTGTTTTCCAGTATCCTGGAGAGCTGCAGATACTGGAATGGAATGGAATGGAATGGAATGGAATGGAATGGAATGGAATGGAATGGAATAGAATAGAATAGAATAGAATAGAATAGAATAGAATAGAATAGAATAGAATAGAATAGAATAGAATAGAATAGAATAGAATAGAATAGAATAGAATAGAATAGAATAGAATAGAATAGAATAGCCCCCCCGCAGTGAATATAGAATAGAATAGAATAGAATAGAATAGAATAGAATAGAATAGAATAGAATAGAATAGAATAGAATAGAATAGAATTGAATAGAATTGAATAGAATAGCCCCCCCGCAGTGAATCACCCCCTGACAGCCGGGCAGGACAGGGGTCCCGGCCCCGGTCCCACCGCCCCGGGCGCTGAGCAGGCAGCGGCTGCAATAAATGGTGATGGGCAACCAAGTGCCGGTGCGGTCTGAGTGGGGGTCCCTGGGGCAGGATGGCAGAAAGCCCCGCTGTGTTTGCTTTTCAGGAGAAAAATAAGCGCTAAAAAGGCACTTTGGGGGTGCCCAGGTGGATCCGGTGGTACCCAGGGCCCCCCCAGAGGGAGCACTGGCAGCAAACCGGTGGGCACCAGGGCAGAGCCAGCAAAGGCCCATCCTGCACCCCGGGTGGGGCTGAGGTGTCCATGGGCTTCAGAAACACCCCCTGGGACTAACTGGGGGGACGGGGTGAGGGGGTAACCAGGGGGCTGTGCAAGAAGCCGGGCTGACTGTCGGCAGCCGGAGGAGGGGAGCGCTTTGCTCTGGGTCGGGGGACCCAGAACTGGGGGGACGCAGCAGCTCCGCGCCCCGCCCCGGGGGGCCCACAGCCCCATGTCGCAGCACTTTGCAGCCGCAGGAAAGCGCCCGGCACTTCCGGTTGATGGGCGCTCTGGTCACGCCCACAGCCCTCGGCTGACAGACGTTTAGTGAAACGCCTGGGAGCGGAGAAGCTTCTGGAGCACTGACCGTATACGGGCCCAGCTCGGATTCCCTTGGGCTTGACAAGGAGGCTGTGGGACCTTCCGGCGGTTTCGGTGCGGGGCTGCGGGCGGAGCGTTGTCCTCAGACTGCGGACCCTGCGGGAGCTCCCCGGGCAGAGCCCCCCCCGCCCCGCCGGCCGGTGGTTGTGTCTGCTGGGGACCCTGCGGAGCCGCCAGCTTTCGTGAGTGGGGATGTGCCTTTGGAATTGTCATTCAAAGGGTAGATGAGCACAGCTCGGCTTCAGCCAGGACGCCTCTGTGCCTTTAGTTTTTGTTTTTCCCTCACCTTCCCTTTCGCGCGGAGCGGCCCGGCCCGGGACGGGGGGGTGTGGGTGTGTGTGCTGAGGGAACACCTCGTACCCAGCAGCCTGCTCCGTGCCGCTGCTCCTTGTCCCTGCATTTATATACGATACACAAATGTAAAGCAAACGGGGGGGGTGCGTGGGAGCAGGAGCGGCTGGGGGCTCCCGGGCCGGGCCTGACGCCTGCAGCGCCTCACGCTTTCCCGCTCCCGTCGCGCCGCCATCTTCGGCGCGGGCAGTGAAGCCGCCGCACTGAGGCCGTGCCTCGTGCCGCCAGGGAGGAGGGGAGCTGGTCGCTCTGGGAGCCGCTCTTGGGAAGCGGGCGGCGCACCCCGCCGAGGAGGGGGAGTTAACGTCCTTCGAGTCCTCCTCCTCGGGTACCGGCGCCGTTCGGGCGGTGGCTGATGAGGTGTCTGTGGCGGGGCGGGGAGAGCGCGGCCGCTGTGCCCTCACTAGAGATGGCGGCGGGGCGGTCTCTGGCGCGGACAGGACGGCGGCCGCGGGGAGCGGCGCTCCAGCCCTATCTGTGATAATAAGAATTAAAAGTGTGTGGGGAAGGAATATATTAGTGGAAGATTCCCCAGCTTATTTATTAGAGACAAACGTTTTACAGGCTCTGGGTGTGGAAGCACAGTTACTGCCTGGGGGGGTGATAAGGAGAAAATTTGAGAGCTATTCTATTACCTGGAAGTTTGTGTTGGTTTTGGCCAGGGTGGAGTTAATGTTCTTTGTGGTACCTAGTATGGGACTATGTTTTTTGATTCGTGCTAAAAGCAGTGTTGATAATACAGAGATGTTTTTGGTACTGTTGAGCAATGCTTGCACAGGGTGGCCTGTTCTGCCTCCCACACTGCTCCACCAGCAAGTGGGCTGGGGGGAAGCGACAGCCAGTGGCACACTTATCTAAGCTCTTAGAGCCAGTGTCTTGAGTGTGTGCAAACTGCAGCAGTCACCGCTCTTCTGGTGAAAGAAAGCAGGAAATTAAACCCTGCTGCTTTCCTGAGGAGAGATGACAATGGGCTGCACCTCCTCATAGATGGGACTTCAGGGATAATTCAGGGGAAAAGACACAATGGGTGTGCCATCGTTGAAGGTGTGAGTGGTGAAATAAGAAACGGGCAGGTTACCTAATAACTGGTCAGCTCAAACATGCCAGCTATACGCTGTCAATCAGGCACTGCAAATGTTAGATGGAACAGAAGGTACCATCTGTAACGGTTCTAGATATGCATTTGGAGTAGTGCACACCTTTGGGAAAATCTGGGAAGAATGGGGTCTAATTAATAGCAAAGGGAAAGAATTGGTTTGTGAAGAACCAGTTGGACAAGTGTTACATAATCTGATGTCACCAATAGAAGTGGCTGTAGTACATGATGTCCATTGGGACATCAGAGGGGAAACTCCTTTTGTGTCAGGGGAGATTGGTTATCAGATGAAATGGCCTGAGAAGCAGCCTTAAAACCTGAAGTGATAACTGTAAGTTATCTCACGCTTGAGGTCCTGGCCTCACAGGAAATTCCAGTTTTTGATGAAAAATAAGAAGAAGTCCTCCAAGAATTAGGAGCCAGGGAACAGAGTGGGAAATGGGTACTCCCAGATGGTAGAGAAATGTTAAATAAGCAAATCATGAGGGAGGTATTAGCGATTCTACATCAGGAGAGTTATTGGGGAACACAAGCAATGTGTGACGTAATACGGGAATTTATACTATAGCCAAGCAAATTTGTGAAAGATGGGTGGTTTGTAAAAGAAGAAATAAAAAGGCACTTAAAAAGCAGCCTGCAGGAGGGCAGGGTCCAAGTTTACAACTCTCTCAAAATATTCAAGGTGATTTGCCTGTAGCTGGTCGAATTAAATACATACTAGTGTTGGTTGATCACCTTGCCAGCTGGGGAGAAGCTTTCCTCCTGAGCACTGCCGCAGCAGCAGTGGTAGCAAAAGTTTAAGAACAGGTGGACCTCCACAGTTTGAAACTAAGGATTTATTTCTCAAAAACTGTATACTCGGGTTGTCTTGCCTATCTTCTCTCAGGCACAAGGCCGTCTGGCACAAACTCTGCCTTTAGAGTTTTCAGCTCACAAGTTTCAGCCTGAAAACTGGGTCCTGGTCAAATCCTGGAAAGAAACGGAAGCTTCAGCCAGATTGGGAAGGAGCATTTCAAGTTCTGCTGCTCACCGAGACAGTGGTACGACCAGCTGAGAAAGGGTGGACTCATTAGACACGGATTAAAGAGCCAATCGAACCTCCAAAGGACAATGACGAGTGGCAAGTATTGACAACTGATGACCCCCTTCGACTAAAGATACAGAGATGAAAATGAAATGAAACCTTTGGGGATTGTTAATCCTGTGTATGTAGAATTTACAAATGGGTTACTTAACAAACGTCACTGAAACTGAAGGTTCCCTAACAATTTGAGTAGATGATTGCCACATCCTTAACTGTGGGGATGTACAGAGCTAAAGAGAATGGAGTTATGAAAAGAAACGTGTCCAAGGGGACTGAGTCTAAGGATGATTTAAAGAAGTGCACAGTTTTTGTTACTGTCTCTCATTGCCCCTCCTGGTACAGTGTTATTTGGAGCACAGAGTTTAGGGGATGGACAGTGAGCAATGAACGGTTATAGAGTTGCAAAGAAAAATGACCCTATCTAAAGGACAGTCTCTCCCAGGATGTGAGTCTCTGCAGTGCAACCCTTTGCTAATTGCAAGACAGAGAGCAGATGATTCAGTAAGTGGGGTTTATGGATCACAAATAGACATTAGTAGAAAAGATGCCCTGGGAAGGTTCAAAATATATGGAGGTACAAATGCCTGGGTAGAATGGATCAAATATATGGTGCAAAGCCTAAACGAGCAATTGCTATGCCTGTGCAGCAGGAAGGCCTGTGGCCCAAGTGGTACCCTTCCCTCTGGGGTGGAGCGAAGACTGACAGGGGATGGAGTGCGTCTTAGCCTTATGCCAAGACTCTACGGCATGGAGAAATAAGTCGTGTCATACTCTCTCCCTCCTGTTTCCAGCTTTGCAGGGAAAAATATCAAAATTCCCCTGGCATTTTCAGGAATAATTGAAAATCATACTGCCTGTCTCTCACGACGCGGCAGGAATGATACCAAGTTCCTAGGAACATGAGTAGGTGTGCAGAGACACGGGAAGTTGGTCCTCATATGTCCTCAAATGCTTCTTGAGTGGATCTTTGGTGGTACTGTGGGAAGATGACACTTCATTCCATTTTATCCCCCACTGGGAAGGTACCTGTGACGTCGTACAATTGGAAATTCCTTTTACCCTGGCATTTGAACACTGTGATCCATCAGGGCAACAGAAAAAGGAGTTGAGGGCTTTCCTCTGATGACAGGGTTTATTTCAATTAGATTGGGGTCCCCAGAGGAGTCCCCAAGGAACACAAAGCAAGAAGTCAAGTTAGCTGCGGGTTCTGAGTCCTTTTTGTTTTGGTAGGTAACTACAAACAAGAATGTAGACGGGATAAATAACATTTATTTATAAGTTATACTAGACAAGCAGTTAAATGAATCACCAAACAATTAGATGCTACTAGTAGAATGGCATGGGAAAATAACATGGTCCCAGATACGATGTTGGCAGAAAAAGGTGATATGTGTCTAACCACAGCTTCAGCAGAAGAATTGGCTGAGAATTCAGGTGTAGATAGTCCACTCATGGGATTGTTAGAATCTTGGTTTGGAATATTGAGAGAAATTACTTCTTTAATCGAAGTAACAGAAGCACTGATTTCTATAGCATGCTACATCATTCCGTGTCTGCGAGGACTTGTTCAACACCTTATTGGACAGCTCTATCAAAGCAAGTGCCTTTAGGGCCACTGCCATGCTCAGATAAAATGATCCTGCTAAAAGAACAAGAAGAAAGAAAGAACAGCAAATGCATAACTCCAGAAGAAAAACGTGAAATTGTGTTGTCTAGGCTTGAAGCCACCTATACAACTGTATCATAAGAAAATGCAAAACCTCCTCCATTTCAGTCCTGCAGCTCAGCACTAGTTTTTCCTCTTCCCTCCCTTTGTCCTGCTCCCTTTGCTTTCTCCCTTTGTTCCATATCCTTCTGCACAAAACCACCGTGACTCAGCCTAAGTAGATCTGCCGCTTATTCTTTTGTACTGCCAGCAGATTGTGGAAGTAGAGTATAAAACCCATCCTTATGGAGAGATCTTTGCATTTTAGGCTTAGTCTAAGTGTCTCAAGTAGCCGGGGTTTTTGATTGGGCCTAATCCATCAGGTCTGATGGCTTTCCTCCTCGTCTCCAGATGAATGTGGTAGAAAATATAAAGCAAGGAAACGTCCTTTGGCCCAGCCTTGCCTTATTTCCTTCTCATCCTGTTCTCTGTCCCAGCCTCTCTCACTAAGCCCTCGTCTGGCTGCATGGGGTGCTCGGCTGCCACACCCAGCTCTCCTTTTCTCACTCTGCAGGTGACAGGGACACAGCCGGACTTGGTGTCAGCTCAGCAATTTCTCAGTTCCCCAAAGAAGCTGAATTCTGCAAATTGCTGCTGTTGCTCTTGAAATGATGTCATCAGGTGGGTGTTTTGGTGTAATACACTGAAAACCAGAGCAGAAATGCTGAAATATTCCCATGGTATGCATGGTCTTAGGAGCAAAGCACCGTGACTCAGCCTAAGGAGATCTGCCGCTTATTCTTTTGTACTGCCAGCAGATTGTGGAAGTAGAGTATAAAAACCATCCTTATGGAGAGATCTTTGCATTTTAGGCTTAGTCTAAGTGTCTCAAGTAGCCGGGGTTTTTGATTGGGCCTAATCCATCAGGTCAGATGGCTTTCCTCCTCGTCTCCAGATGAATCTGGTACAAAATATGTAACCAAGGAAATGTCCTTTGGCCTAGCCTTGCCTTGCATTGCCTTATTTCCTTCTCATCCTTTTCTCTGTCCCAGCCTGTCGAGGGTTAGGATTGCGGGGTGACAATCAAACCCTGGCAGATGTGTTGTCAACCTCCTCTGCCCCCCACTTCCCCCTTTTGCCCCTCCCTCTCCCCCCTTCCCACTCAGGACAGGCGATCAAGAGGGAAAGAAGGACAGAGGGAAGAGAGTTGGAAAAGTTAAAGATGTTTTACTAATGCTAGTAATAAGAATAGAGAAAATAATACAAAATATACAAAACCAATCTTCTAAGTCTCAGCAACTGCAGAGCCAGCACCCAAAGTCCTGGATTAGACTCTGTAGCCAACCGGAGCTGGATTCAGTCTCTCACTGGCCTCAGTTCGCAGGGACGACCAGCAAGGTCCTCTCCTAATGTCGGCCATGAGGAAAAAAAGGGAAAAGGGGCGAGATCCTCGTGATCTCCCACTTTTATATGAAGTATTCACGTGAACGGAATGTTATTCACCGTTGGTCAGTCTCTCAGTCATCGGTTTTCTCATTGCCCCCCTCGCGAGATGTCCATCCGTGCTTATCAATAAGTTTGCATTCCCTTGCTGGGTTTAACCAAAACATGTGTTGGGTTCTCCAGGAAAATGCAGCTGACATGAAGGCTTTAGCTGACAGGCAAATTCACTAAAAGAGAAACTTGTTTTTAACAAAACCAGGACATTCCACCCCTTATCATATGACATTCACTGAATACTTAAACCTTATCAATACAATCTATCAATACAATCTAATTAATCACTACTACTATATATATATATACATATGTACATATATACACAGGAGTAATTAATCAGTGGACCATCCTTTGAAAAGTTCATTAAGTTCATTTTGTCACCACAGTCTCCCAGGGCAGGGAAAATGGTCCAAGTGCATCTCATGACCCCTGTTGGTGGGTTAAGGACACCAACTTCCAAGAAGGTGTCGGGCGCCACTCGAAGAAGCCAGCGCTGGTTTCATCACCATTGTCTTGATCTGAAAGACACTTATTAAACATTGTTAGTGCGGCAATTCACATCATACAGTTCAGCATTGCATATTTTCACCTAAAATCAAATCCCCTTGAGGTGCACACCGAACTTCTCCATCCTTAAGCATCACTCACCAGGTGCTGCCAGGTCCCTGGGCAAAAACAATCCCACGAATAGGTTTGCCTGTGCCTGAGGCAGGAGGAACCCAGACTGCCTTTCCTAACATATTTTTCATGTGTACTACAGGGACTTTATCTCCTTCTACAGTCCATAGAATTTCTGATTGGGCAGGCCCGGCTCGATTGGTTGATCCCCTGGTGTTGCCCAACCAAGTGGCTTTTGCTAGATGTGAATCCCAGTTTTTAAAGGCCCCACCACCCAGTGCCTTTAGTGTAGTTTTTAGAAACCATTGTACCTTTCAATTTTCCCAGAGGCTGGTGCATGATATGGAATATGATACACCCACTCAATACCATGTTCTTTGGCCCAATTGTCTATAATACTGGTTTTGAAATGAGTACCATTGTCTGATTCAATTCTTTCTGGCGTACCGTGCCTCCAAAGGACTTGCTTCTCAAGGCCCAAGATGGTATTTCGGGCTGTAGCATGAGGTACGGCAGATGTTTCCAACCATCCAGTGGTTGCTTCCACCATTGTAAGTACATAACGCTTACCTTGGCGTGTTTGTGGAAGTGTAATATAATCAATCTGCCAAGCTTCTCCATACTTATACTTTAACCATCGCCCCCCACATAAGGACCCCCCATCTAAGGACCCCCCAGTTGTGCCCAGGGCTCATTGTGACACCATGGGGACCCCGCTTGTCCTCAGGGCCCATTGTGACATCCCAGGACCCCCTCGTTGTCCCCATGGTTCATTGTGACACCATGGGGACCCCCCCTTGTCTGCAGGGCCCATTGTGACATCCCAGGACCCCACTTTGTCCCTACGGCCCATTGTGACACCATGGGGACCCCGCTTGTCCTCAAGGACCATTGTGAACATTCAGGAGACCCCTCTTTGTCGCCAGGGCCTATTGTGACATCCTGGGGATCCCCCCTTGTCTGCAGGGCCCATTGTGACATCCCAGGACCCCAACCAGCACAGAGTCCCTGTGGGACCCTCCCTGCCCCCCAGCCTTGTGCCACACGGCCCCATCCCAGGGCACGCTTTGAGCCTTTGGGCCCGTTTCAAATCAAAGCTGGGATTGCTTTGGCTCTTTGGGCCACTTTTGAGCTAAATCTGGGCACATTTGTGCCCTTTGGGATCGTTTCTGCCTATATCTGGGAGTTCTTTGGTTTTCCAGTTTTGTTTATACGACAAGGGGTGTTCCCACAGTGCCACAATGGCCCTGGGGACAAATGGGATCCCCAGGATGTCACAATGGGCCCTGGGGACAAATGGGATCCCCAGGATGTCACAATGGGCTCTGGGGACAAGGAGGGGTCGTGGAATGTCACAATGGGCCCTGGGGAAAAAGGGGATCCCCAGGATGTCACAATGGGCCCTGGGGACAAGGGGGGGTTCTGGGATGTCACAATGGGCCCTGGGGACAAAGGGGGGGTCCCCAGGATTTCAAAATGGGCCCTAAGGACAATGGGGGGCCCTGGGACGTCACAATTGGCACTGGAGACAAGGGGGGGGTCTCCAGGATGTCACAATGGGCCCTGGGGACTAAGAGGGGTGCCCTGAATGTCACAATGGGCCCTGGGGACAAGGAGGGGTCCTGGGATGTCACAATGTCCCCCTGTGGACAAAGGGGGTCCCCATGGTGCCACAATGGGCCCTGTCGACAAACGGGGTCCCCAGGATGTCACAATGGGCCCTGGGGACAAAGAGGGGTGCCCTGAATGTCACAATGGGCCCTGTGGACAAGGGGGGGTCCTGGGATGTCACAATGGGCCCCAGTGACCAAACGGGTCCCCATGGTGCGATAATGGGCCCTGGGGACAAAGGGGGTTCCTAGGATGTCACAATGGGCTCTGGGGACAATGGGGGGTCCGGGGATGTCACAATGGGACCTGGGGAAAAAGGGGGCTTACCAGGATGTCACAATGGGCTCTGGGGACAATGGGGGGTCCGGGGATGTCACAATGGGACCTGGGGAAAAAGGGGGCTTACCAGGATGTCACAATGGGCCCTGGGGACAAAGGGGTCCTAAGGATCTCACAATGGGGCCTGGGGACAAAGGGGGGTCCCCAGGATGTCACAATGGGCCCTGGGGACAAAGGGGGATCCTGGACATCACAATGGGCCCGGGGGACAAGGGGGGTCCCCAAAATGTCACAATGGGCCCTGGGGACAAGAGGGGTCCCCACGGTGTCACAATGGGTCCTGGGGACAAAGTGGGTCCTGGGATGTCACAATGGGCCCCAGTGACAAAGTGAGTCCCCAGGATGTCACAGTGGGCCCTGGGGACAAAGGGGGGTCCCCAGGATGTCACAATGGGCCCTGGGGATAAAGTCGGGTCCTGGGATTTCACAATGGGCCCTCGGGAAAATTGGGGGGTCCTAAAGATATCACAATGGGCCCTGTGGGCAAACGAGGGTCCCCAAAATGTCACAATTTGCCCTGGGGACAACGGGAGGTCATGGGACGTCACAATGGGCCCTGGGGACAAAGGGAGTCGCCAGGATGTCACAATGGGTCCTGGGGACAAAGTGGGGTCCTAGGACGTCACAATGGGCCCTGGGGACAAGAGGGGGTCCCCTGAATGTCACAATGGGCCCTGGGTACAAAGTGGGGTCCTGGGATGTCACAATGGGGACAAACCGGGTCCCAAGGATGTCAGAATAGACCCTGGGAACAACGGGGGGGCCTGAGATGTCACAATGGGCCCTGGGGACATAGGGGGGTCCCCTGAATGTCACAGTGGGCCCTGGGGAGAATGGAGGGTCCTGGGATGTCACAATGGGCCCTGGGGACAAAGGTGGGTCCCCACGGTGTCACAATGGGCCCTGGGGACAAAGAAGGGTCCTGGGATGTCACAATGGGCCCTGGGGACAAGGACGGGTCCCCAGGATTTCACAATGTGCCCTGGAGACAAGGGGGGGTCCCCTGAATGTCACAATGGGCCCTGGGGACAAGGTCGGTCCTGGGATGTCACAATGGTCCCCTGTGACAAAGGGGGTCCCCATGGTGCCAAAATTGGCCCTGGGGACAAGGGGAGTCCCCAGGATGTTACAGTGGGCCCTGGGGACAACAGGGGGTCCTGGACGTCACAATGGGCTCTGGAGACAAGGGGGGGTCCCCAAGATGTCACAATAGGTCCTGGGTACAAAGAGGGGTCCCCTGAATATCACAATGGGCCCTGGGGACAACGGGGGGTCCTGGACGTCACAAAGGGCCCTAGGGACAAAGGGGGGTCCCTAAAATGTCACAATGAGCACTGGGGACAAGGGGGGATCCTGGGACGTCAGAATGGGCCCTGGGTACAAAGGGGGTCCCCACGGTGTCACAATTGGCCCCGGGGACAAAGTGGGGTCTCTAAGATGTCACAATGGGCCCTGGGGACAAGGGGGTCCCCAGGATGTCACAACGGACTGTGAGGACAATAGGAGTCCCCAGGATGTCACAATGGGCCGTGGGGACAAAGGGGGTCCCCAGGATTTTACAATGGGCCCAGGGGACAACGGGGGGGGTCCTGAAATGTCACAATGTGCCCTGGGGACAACGGGGGGGCCTGGGATGTCACAATGGGTCCTGCGGACAAAGGGCGTGCCCAGAATGTCACAATGGACCCTGGGGACAAAGGAGGTCCTGGGATGTCACAATGGGCCCTGGGGACAAAGGGAGTGCCCAGAATGTCAAAATGGACCCTGGGGACAAACGGGGTCCTGGGATGTCACAATGGTCCCTGGGGACAAGGGCGGTCCACACAGTGTCACAATGGGCCCTGGGAACAAGGGGGCTCCCCAGGATGTCACAATGGGCACTGGAGACAAAGGGGGAGTCCCCATTGTGTCACAGTGTGTCCCCAGTGACAAGGTGGGTCCCCACGGTGTCACAATGGTCCCTGGGGACAATTGGGGGTTCTGGGATGTCACAATGGGCCCTGGGGACAAAGGGGGGTCCCCCGTATATCACAATGTGCCCTGGGGACAATGGGGGGTCCTGGGATGTCACAATGGGCTTTGGGGACAAATGGGGGTCCCCAGAATGTCACAATGTGCCCTGGGGACAATTGGGGTCCTGGGATGTCACAATGGGCCCTGGGGAGAAAGACGGTCCCCAGGATGTCACAATGGGCCCTGGGGACAAAGGGAGTGCCCAGAATGTCAAAATGGACCCTGGGGACAAACGGGGTCCTGGGATGTCACAATGGTCCCTGGGGACAAGGGCGGTCCACACAGTGTCACAATGGGCCCTGGGAACAAGGGGGCTCCCCAGGATGTCACAATGGGCACTGGAGACAAAGGGGGAGTCCCCATTGTGTCACAGTGTGTCCCCAGTGACAAGGTGGGTCCCCACGGTGTCACAATGGTCCCTGGGGACAATTGGGGGTTCTGGGATGTCACAATGGGCCCTGGGGACAAAGGGGGGTCCCCCGTATATCACAATGTGCCCTGGGGACAATGGGGGGTCCTGGGATGTCACAATGGGCTTTGGGGACAAATGGGGGTCCCCAGAATGTCACAATGTGCCCTGGGGACAATTGGGGTCCTGGGATGTCACAATGGGCCCTGGGGAGAAAGACGGTCCCCAGGATGTCACAATGGGTCCTGGGGACAAAAGGGCTCCCCACGGTGTCACAATGGGCCCTGGGGACAAACGGGGTCCCAAGGATGTCACACTGGGCCCTGGGGACTTGGGGGTCCCCAGGATGTCACAATGGGCTCTGGGGACAATGCGGGGTCCTGGGACGTTACAATGGGCCCTGGGTACAAAGGAGGTGCCCACGGTGCCACGATGGGCCCTGGGCACAAGAGGGTGTCCAGGATGTCACAATGGGCTCTGGGGACACTGAGGGGTGCCCAGGATATCACAAGGGGCCTTAAGGACAAGGAGGGGTCCCAGGATGTGACAATGGGCCCTGGGGAAAAAGAGGGGTCCACTGAATGTCACAATGGGTCCTGGGGACAATTGGGGGTCCCCTGAATGTCACAATGGGCCCTGGGGACAAAGTGCGGTCCCCAGGATGTCACAATGGGCCATGGGGACAACGGGGGGTCCTGGGACGACACAATGGGCCCTGGAGACAACGGGGGGGCCCCAGGATGTCACAATGGGCCCTGGGGGCAAAGGGGGTCCCCAGGATGTCACAATGGGCTCTGGGGACAATGGGGGGTCCTGGGATGTCACAATGGGCCCTGGAGACAATGGGGAGTCCTGGGATGTCACAATGGGCCTTGGGGACAAAGGGGGTCCCCACGGTGTCACAATGGGCCCTGGGGACAATGTGGGGTACTGGGATGTCACAATGGCCCCAGTGACAAAGGGGGTCCCCATAGTGCCACAATGGGCCTTGGGGTCAAAGGGGGTCCCCACGGTGTCACAATGGGCCCTGGGGACAATGTGGGGTACTGGGATGTCACAATGGCCCCAGTGACAAAGGGGGTCCCCATAGTGCCACAATGGGCCCTGGGGACAATGGGGGCTCCCCAGGATGTCACAATGGGCCTTGGAGACAATGGGGGGTCCTCAGATGTCACAATGGGCCCCATAGACAAATGGGGTCCACACGGTGTCACAATGGGCCGTGGGGACAAAGGGGGTCCCCTGAATGTCACAATGGGCCCTGGGGACTAGGGGGTCCCCACTGTGTCACAATGGGCCCTTGGGACAAAGTGAGATCCTGGGTTGTCACAATGGGCCCCAGTGACAAAGGGGGTCCCCATGGTGCCACAATGGGCCGTGGGGACAAAGGGAGTCCCCAGGATGTCACAATGGGCCCTGGTGACAAAGGGGGTGTCCCCATGATGTCACAATGAGCCCTGGTGACAATGGGGGGTACTGTGACGTCACAATGGGACCTGGAGACAAGGGGGGGTCCCCAGGATGTCACAATAGGCCCTGGGGACAAAGAGGGGTCCCCTGAATTTCACAATGGACCCTGGGGACAAAGGATGTCACAATGGGCACTGGAGACAAAGGGGAGGGTCCCCACGGTGCCACGATGGGCCCTGGGGACAAGGGGGTCCCCAGGATGTCACAATAGGCCCTGAGGGCAATGGGGGGTCCTGGCATGTCACAATGGCCCCTGGGGACAAAGAAAGGTCCCCAGGATGTCACAGTGTGCCCTAGGGGACAATGGGGGGTCCTGCGATGTCACAATGGGCCCTGGGGACAAAGGGAGTCACAGGATGGCACAATGGGCCCTGGGGACAAAGGGGGTCCCCAGGATGTCACAATAGACCCTGGGGACAGCGGGGGCTCCTTGGCCGTCACAATGGACCCTGGGGACAAAGGGGGCTCCCCAGGATATCACAATGGGCTCTGGTGACAAAGGGGTCCCCAGGATGTCACAACGGGCCCTGGGGACAACGGGGGGTCCTGGGACGTCACAATGGGCCCTAAGGACAAAGGGGGTCCCCATCGTGTCACAATGGGCTCTGGGGACAAGGGTGGTCCCCAGGATGTCACAATGGGCCCTGGGGACAAAGGGGGGATCCCCACGGTGCCATGATGGGCCCTGGGGACAATGTGGGGTCCTGGGACGTCACAATGGGCCTTGGGGACAAAGGGGATACCCAGGATGTCACAATGGGCCCTAGGGACAATGGGGGGGTCCCCATGCTGTCACAATGGGCCCAAGTGACAAGGAGTGTACCCACGGTGCCACGATGGGCTCTGGGGACAAAGGGGTTCCCCAGATGTCACAATGGGCCCTGGGGACAACGGGGGGTCCTGGGACGTCACAATGGGCCCTGGGGACAAAGGGAGTCCCCAGGATGGCACAATGGGCCATGGGAACAAAGGGGGTCCCGAGGATGTCACAATAGGTCCTGGGGACAAAGAGGCGTCCCCTGAATGTCACAATGGGCCCTGGGGACAAGGAGGGTCCTGGAATGCCACAATGGGCCCTGTGACAATTGGGGGTCCCCATGATGTCACAATGGGCCCTGGGGACAAAGGGGGGGTCACAAGAATTTCACAATAGGTCCTGGGAACAATGTGGGGTTCTGGGACGTCACGCTTGGCCCAGGAGACAAGGGGGTGTCCCCAGGATGTCACAATAGGCCCTGGGAACAAATGGGGGGTCCTGAGATGTCACAATGGGCCCTGGGGACAAAGGGGGACCCAGGATGTCAGAATGGGCCCTGGGGACAAAGTGGGGTCCTGGGATGTCACAGTGGGGCCCAGTGACAAAGGGGTCCCCATTGTGCCACAATGGGCCCTGGGGACAAACGGGGTTCCCAGGATGTCACAATGGACCCTGGAGACAACGAGGGGTCCCTTCAATGTCACAATGGGACCTTTGGACAATGGGGGGTCCTGGAATTTAACAATGGGCCATGGGGACAAAGGGGGTCCCCAGGATGTCACAATGGGCACTGGGGACAAGGGGGTCCCCAGGATGTCACAATGGGCCCTGAAGATAACAGGTGATCATGGGACGTCACAATGGGCTCTGGGGACAATGGGGGTCCCCATGGGGTCACAATGTGTCCCCAGTGACAAGGGGGTCCCCATGGTGTCACAATGGGCCCTGGGGACAAGGGGGGTCCCCACGGTGTCATAATGGGCCTTGGGTACAAAGTTGGGTCCTGAGATGTCACATTGGGCCACAGTGACAAAAGGGGGCCCCATGGTGCCACAATTGGCCCTGGGGACAAAGAGGGGTCCCCTGAATGTCACAATGGGCTCTGGGGATCAAGGGGGGTCCCCACGGTGTCACAATGGGCGCTGGGGACAAGGGGGTTCCCCATGGTGTAACAATGGGCCCAAGTGACAAGGAGGGTGCCCATGGTGCGACGATGAGCCCTGGAGACATGGGGGTCCCCCGGATGTCACAATGGGTCCTGGAGACAAAGGGGGTCCCCAGGATGTCACAATGGGCCCTGGGGACAACGGGGGGTCCTGGGATGTCACGATGGGCCCTGGGGACAAAGAGAGTCCTCAGGATGTCACAATGGGCCCTGGGGACAAAGGGGGTCCCCACAGTGTCACAATGGGCCCAGGGGACAACAGGGGGTCCTGGGATGTCACAATGAGCCCTGGGGACAAAGAGAGTCCTCAGGATGTCACAATGGGCCCTGGGGACAAGGGCGTCCCCAGGATGTCACAATTGGCCATGGGGACAAAGGGGGTCCTCAGGATGTCACAATGGGCCCTGGGGACAAGGGGGTCCCCAGGATGTCACAATTGGCCCTGGGGACAAAGGGGGCATCCCCATGGCATTACAGTGGGTCCAAGCAACAAGAGGGGTCCTCACGATGCCACTATGGACCCTGGGGACAAGGGGGTCCCCCGGATGTCACAATGGGTCCTGGGGACAAACAGGGTCCCAGGATGTCACAATAGGTCCTGGGGACAAGGGGGGGTCCCCAGGATGTCACAATGGGCCCTAGTGACAAGGGGGGTCCCCAGGATGTCACAATGGGCACTGGGGACAAAGAGGGGGTCCCCATGGTGTCACAATGGGCCCAAGTGACAAGGAGGGTGCCCATGGTGCCACGATGAGCCCTGGGGACATGGGGGTCCCCCGGATGTCACAATGGGCCCTGGGGACAATTGGGGGTGCCCAGTATGTCACAATGGGCCCTGGGGACACAGGAGTTCCCACGGTGTCACAATGGGCCCTGGGGACAAAGTGGGGTCCTGGGAAGTCACAATGGGTCCCAGTGACAAACGGAGTCCCCATGGTGCCACAATGGGCTCTGGGGACAAAGGGGGGTCCCAGGATGTCACAATGGGGCCTGGGGACAATGGCGGGTCCTGGGATGTCACAATGGCCCCAGTGACAAAGGGGGTGCCCAGTATGTCACAATAGGCCCTGGGGACAAGGGGGGTCCCCAGGATGTCACAATAGGAACTGGGGACAATGGGGGGTCCTGGGATGTCACAATGGGCCCTGAGGACAAAGGGGTTCCCCAGGATGTCACAATGGGTTCTGGGGACAATGGGCGGTCCTGGGACGTCACAATGGGCCCTGGGGACAAAGGTGGGTCCTGGGATGTCACAATGGGCCTGGAGACAAAAGGGGTACCCATAGTGCCAAAATGGGCCCTGGGGACAATGGGTGGTCCTGGGACGTCACAATGGGCCCTGGGGACAAGGGGGATCCCCACCCTGTCACAATGGGCCCTGGGGACAAAGGGGGTCCCCGAAGGTGTCACAATGGGCCCTTGGGAGAAAGGGAGGTCCCCAGGATGTCACAATTGGCCCTGGGGACAAAGGGGGTCCCCATGGTGCCACAATGAGCCCTGAGGACAAGGGGAGGTCCCCATGGTGTCACAATGGGTCCCCAGTGACAAGGGGGTCCCCCATGGTGTCACAATGAGCCCTGGCGACAATGGGGGGTCCTGGGGACAAGGGGTTTAGGGGGTTGTGTTAGGGGGTTGGAGGATTAGGTGGTGCAGGATTTGGGGGTGCAAGGCTGGGGGAGCAGGATTTTGGGGGCCTGATTTGGGGCTACAGGGTCTGGGGTTGCAGGTTCCAGGGGTGCAGGATTTGGGGGTTCACGGTTTAGGGCAGTAGGATCTTTGGGTGCAGGAGTTTGGGGTGCCTGGTTTGGGGGCCAGGATTTGGGGTTGCAGGATTTAGGGGTGCAGTGGTTTGGAGTGTAGTGTTTTGGGGTGCAGGGTTTGGGGAAGGAGGATATGGGGGTGCAGGGTTTAGGGTGCAGGATCTTGGGGTGCAGGGGTTTGGGGTGGAGGGCTTGGTAGGGCAGGATTTGGGGGTGGAAAGTTTAGGGGGTAGGGTGGGGGTGCAGGATTTGGGGGTGAAGGGGTTGTGGGGTGCAGGGTTGTGGGGTGCAGGGTTTGGGAGATCGGGACGTGGGGCTGGAGGATTTGGGGGTGCAGGGTTTGGAGCAGCAGGATCTGGGGGTGCAGAGTTGGGGGGTGCAAGATTCAGGGTAGCAGGGTTTTGGGGAGCAGGGTTTAGGGGTCAGGTTTTAGGGGGACAGGGTTTGAGGGGCAGGGTTGGGAAGAATGATTTTGGGGTGCAGGGTTTAGGGCAGCAGGATCGTGGGGTGAAGGGGTTTGCTGTGAAGGGTTGGGTAGGACAGGATTTGGGGTGCAGGCTTTTAGGGTGCAACTTGTGGGGGGCAGGATTTGGGGTTCAGGGTTTGGGGGTGCAGGTCTTGGGGAGGCAGAATTGGGGGTGCAGGTTATTGGAGTTCAGAGATTTGGGGGTGCAGATTTTGGGTGTTCAGGACCTGGGGGTGCAGGATTTGGGGATGTAGGTTTTGGGGGGGCAGGGTTTAGGGTTTCAGTATCTTGGGTTGAAGAGGTTTGGGGTGAAGGGTTGTGTACGGCAGGATTTGGGGGTGCAGGGCTTTGGGCTGCAGGGTTCGCATGTTCAGGAATCTGGGGGTGCAGGATTTGGGTTTGCAGGTTTGGGGAATTTTGCGGTAAAGGATTTGGGGTGCAGGGTTGGGGGACGCAGGATCTGAGGGTGCAGCGTTTGGGGTGCAGAGTTAGGGGCTGCAGGATCTGGGGTGCAGGGTTTGGGGGGCACTGATTTGGGGGAAGGATTTGCGAGATGCAGGGTTTAAGGGTTTAGAATTTGGAGGTGTCGAATTTTGGGGTGCAGGAGGTGTGGGGTTTGGGGTTGCAGGATTTGGGGGAGAATGGTTTGGGGGTGCAAGACTTGAGGGTGCAGGGTTTGGGGGTTTGGGACATGGGGATGGAGGATTTGGGGGTGCAGGATTTGGGGTGCAGTGTGTGGGGGTGCAAGATCTTGGGGTGTACGAGCTTTGGGTGTGGGATTTGAAGGACAATGATTTGGGGGTGCAGGGATTGGGGGTGTAGGGTTTTGGGGTTGCTGCATTTGGAGATTCGGGACGTGGAGGTCAAGGATTTAGGGGTACAAGGGTTGGTTGCAGGATTTGGGGTACAGGGTTTGGTTGCAGGATTTGGGGTGCAGGGTTTGAAGTGCAGGGCTAAAGGGGGCAGGATTTGGAGGTGCAAGATTTGGTGGTCTGGGGTATTGGGGTGCAGGGTTTTGGGGTGAGGGATTTGGGGGTCAGGATGTGGGGTGGAGGATTTGAGCGTGCGTGCTGTTGGGGCACAGAGTTTCGGGGGACAGATCTGGGGGTGCAGGGTTTGTGGGGCAGGATTCAGGGCTGTAGGCTTTGGGGGTGGAGTGTTTTGGGGAGGATTTGGGGTGCAGGGTTGAAGGGTTTAGGATCTGGAGGTGCAGAGTTCTGGGGTGCAGGGTGTTGGGTGCAGGATCTGGTGTTCCAGGATTTATGGGTGCAGGGTGTTGGGGGCTTAGGGTAGGAGGATCTTGGGGTGCAGGGCTGAAGGGTTTGGTATGGCAGGATTTGGGGGTGCAGGGCTTTAGGGTGAGGCTTTGGGGGTGCAGGTTTCATGTCTTTAGGAACTGGGGGAGCAGGATTTTGTGGTGCAGATTTTTGAATCAAGTTTGAGGGGCCTTGATTTTGGGGTGCATGGTTTGAGGAAGCAGGATTTAGGGTGCAGTGTTTGGGGGTGCAGGGTTGGGTAAGGAAGGATCTGAGGGTGCAGGGTTTGAAGTTTCGGGACTTGGGGGTGCATGATCTTGGGGTGTACGAGTTTTGGATGTAGGATTTGAAGGAAAATGATTTGGGGGTGCAGGGTTGGGGGTGCAGGGTTTGGGGAGCCAGGGTGAGGGTCAGGGTTCTGTGGGGCCAGGCTTGAGGAGGCAGAATTTTGGGAAGCACAGCTTGGACAGCTAAGTTTGGGGTGCAGGGGTTGGGAATTCAGGCTTTGGGTGTGAAGAGTTTCGGGGAGCAGGGTTTGGGAGTTCATGATGTGGGGATGGAGGAATTGGGGGTGCAGGGTTTGGTGGGCAAGGGTTTGGGGTGCCTGGTTTAGGGTTGCAGGATTTGGGGGTCAAGGGTTTGGAGGTGCAGGGGTTTGGGGGGCAGGATATAGGGGTGCAGGATTTGAGGGTGCAGGGTTGTGGAGTGCAGAGATTTAGGGGTGCAAGATATGGGCTTGTATGGTTTTGGGGTGTAGGTTTTGGGGAGGGAAGATTTGGGTTGCAGAGTTTGGAGGTGCCAGGTTTGTGGTTGCAGGTTTTAGGGGTACAGGGTTTGGGAGTTCGGGACGTGGGGCAGGAGGATTTGGGGGTGCAGGATTTCCAAGGTCAGGTTTTGTGTATGCAGGGTTTGGGGGGAGGGTTTGGGGGTACAGGGTCCACATGTTTAGGACCTGGAGGTACAGAATTTAAGTGTGCAGGGGTCTGGGGTGCTGGGTTTTGGGGTGCAGGATCTGGGGGTGCAAGGTTTGGGGGTGCAGGGTTTGGAAGCACAAGGTGTTGCAGTGCAGGGTTTGAGGTTTCAAGATTCAAGGTTCCAGGATTTGGGGGTGCAGTGTTAGGGGGTGAATGCTTTCGGGGTGCAGGGTTTGGGGGTGTATGATCTGGGGATGAAGGGTTCCAGTGTGCAGGGTTAGGGGGGAAGGATTTGGGGGTGTAGGGGTTTGTAGTGCAAGGTTTGGTTCCAGGATTGATGGGCACAGGGTGTTGCGGGTTTAGGGTAGGAGGATCTTGGGGTGCAGGGCTGAAGGGTTTGATAGGGCCGGATTTGGGGGTGCAGGGCTTCAGGGTGAGGTTTTCGGGATGCAGGTTTCATGTCTTTAGGAACTTGGGGGGTAGGATTTTGGGGTGCTGGGCTTTGGGGTGCAGTGTTAGGGGGCAGGTTTTGGGGTGCAGGGTTTGGGGGGCAGGTTTTGCGTGTTCAGGAACAGGGGGTGCAGGATTTTGCGATGAAGGGCTCTGCGGTTCTGGGGTTGGCCTGCAGGGTTTGGGGTGCAGTATTTTGGGGTGCAGGGGTTTGGGGTTCAGGACCTGTGTCTGCAGGGTCTTAGGGAACAGGATTTCAGGGGTGCAGGATTTGAGGGGCGGCGGCCTTGGGGGCCTTGAGGATGAAGGATGTGGCAGTGCAGGATCTTGGGGTGCAGGGTTTGGTGGGCAAGGGTTTGGGGGTGCCTGATTTAGGGTTGCAGGATTTGGGGGTCAAGGGTTTGGAGGTGCAGGGTTTGGGGGGCAGGATATAGGGGAGCAGGATTTGAGGGTGCAGGGTTGTGGAGTGCACAGATTTAGGGGTGCAAGGTCTGAGATCGTTAGGTTCTGGTGTGCGGGTTTTGGGGAGGGAGGATTTGGGGTGCAGGGTATAAGGGTTTGGGATCTGGAGGTGCAGACTTTTGGGGTGCAGGCTGTTGGGTGCAGGATCTGAGATTCCAGGATTTATGGGTGCAGGGTGTTGGGGCTTTAGGGTAGGAGGATCTTAGGGTGTGGGGCTGAAGGGTTTGGTAAGGTCAGATTTGGGGGTGCAGGGCTTTAGGGTGAGGCTTTGGGGGTGCAGGTTTTGGGGGTGGGGTATTTGGGGGTACAGGGTGTTGAGGAAGGATCTGGGGGTGCAATATTTGGGCTTTAAGGGTTTAGGGGGGCAGGATCTGGCAGTGCAGAGTGTGGGGACAGGACCTGGGGGTGCAGCGTTTGGGGTTACAGGTTTTGGGGGTGCAGGGTTAAGGGAATCGTTTGAGATGCAGGGTTATGAGAGTGCAGGATTTCTGGGTGCAGAGTTTGGGGTGCTGGGTATGGGGCAGCAGGATCTGGGGGTGCAGGTTTTGGGGGTGCATTCATTTGGGGGGAGGATCTGGGGGTCCAGGGTTAAAGGGTTCAGGATTTGGAGGTGTAGGGGTTTGAGGTGCAGGGTTTTGAGGTGCAGGGTTTGGGGGTGCAAGGTGTGAGGGGCAGGACTAAGGATTGCACGGTTTTGGCGGTAGGATTTGGGGTGTAGGGTATGGGGTGTAGGAACTGGGGGTGCCTGATTTGGGGTGATCACTGCTGATCCGCACACACTCGCTCTCTCTGGTATTCACCTCCACTCCTGCTCCTTCACCTCCCCACTGTTCTCTCCATCTCCTCTCTTATCGTTCCCACCACACTCTGCACACAGACCCGACCACTGAGAATGTTCCAGAACACGCTGATCCAAACCCCGCTGGGACCTCCGGGCTCCATGGCAATGTGAAAATGGAGTGTGCCACAGAATCCCTTTGGGTGTCAAACACCTTGAAGGTGCTGGAGTCCAAGCACAACCCCCCGGCGCTGCCCACGGCCCTCAGGAGCTCCTGTGGAAACCCCTCCCGGGATGGCGGCTCCAGCCCTGCCCTGGGCAGCCCGTTCAGTGCCCGACAGCCCTCACTGGGAGGAACAGCTCCCAGGCTCCAGCCAGAAGCTCACCCGGTACCGCTGGGGCCGTCTCCTCTCCTCCTGCCGCTCGTTCCCGGGCAGAGTCCCCGAAGCCCGCTCTCCGGGCGCTCTGCGGGCGGCTCCTGGCCCGGCCGCCCCCCGCACTCCCGCTCTGGCTCCGCCCCAAGGCTCAGGCGGGAACGGCCGCTGCGTCCCGGCCGGCCAATCGCAGCTCGCCGCCTCAGCCCCGCCCCCTCAAACCAGCCCTTGGCCCCGCCCCCTCCCCCCATCCCCTCAGGGAGGAGCATGGTCACCCTGCACCCCCAAATCCTGAACCCCCAAATCCTGCACCTCAAATGCTCCACCCCCTTAACACTGCACCCCCAAAACCTGAACCACCAAATCCTTCACCCCCAAAACCTCCCTCCTCCAAACCCTGCACTTCAAAATGCTGCACCCCCAAATCCTTCTCCCCAACACCCTGCACCCCCAGATCCTGACCCCAAAACCCTGCACCCCAAATCCTGTACCCCAAAGCCCTGCACTCTCAAATCATACATGCCCAGAACGTGCACCCTAAACTGTGCACCCCAAAATGCTAAACCTCTTAACCCTGCACCCCCAAATCCTCCAGACCCATGTCCCGAACCCAGCACCCCAAAATCTACCCCCAAAAACCTACATCCCCAAATCCTGCACCCCCAGGTCCTGAACACCCAAAATCTGCACCCCCAATTCTGCCTCCCCAAGACCTGCACCCCCAATTCTGCCTCCACAAGACCTTCACCCCCAGTCTCTGCTCCACTAAATCCTACACCCCCAAACCCTGGACCCCCAATCCCCTGTACCCCAAATCCTGCCCCCACAAGTTGCACCCTAAAATCCTGCACCCCAAATCCTGTCCTACCCAACCCTTCACCCCAAACCCCTTCACCCCAACATCCTGCTGCCCTAAACCCTGCACCCCAAAATCATCCCTCCCAACCCTGCCCCCCAAACCCTGTCCCCCTAAAGCCTGACCCCTAAATCCTGCTCCCCCAAAACCCTGCTACCCCCAATCTTGCACCCCCAGATCCTGCTGCTCCAAACCCTGCACCCCCAAATCCTCCAGCCCCACGTACCGATCTCCCAAACCCTGCAGCCCAGAACCCTGCACCCCACAACCCCTTCACCCCCAAATCCTGCACCCCCAGCCCTACCCAATAAACTTTCTAACCCCAAATCCTGCCCTACCAAGCCCTCCACCCCAAACCCCTGCACCCCAAGATCCTGCACCCTAAACCCTGCACCCCCATATCCTCCTTCCCCAAACCCTGCACCCCAAAACACTGCACTCCAAACCACTGCACCCCTAAACCCTGAACCCCCAAATCCTGCACCCCTGGAACCTGCAACCCCAGACCCTGTAGCCCCAAATCAGGCCCCACAAAATCCTGCTCCCCCAGCCTTGCACCCCCAAATCCTGCACCACCTAATCCTCCAACCCCTAACACAACCCCCTAACCCCTTGTCCCCAGGTCCCATTGTGAGATCCCAGGACCCCTCATTGTCCCCAGGGCCCATTGTAACATCCCAGGACCCCCGCTTGTCCCCAGGGCCCATTGTGGCACTATGGGGACCCCCTTTGTCACTGGGGCCCATTGTGACATCCCAGGACCCCACTTTGTCCCCCGGGCCCATTGTGACATCCCAGGACCCCCCATTGCCCCCAGGGCCCATTGTGACATCCTGGGGTCGCCCTTTGTCCCCAGGGCCCATTGTGTCGTCCCAGGACCCCCCATTGTCCCCACGGCCCATTGTGACATCTTGGGGACCCCCTTTGTCCCCAGGGCCCATTGTAATGTCCCAGGACCCCCCATTGTCCCCAGGGCCCATTGTGACATCCTGGGGTCCCCCTTTTGTCGCCTGGGCCCATTGTGACACTGTGGGGATCCCCTTTTGTCCCCTGGGCCCATTGTGACACTTTGGGGATCCCCTTTGTCCCCAGGGCCCATTGTGAGATCCTGGGGAATCCCTTTCTCCCCAGGGACCATTGTGACATCCCAGGACCCCCCATTGTCCCCAGAAGCCATTGTGACATCCCGGGGACCCCCCTTTGTCCCCAGGGCCCATTGTGACATTCGGGGGACCCCCCTTTCTCGCTAGGGCCCATTGTGACACCGTGAGGATCTCCTTTGTCCCCTAGACCCATTGTGACGTCTCAGGACCCCCCGTTGTCCTCAGAGCCCATTGTGACATCCTGGGACCCCCCTTTGTCCCCAGTGGTCATTGTGAAATCCTGGGCCCTCCTTTGTCCCCAGGGCCCATTGTGGCACCATGGGACCGCCTTTGTCACTGGGGACCATTGTGACATTCCAGGATTCCACTTTATACCCAGGACCCGTTCTGACACCGTGGGGACCCCCTTTGTCCCCAGGGCCCATTGTGACATCCCAGGACTCTCCATTGTCCCCAGGGCCCATTGTGACGTCCTGGGGACCCCCCTTTGTCACCAGGGCCCATTGTGACGTCCCAGGACCCCCCGTTATCCCCAAGGCCCATTGTGACATCTTGGGGACCCCCCTTTGTCCCCAAGACCCGTTGTGGCATTCTGGGGACCCCCAATTGTCCCAGGGCCCATGGTGACATTCCAGGACCCCTTTTGTCCCCAGTGCCCATTGTAAAATCCTGGGGACCCCTCCTTGTCCCCAGGGCGCATTGTGGCACCATGGGGACCCCATTTGTCTCCTGGGCCCATTGTGACATCACAGGACGCCCCTCTATCCCCAGGGCCTATTCTGACACTGTCGGGAACCCCCTTGTCCCCAGGGCCCATTGTGACATCCCAGGACCCCTCATTGTCCCCAGGGCCTATTGCGTCATCCTGGGGATCCCCCCTTGTCTCTAGGGCCCATTGTGACGTCCCAGGACCCCTCGTGTCCCCAGAGTCCATTGTGACATCCTGGGGAACTCCCTTTGTCCCCAGGGCCCATTCTGCTGTTCAGGGGACCCCCCTTTGTCCCTAGGGACCATTGTGACATCCTGGGGATCCGTATGTCCCCAGGGCCTATTGTGGCACCATGGGGACCCCTTTTGTCTCCAGGGCCTATTGTGACATCACAGGACGCTCCTTTGTCCCCAGGGCCCATTGTGACAGGGTAGGGACCCCTTTGTCCCCAGAGCCCATTGTGACATCCTGCAGAGCCCCCTTGTCCCCAGAGCCCATTGTGACATCCTGGGGAGCCCCCTTTGTCCCCAGGGCCCATTGTGACATTCAGGGGACCCCTCTTTGTCCCCAGGGCCCTTTGTGAAAAACCTGGGGACCCCCTCTTTGTCCCCAGGGCCCAGTGTGACGTAACAGGATGCCCCATTGTCCCCTGGACCCATTGTGACATCTTGGGGACCCCCTTTGTCCCCAGGGCCTATTGTGACATCCTGGGGACTCCCTTTGTCCCCAGGGCCCATCGTGACACTGCGGGTACCCCCCCTTTGTCTCCAGTGCCCATTGTAACATCCTTGGGACCGCCCTTGTCCCCAGACCCCATTGTGACACCATGGGGACCTCGCTTGTCCTCAGGGCCCATTATGACATTCAGGGGACCCCTCTTTATTTCCAGGGCCCATTACGAAATCCTGGGGACCCCCTATTTTTCCCCAGGGCTCATTGTGACATCCTTAGGACCCCCTTGGTCCCCAGAGCCCATTGTGACATCCTGGGGAGCCACCTTTGTCCCCAGGGCCCATTTTGGCACCATGGGGACTCCCTTTGTCACTGGGGCCCATTGTGACATCCCAGGAATCCCCTTGTCCCCAGGGCCCATTGTGACATTCAGGGTACTCCTCTTTGACCCCAGGGCCCATTGTGACACTATGAGGACCCCCACTTTGTCCCCAGGGCCCATTGTGACACCGTGGGGACCCTCTTTGTCCCCAGGGCCCACTGTGACATTCCAGGACCCAAATTGTCCCCAGGGCCTATTGTGACATCCTGGGGACCCCCCTTGTCCCCAGGGCTCATTGTGACATCCTGGGGACGCCCTTTGTCCACAGGGCCCATTGTGACATCCTTGGGACCGCTATTGTCCCCAGAGCCCATTGTGATACCGTGGGGACCCTGGTTGTTCTCAGGCCCATTGTGAGATTCAGGGGACACCCCCTTGTCTCCAGGGTCCATTGTGACGTCCCAGGACCCTCCATTGTTCCCAGGTCCTATTGTGACACTGTGGGGACCCCCTTTGTCCCCAGAGCCCATTGTGACAGGGTGGGACCCCCCTTCTCCCCAGAGGCCATTGTGGCATCCCAGGCCCCTCCCTTGTCCCCAGGGCTCATTTTGACATCCTGGGGAGCACCCTTTGTCCCCAAGCCCCATTGTGACATCCCAGGACCCCCCATCGTCCCCAGGGACCATTGTGACATCCTGGGGACCTGCTTTGCCCCCAGGGCCCATTGTGATGTGCCAGGACCCTCTTTGTCTCCAGCGCCCATTGTGACATCCTGGGGACCCCCCTTATGCCCAGAGACCATTGTGATATCATGGAGACCCTCCTTTGCCCCAGGGTCCATTGTGACACCGTGGGGACGCCCTTTGTCCCCAGGGCCTATTGTGACACCGTCGGGACCCCCTTTGTCCCCAGGGCCCATTGTGATATCCTGGGGACCCCCTTTGACCCCAGGGCCCATTGTGACACCCTGGGGACGCCCTTTGTCCCCAGAGCCCATTGTGGCACCATGGTGAACCCCTTTGTCACTGGGGCCCATTGTGACATACCAGGACCCCACTTTGTCCCCAGGGCCCCCTGTGACACCGTGGGGACCCCCCTTGACTCCAGGCCCCATTGTGACATCCTGGGGACCCCATTCTCACCAGAGCCCATTGTGACATCCTGGGGATGCCCTTTGTCCCCAGGGCCCATTGTGGCACCATGGGGATCCCCTTTGTCCCCAGGGTCCATTGTGGCACCTTCATGACTCCTCTTTGTCCCCAGGGTCTATTGTGACATCCTGGGTACCCTCCCTTGTCTCCAGGACCCATTGTGACGTCCCAGGACCCTGCATTGTCCTTAGGCCCATTGTGAAATCCTGGGGACCCCCGCTCTGTCCCCAGGGCCCATTGTGACATCCTGAGGACCCCCTTTGTCCCCAGGGCCTATTGTGACATTCCAGGACCCCCCCTTGTCCCCAGAGCCCATTGTGACATCGCAGGACCCCCCATTGTCCCCAGGGTCCATTGTGACATCCTGGGGACCCCCTTTGTCACCAGAGCCCATTGTCATATTCTTGGGAGCCCCCTTGGTCCCCAGGGCTCATTGTGACATCCCAGGACCCCCCGTTGTCCCCAGGGCCCATTGTGAACATCCTGGGGACTCCCTTTGTCCCCAGGGCCCATTGTGACATCGCAGGACCCCCCATTGTCCCCAGGGCCCATTGTGACATCCTGGGGACCCTACTTTGTCCCCAGGAACCATTGTGACATCCTGGGGACCCCCTTGTCCCCAGGGCCCATCGTGGCATCGTGGGGACCCTCCCCTTTGTCTCCAGTGCCCATTGTGACATCCTTTGTCCTCAGGGCCCATTATGAGATTCAGGGGACCCCTCTTTGTTTCCAGGGTCCATTATCAAATCCTGGGGACCCCCTATTTGTCCCCAGGGCTCATTGTGACATCCTAAGGACCCCCTTGGTCCCCAGAGCCCATTGTGACATCCTGGGGAGCCCCCTTTGTCCCCAGGGCCCATTGTAACATCCCAGGACCACCCTTTGTCCCCAGGGCCCATTGTGACATCCCCGGACCCCCCATTGTCCCTAGGCCCCATTGTGACATCCTGGGGACCCCTTTTGTCACCAGGACCCATTGTGAGATTCCAGGACCCCACTTGTCCCCACGGCCATTGTGACATCATGGGGACCCCCTTTGTCCCGAGGTCCCATTGTGACATCCAGGGGACCTCCTTTGTCCCCAAAGTCCATTGTGACATCCTGGGGACACCTATGTCCCCCGGACAAATTGTGAAATCCTGGGGACCGCCCTTTGTCCCCAGGGCCCATTGTGACACCGTTGGGACCCCCTTTGTCTCCAGGGCCCATTGTGACATTCACAGGACCCCACTTTGTCCCCAGGGCCCATTGTGACATCCGGGGGACCCCCTTGTCCCCCGGGCCCATTTTGGCACCATGGGGACCCTCTTTGTCCCCAGGGCCCATTGTGACATCCTGGGGACCCCCTTTATCCCTAGGGCCCATTTTGACATCCTGGGAACCCCCTTAGTCCCCAGAACCCATTGTGACATTCCAGGACCCCCCTTGTCCCCAGGGTCCATTTTGGCATCCTGGGGACCCTCCTTTGTCCCCAGGACCCATCGTGACATTCAGGGGACCCCCCTTTTTCCCCAAGGCCCATTGTTACACCCTGGGGACCCCCTTTGTCCCCAGGTCCTGTTGTGATGTCCCAGGACCACCCATTATCCCCATAACCCATTTTGAAATCCTGGGGACCCGTCTATGTCCCCAGGGTGCATTGTGACATCCCAGGACCCCTCCTTGTCCTCAGGGCCCATTGTGACATCCTGGGGACCCCTTTGTCACTGGAGCCCATTGTGACATCCTGGGGAGACCCTTTTGTCCCCAGGGCCCATTGTGACACCGTGTGGACCCTCCTTGTCCCCAGGGCCCATTGGGACATTCAGGGGAACCCTCTTTGTCCCCAGGGCCCATTGTGACATCCCAGGACCCTTCCTTGTCCCCAGGGCCCATTGTGACATCCTGGGGACTCCCATTGTCCGCAAGGCCCATTGTGACATCGCAGGATCCCCCTTGTCCCCAGGGCACATTGTGACATCCTGGGGACCCCCTTGTCCCCAGGGTCCATCGTGGCAGCGTGGGGACCCCCCCTTTGTCTCCAGTGCACATTGTGACATCCTGGGGACCCCCCTTGTCCCAAAAGCCCATTGTGACATCCTGGGGAGCCCCCCTTTGTCCCCAGGGCCCATTGTGACATTCTCGTGACTCCCTTTGTCCCCAGGGCGCCTTGTTACGTCCCACGACCCCCCTTTGTCCCCAGGGCCCATTGTGACGTCCCACCACCCCCCGTTGTCCCCAGGGCCCATTGTGATATTTTGGGGAAAGCCCTTTGTCCCCAGGGCCCATTGTGACATCTTCAGGACCCCCCAGTTGTCACCAGGGCCCATTGTGACATCCTGGGGACTCCACATTGTCCCCGGAGTCCATTGTGACATCTAAGGACCCCCCCAATTGTTCCCAGGGCCCATTGTGATATCCTGGGGACCCCCTTGGTCACTGGGGACGCATTGTGACACCATGGGGACCCCCTTTGTCCCCAGGGCCCATTGTGAAATCCCAGGACCCCGCTTTGTCCCCAGGGCCCATTGTGACATCCTGGGGACCCCCCGCTGTCCCCAGGGCCCATTGTGGCACCATGGGGAACCCTTTGTCCCCAGGGCCCATTGTGACATCCCAGGACCCCACTTTGTCCCCTGGGCCCATGGCGACACTGCGGGGACCCCGCTTTTCCTCATGGACCATTGTGATATTCAGGGGCCATTTTTGTCCCCAGGGCATATTGTGACATCCTGGGGACCCCCCTTGTCTCCAGGTCCCATTGTGACATCCCTGGACCTCTCATTGTTCCCAAGGCCCATTGTGACATCCCAGGACCCCCCCTTGTCCGCAGTGTTCATTGCGACATCCTGGGGAGCCCCCTTTATCCCCCATTCTGACATTCTGGGGACCCCCTTTGTCCCCAAGGACCATTATGACACCGTGAGGACCCCCTTTGTCACTGGGGCCCATTGTGACATCCCAGGACCCCACTTTGTCCCCAGGACCCATTGTGACACCATGGAGACCCCCCTTGTCCCCAGGGTCAGTTGTGACATTCAGGGGACCCCTCTTCGTCCCCAGGGCCCATTGTGACATTCCAGGACCCCCCTTGCCCCCAGGGCCCATTCTGAAATTTTGGGGACCCCCTTTGTCCCCACGGCCCATTGTGACACCATGAGGACCCCACTTGGTCCTTAGGGCCCATTGTGGCACCTTGGGGACCCCACCTTTGTCTCCAGTGTACATTGTGACATCCTGGAGACCCCGCTTTGTCCCCAGGGCCCATAGTGACACCGTGGTGAGCGCCTTTATCCCCATAGCCCATTGTGACAGCGTGGGGACTCCCATTGACCCCTGGGCCCATTGTGACATGCCAGGACCCCCTCATTGTCCCCACGGCCCACTGTGACATCCTGGGGACCTCCCTTTGTCCCCAGGGCCCATTGTGACATCCCAGAACCCCCCATTGTCCCCAGGGCCCATTGTGACACCATGGGGACCCCCTTTGTCACCAGGGCCCATTGTGACATCCTGGGGATCCTCTTTGTCCCCAGGGCCCATTGTGACATCCTGGGGACCTCTCTTTGTGCCCAGGGCCCATTGTGACATCCCAGGACGCCACATTGTCCCCAGGGCCCATTGTGACATCCTGGGAAACCCCCTTGTCCCCAGGGCCCATTGTGACACCGTGGGGACCCCCCTTGTCCCCAAGGCCCATTGTGACATCCTGAAGACCCCACTTTGTGCCCAGAGCCCATTGTGACATCCTGGGGACCCTCTTGTCCCCAGGGCCCATTGTGACACCGTGGGGACCCCCTTTATTTTCAGGGCCCATTATGACATCCTGAGGACCTCCTTTCTCCCAAAGACACATTGTGACATCCCAGGACCCCCATTGTCCCCAGTGCCCATTGTGACATTCAGGGGACCCCCATTGTCCCCAGGGCCCATTGTTACATCCTGGTAACCCCCTTTGTCTCCAGGGCCCATTGTGAGATTCTGGGGACCCCCCGTTGTCCCCTGGGTCCATTGTGACACCATGAGGATCCCCCTTGTCCCCAGGGCGCATTGTGACGTCCCAGGACCCCTCATTGTCCCCAGTGCCCATTGTGACACCATGGGGACCCCCTTTGTCCCCAGGGCCCATTGTGGTACCATGGGGACCCGCTTTGTCCCCATGGCCCATTGTGACATCCCAGGAGCCCCCATTGTCCCGAGGGCCCATTGTGACATTCAGGGGACCCACCTTTGTCCTCAAGACCCATAGATACAGCGTGGGGACCCCCTTCATCCTCAGGGCCCATTGTGACACCAAGGGGACCCCCTTTGTCCCCAGGGCCCATTGCGATGTCCCAGGACCCCCTTTGTCCTCAGGGCCCATTGTGACATCTTGGGCACCCCCCATTGTACCCAGGGCCCATTGTGACATCCTGATGTCCCCCTTGTCCCCAGGGCCCATAGTAACATCATGGGGACCTCCCTTGTCACTGTGGACCAATTGTGACGTCCCAGGACCCCCCATTGTCCCTAGGGCCCATTGTGACACCGTGGGGAGCCCTCTTTTCCCCAGTGCCCATTGTGAAATCCTGGGGACCTCCTTTCTCCCTAGGGCCCATTGTGACGTCCTAGGACCCCCCGTTGTCCCCAGTGCCCATTGTGACATCCCAGGACTCCAGTTTGTCCCCAGGGGCCCATTGTGACTACCATGGTGACCCCCCTTGTCCCCAGCACCCATTGTGACATTCAGGGAACCCCTCTTTGTCCCCAGGGCCCATTGTGACATCCTGGGGACCCCTCTTCGTCCCCAGGGAGCATTGTGACATCCTGGTGACCCCATCTTGTCCCCAGGCCCCATTGTGACGTCCCAGGACCCCCCATTGTCCCCGGAGTCCATTGTGACAGTATGGGGACGCCCTTTGTTCCCAGGGCCCATTGTGGTACCATGGGAACCGTCTTTGTCTCTATAGCCCATTGTGACATCCTGGGGACCCCCTTGTCCCCAGGGCCCATTGTGACATCCTGGGGACCCCACTTGTCACTGGGGACCCATTGTGACATCCTGGGGACCCTCCTTTGTCTCCAGGGCTCATTGTGATACCGTGGGGACCCCCCTTGTCCCCAGGGCCCCGTTGTGACATCCTGGGGACACCCTTTGTCCCCAGGGCCCATTGTGACATCCCAGGACCCCACTTTGTCCCCAGGTCCCATTGTGACATCCTGGGGACCCCTCTTTGTCCCCAGGGCCCATTGTGACATCCTGGGGACCCCCTCTTGTCCCCAAGTCCCATTGTGACATCCTGGGCACCCCCCATTGTTCCCAGGGCCCATTGTGACATCCTGGGGACCCACCTTTGTCCTCAAGGCCCATAGTTACAGCATGGGGACCCCCTTCATCCCCAGGGCCCATTGTGACACCGTGGGGACCCCCCTTGTCCCCAGGGCCCATTGCGACATCCCAGGACCCCCTTTGTCCTCAGGGCCCATTGTGACATCTTGGGCACCCCCCATTGTACCCAGGGCCCATTGTGACATCCTGGGGAACCCCTTGTCCCCAGGACCCATTGTGACATCCTGGGGACTCCACATTGTCCCCAGAGTCCATTGTGACATCCTGGGGACCCACCTTTGTCCTCAAGGCCCATAGTTACACCGTGGGGACCCTCTCTATCCCCAGGGCCCATTGTGACACCGTGCAGACCCCCCTTGTCCCCAGGGCCTATTGTGACGTCCCAGGACCTCCTTTGTCCCCAGGGCTTATTGTGACATCCTGGGCACCCCCCATTGTCCCCAGGGCCCATTGTGACATCCTGGGGACCCCCTCCTGTCCCCAGGGCCCATAGTGACACTGTGGGGACCCCCGATTGTCCCCTGGACCCATTGTGACGTCCCAGGACCCCCTTTGTCCCCAGGGCCCATTGTGACATCCTGGGCACCCCCCACTGTACCCAGGGCCCATTGTGACATCCTGATGTCCTCCTTGTCCCCAGGGCCCATAGTAACACCATGGGGACCACCCTTGTCACTGTGGACCCATTGTGACATCCGGTGGACCCCCCTTTGTCCCCAGGGCCCATTGTTACACCATGGGGACCCCCCTTGTCACTGGGGACCCATTGTGACATCCTGGGGATCCTCCTTTGCCCCCAGGGCTCATTGTGACACCATGGGGACCCCCTCCGTTCCCCAGGGCCCCGTTGTGACATCCTGGGGACACCTGCCGCGATTGAGAGATGGGACGCAGTTTGGTGCAAACAAAATGTCCGCTTTATTCGTTTGCTTTACGTACATTTATACTTCTCCTCAGCACCGTGCTGTGAGCTGATCGGTGTTTCTGTCCGTGCGGTGCAGGCTGATGGGTTCACACTGTGCACCAGACATGCACAGAAGGCTGTTCTAGGACATTTTCTTAAACTGTTGCTACCTCAACCCAAGCAGTCTTCCCTGTGCAAAAACAAGAGTCCCCTTTTACAGGACAGCTTTATTAACTTGTGAACCTTATCTAAACATGAAATCAACACTCTCCATTCCTTCCAATTAAGATTCTCGCCTCTATCCTTCCCATGGCCTGAGACCAACAAGTTCCAGCACATCTCCTTTTACCAGTTGGTAAGTGCTGGGAGTTTTGCTGAGGGCTGCCAAATCCTGTCCCACATAGCCCATGTTGTTAACTCTTTCAGAGCAGGTTGTTCAAGAGGTGTCAGCATCCACGTACAGAGCCTGCGCATCAGCCAGGCAGCAAAGCCACCGTTACAGAAATGCAGACGAGGCTCTTGACCAGCTCCTTGAATCCAGATATCAGCGTGACGTGTCTGCTGAGATTCCCGGGAACACCTAAACTGTAAGTGCAGAGCATGCGAGTCCTCTTTGGGTATCCTGGTTCATCTCCTGACCCATGTGGTGCTTCAGGCTGTGAAGAGAATCAAAACCAGCCATTTGACTGGGGTAGTTCAATTTACCACGTGTCACACAGGGCAGATGAAGGGAGCTCAGGACTCCAGACTCTGCTGCACAGCTGGCACTGCAGAGACTGGAGATGCAGGTGACAGTGTTGTTGAGAATGAGTTCCCTGTTACTGCTATTAGTGACAGTACCACTGTTCAAAAGCATCCTTCAGAGCATATCAGTTTCCCCTTGGCTCCAAAGCTCAGCCTGCTCAGAGTTTGACAGGATTGCTTCAAACCCCTGTGACCCAAATCTCTACAACTGTCTCTCCTCAACAGCCTTTTACCCCAGGAAAGGGAAAACTCCCAATGCAGGCACCAAACCAGCGCCCAACCTGCCTGGAGAGCCAGGACAGCTGTGCCACACAACAACCGCCCTTGAAGAAAGCTGCGGGTAGTGGGAATTTAAATGGTTTCAAACCAAATCATGGAATCATAACATCATAGAATCATTTAGTTTGGAAAAGGGTGGTCTAGGAAAAGTCACCCTTTGTGTCCCCAGGCGCACAGACACTGCTCATGTGCCTCTGCAGAGAGTGGCAGGAGCTGGATCCCCTTCTCGGGACAGACTCCTTCCAGGAGAGACACAGACACAGGGGGAACTCATCAGGTCGTTACGGCATTTCACTCGGCATCAGTTTGACACACTGGGTGCTGTCCTGTGACTGCCCTTTCTGCACAAACGATCATAAAGAGACAACCATTTAGTACAGCATGGTCATGAAGGGGCTGTTATGGAGAAGAAAGCTCACCATGAACTATGGAGAGAGCGAGGAAATTTATAAGAAGCACCAGGAAGAACCAAGAAGCTCGAGGCCTCTTCTGAAGAGCGGGAGGCCTGAGCAGCTGTGATTGGCCATGTGTAGGTGTGGGAGAGGGTCAGGGCCTGTCAGGGAGAAGCAGTGAGATGGCTGATGGCTTCAGTGAACCCTTCCAGCCATGTCTGAGCCCAGAAATGGAAAGCAGTTGATGTCTGCAGCTGGAGGAGGAACAGGTGGAAGATTTTCCTGGGAATATGGAAGGAAGAAAGGCCTCTCTTGGGCTACTCATGTATGGCAGTGACATTTGCATCCTGTGGGCATGGCTGTGCCTGGGAGATGGGGAATGGCTGCTGCTGGGGTGTTTGTGCTCAGCCATGGCCCATGAGCTGACCCTGCTCTGCTCCTCTCTTGCACTGCCCACACTTGGATGGACCTCAGGAATCATCCATGAGCCTGGTGGATGCAGGAACCTCCTGGAGTGATGGGTACGGATCCAAATAGAGGATTCAAGCAAGTGTGGGACTGGGACGTTGAGGTGATTGGTGACCATTGCCAGGTGTATGAAAGAAGCTGGATGAGTTGTGAGGAACTCACAGGCATTTCCACCTCCACAGAAAACCAGAGGTTTGCAGTTAAAGCAACAGCACTTGACATAAAACCCAACGCCAAAACACAAAACACTCACACTGACCACAGGAAAAGCCTTGAAAAGCATTTGAGAAAAATCTACCAGGTCGAGGGGTCAGGGCTCAGCCATTCCGGTGATGAACAAACATCAAGGGCTGACATGGGATGAGAGCCACCTCCCCATGGCCCTCACCACCTGTAACCAGTGTCTCCAAGTCTTTCCTTCACCAGCCTCCAGGGACAGGGACCTGCACTGGTTGTTTCCTTCACAGCTGTGTCAGTGATGGCCCTTCGTGGGGTCCCAAACACCCTCAGAAACTTGGGGTTTGCTTCTGCCTTTCACATGATTAGAGGTTTGTTCATTCTTTCAGTAATACCGCCCGGCAACACTGCCCGGTAATACTGCCTGGTAACACTGCCTGGTAACACCGCCTGGTAACACTGCCCAGTAATAGCGCCCGGCATCTCAGCGCCGCTGCCACAGGAACAAAACACCCCACGAGGAACGACCGAGGGCTCAGCCGCAGCTCCACTCTGGTTTTGAACGCTCCCCAGCACAGGCTGATGGCCGCACTGTAACACACAGAGGCGAAGGGGGAACCTCCCCCTCCCACATCCGAAACTCCGTTTAGAATATAACGAGATTTTACCAAGAACGTATCAAACATTAACGCGATAGGATCAGACAGCACATCTATACCACACTGTCACCTGAAATGGGACTTTCAAAGCTGCTGCTGTGGTGTCTCCATTGCTGACGCTGTGTGAGCCGACGCAGGCAGGCGGCAGAACAACGAGAGGCCACAGGTGCAACACAAAGAGAAAATTGTCACCCCATGCCATGGCTTTGGCCTAAAAATGGGCATGGGCATGGACTTTCTCCACTGCCTTCATTAGAGATGGTAAGAAATGAGGCTGGCGATACTGACTGGGAGCGGCTGCTGTTGTTACCACTCGTATCTGCTCCGCCAGGCGTTCGGGTACCGATGCCGTGGGTACTGATGCTGTGGGTACGGCTGCTACGCTGAGCCAGTGGAGCTGCTCGGTGCCCAGCCAGAATACCTTGACACTGTTAAAAATAAAAGCTTATCAGGTGGCTGCTCTTGTCTAGTTTGCAATTTCTTTAAATGCAGTAATGCTGAGGGGCTTTAGGGTTTCATAAAACTATTTAAAGAAGACAATTTTCTTCATGACACAACTGCCTGCTCTCCTCACCTTGCATTTCATCCAGGTAGCTGATGCAGAGCCATGCCCTGTGGCGGGACGAGTCCAGGCAGTCACTGGTCAGAGAGACCAGCAGTCTCACCAGGGAGCCCAGCTGCCGGCAAGGGCGTCCTCTCTGCAGGGAGAGCAGCAGGACAGCGGTCACAGGTGCCCCAGCCCCCGCTCCCCTCGGCCGCCCGTCCCGCTCCCTGAGCAGCAGCCGCGCAGAGGGGCCGGCAGGAGCTGCCCAGGAACCCAGACCCAGCACCCAGCCGGGCAGGGCTGCCTTGCGGGGCCAGGAACGGCGTGGGGGACACCAGGGCGCGTGGGGGTCCCTGCTCACCGTGAGCTCAGCTCGCTCCTTGCAGGCCCTCAGCACACGGGCACAAACCCGCAGGGCTCTCTCCCGCTCCCATGCTCTGTCGGAGCCCAGCCAGTGCTGCAGGACCTGGGGCAGGGTGCATTTCTCTCACAACAGGGATCTTCCTCTCCTGGAGATTCCTCTCCGTCCTTCTCTGGCCCCTTCCGGGCACGGCCCCCAGCCCCACGGAGCCCTGGCCCTGCAGCCTCCGCTGCCTCGCTCTCTCCAGCCGACCCTGCCCTGGGCCAGGTGCTGCTTCCCTGCCAGCGTGTCCCCGCTCCAGCCTTCCCCGGGCTGCTGTCACCCAGCCCATGGCCGGCTCTCGGCTTTCCCTCGGGCAGCGACCACTTCTCTGCCCGGCCTGAGGCCGCAGTGGCCGGCGCTGCTGTGCCCCAGCTCAGCCCCCGACTGGACACACTGCCTCAGGGCGAGGGGCCACAGCCCTGCGTTCCGTAGGAAAGGGGTGTCCACCTGCTGTCACCCGCTAAAGCCTTGGTTCCCTGCCCCTGTGACACTTTCCCCATGGCTACTCACAAGGATCACATCATCCAAGCCAGCCGAGGGCTCCTCTGCCGCCAGGAGAGTCTCGATGAGGTGGCCCAGATCTTCAACAATTCTCCTGTGCAGAAGCTGGAAGCAGGAGAGGAGAGCTGAGGTTCTGCGTCACGGGGGCTGCCAGGGCACACCGAGGGGATCCTGACCCGGGGTGGCAGGCACGGCCCCGTGGTACCTGCATGTTCAGAGCTGCCCGCACCGTCCTGCCCCTCTTCATCCCCTCCTCGGAAGGAGCGGACAGGACAGCCCGGCAGCACGCTGCCAGCAGGCTGCGGTTCTCCTCCCTGCTCAGCGCGGGCCTCAGCTTGCTGGTCAGAGGAAAAAGGAAGAGAAAAGAGAAAGGGGATTTACCAGCCCTCTCCAGAGCGGCTCAAACCACGCCTGGGCTCCTCCTAATCGAGGGCCCCAAACCCAACACCCCCAGCCCCTGCCAGCAAGCGCTGCCCTCAGCTCCAGCAGCTCCTGCCTCCCCCCGGGCAGCAGCAAACCCCCCCCCCCCATTTTAAGGAACCCCTGGGGCTCAGGAGACACCCAAAACGGGGAGCACCCTTCCACTCCACAGCCCCAGCAGCTCAACACCACTGGGGCTGCCCTGGCCAGCTGGGATGGGGCACACGGGGAGTCCCCAGAGCCGGGAACAGCCCTCACCTCAACTCCTCCAGGGCCTGAAACACTCCGTACACCAGGGAGTCCCCAGGCTCCTCCTTGATCCAGTCCTGCAAGTCACAGAGACACAGGCGCAGAGTTGTCAGTGGGCATGGACATGGGACGGCCCTCCTGCCTCCCCCGGGACAGGCTCTGCTGCCAGGCCTGGGCAGACACTGCCCCGTCACCCCACGGCTCCCCAAAGGCACCGAGGGAGGGACCCTGCTCCACAGCCACGCTGCACCCCAGGGCCCCCCAGTCAGGACACAGCTCCAGGAGCTCGCGTGAAGCCCAGAGACCATCGTCCCTCTGGGGAAAGTGCAGCCCAAAGCTCCCCCGGGTGACTGTCCCTGCTACAGGCACTCACCAGCAGGGTCTGTGTCACCTCCTGCTTCGAGGACAGCTCAAAGCTGCCAGCATCACCCACAGCCTGGATGGCAGAGCTGACCTCAGTGACACTCTGCACCAGGGCGAGCTTGAGCTGCATCTCCTGAGGGCAAAGAGAGCAAAGCACCCCTTGAACTCTCTGCAGGGCTGAGAGGCGGAAGAGGACTATGGCCAGGGGGACACACAGGGGTTAGCATCTGGATGCTGAGGACAAACCCTTCCTTGGGGTATCTTTGGAAAGAGTTTGTCCATCTTGGTACATCCCTGCCCCAAGGGGCTGGAATGAGGGCACCCAGCTGTCCCTGTCCCTGCACGGCTTGTGCTCCTACCCTCTGTGTGACTCCGCAGAGCCGCAGGATGGTGCCCATGATCTCTCTATCCACACGGGCGAGCAGCTGCTCCCTGGGGGCACGCAGAGCGATGCCGCTGTACACGCACATCAGAGCAGCACGCGTGGCCTGAGGTCCCTCTGTGCCCTGCGGCGGCTGTGCCTGTGACAACAGAGATGCCCCCAGACATCAGCCCCGGTCCCGCCCCGCACCCTCACCATCTCCTTCCTTCCCTGGGCACCTCCCGGCAGCTCCTTGAGCTGCGAGCTCCGGGGCCGGGAGCTGTTCCCGTCCTGCAGCCGAGGCTCTGGCACGGGATGGGGAGCAGGGAGCAGCCAGCATCGCACACACTGCTGGCGGATTTACCGCTGTCCTTCCCAGCACATCTCAGGGGCCCCAATGCCTGGACATCCCCTCTGAAACACAGGTCTTGGGCAGCTCTTACAAGAGGGCTGATATAAACACAGCTGCCACAGTTTGGCTACAGAAGGTGTAGTAGTGAAAATAAGGTCGAAAAGAGGAAAGCCAAAGAGCAAAACCCTGGATCCTTTACCTTCCAGCCCGTGGAAGTCTCATAAAACCTGTCTCTGGTAAAACTGGTCACCATGTCCAAGACCAGGTTGAAGTGGGTCTCAGCAGCATGGGACACCACAGAAATCATCCCCTGCAACCACACGGAAATGGGGAGTGGGCTCCAGCCCCGGCACTCAGCCATAGCCAGTGACAATGGCCAGGCAGGACGTTGCAATAAGGGGGAAAGAGCAGCGATGGGCACATCAAGGAGGTCTGGAGCAGGGTCAGGACCAGATCTCCCTCTGCACCAGCAACAGGCAGAGGATGCTCAGGACATGAGCATCACCTCACCTGGGTCTCAGAGAGCTCCACAGAGTCTGTGTCCTGGAGGAACCTCAGCACCTGCCCTTGGACATGGCTGAGGTCCCGACAACCTGCCAGCGCTGTCCCGAGAGCCTTGTAGAGGAAAAGCTGAAAGAGAGGAGGTTGAGCCCAAGATGCAGTCACAGCCCGACCTGTTAGGAGAGGGCTGGCCCCAGACTGACCCGACTCCCCCCGGAGCAGGCGAGGCTGGCCGCAGTGCCAGGCCGGGGCAGCACGGGGGAAGCGCAGTTTGGGGGTGAAGCAGCGAAAACTGCCGGTGTGGGCAGAGTCCTGGTGTGGGGTAGGAGACAAACCTTCTCCCAGGAGCCGGGGGCAGAGCTGCCCAGCTGCCGGCTCAGCTGCTGGCTCAGGCCCACGGTCCAGGTCTTGTCCTCAATGAGCTCCAGGGACGCTCGCAAGAACTGGGGGGAAGAGGAAAGGAAGCGGGTGTCCCCCTGCCCTTGGCCAGGGCCCTTCCCACACCCATGTGTCCTGGGATGCTGCTGGGGGAGAGCTGCTGGAATGGCAGTGTCTCCCCCTGCCAAGCCCAGCCTTCTTTTCACCAGCTCCCCACAACTCTGTCTGCTCCCTCTTCTCCCCGTCCCTTTGTGACACCCCCCGAGGATGCTGTACCTTAAGCACATGCTGCTCCCACTCTGCGGAGTCCAGGGAGCACTCGGCTCTTCCTAGAAAGCAAGAGGAAGCAAAAGCTCTGCTGCTGTTCAAGCTCACACCAAAGAAGAGCCCGGTGGTCTCCTCTGCGGTCAGACCTCCCAAAAGTCCCAGGCCATCAGGCTGGAAAGGGCCCACAAGCACCTACGCCAAAGCCCTTGCAAGACCACAGGCACAGGAGGGAACCCAGGGGTGTTTGTCAGAGCCACTGGATTCATGCTGGGGAAGGTCACGCTGACCATGGCTGAACCCACTGTGTGACCGCTGGGAAGCTGCCCCTCCCTCCTCTCCAGCCTCTCCCCTCACCCACACTTTACCTGCCAGGTGCTGCAGCAGGAGGGGGATCTCGGTGGCCCACGCTGTCCCCAAGGCCCCGCAGATCCAGCCCTGCAGGGCCTGCAGCAGCTGCAAGGCAGCGACTGCGCGGTCGCTGCTGGTGTGAGGAGCTGCCGCCAGCACCTGGGTGAGGGCAGGAGAGATGGGTCACCCCTGCCACCAGAGCCATCCCCGAGACAGGACTGGGATCCCCGAGAGGCTCGGGCAGGCTCGGGAGTGCTGCCAGAAAAGCTCTTTCTTTCCCCAGGGCCCCGCTACTCACCAGCAGTCGAGCCAGCAGCGCCTGGGGAGCCGGCAGCCGGGCTGCGGGGAGGGGGAAAGGCTGGTGAGATGAAGAGGCCCCGCTGTGCCCTGACCCTCGTACCTCCCGTGGCCCACACAGGGCTGAGAGCAGCTGCACGGCCACAGTGCTGGCCCGGGGGCTCCCCAGGCTGCCCCGCATGGGGGGATGAAGGCAGATCCAGCATGGCCAGGAAGGAGCCCCGGCTCCCCAGGAGCCTGAGCCTGACTCTGCCCTTTGCTTTTCCTGGGCTCCTGCTCAGGGTTCGTGGGGCACAGGGAGACACAGACTGGTCTGAGCCCCTTCCAAACCCAGCAGCACTCCCTGGGGCTCCTACCTTGCTCCTGCGAGCCCACAGCATCGGGCTCCTCCTCTTCCTCGCATCCCGCGCTCTCCCGTCTCTCCAGCAGGGCTCGCAGGCAGCGGGACAGCGGGATCAGCAAGCCGCTGTACTGGGCTGGCACCACGTACTGCAGCAGCCTGGGCCACAGGAGCTGCAGAGAAGAACCGAGCAATTCAGCACATCAGCATCTCCACTCGGCTCCAAGATGTAAAGAATGGTCTACATTTCCCTGAGCCTCGTGTGCTTCAGCACACGTGAGGGGAGAGGTTCAGGCCATGAGGAAGAGCAACGGAAAACACTCTGAAGGCAAGAAGTGGCCACAGCAGCAGGCCAGAGGGCAACTTACTTGGGACATCCCTCTCCGAGTGACATCCAGCGAGCCCAGGATGTCCACGCACAAGGACTGAAGAGCCCTGTCCTCCGGCGGCTCCCAGGCAAAAAGGCCTCCTGCCGCCTGCAAGACAGACTTGGCAAAACCTCCGTTCCTCTCAGCTCCCGACCGACCAGGCTCAGGCACGGCCCCACCACTGCTGCTGCACCAGCATCCCGGGAGCAGCGACCTCCCGAAGGAGAATCTAGAAGCCCTTCCCTTTGCCCTGCTCCCAAAACAGCCTCCTGGAGCCCTGGAGAAGAGTGGCACACACCCATCTCCCAGCAGCCAGACGCTCCAGCCAGAGAGGGAAGATCCTTGGCAAGCCGGCAGGAGGCTGGGCCATCCCTGGCCTTCATCTCCTGGGTGCCCGGCTGGAAACACTCACCGCAGGGGCTGCCGCGCAGCCTGTCCCCTTGCCAGAAGGGATGTGGGCCCCAGGCTGCTATGGGATGGGCAGGGCGTGCTTTGGAGAGCCGGGGCATGAGAACACCACAGAAAGCTCCTCTAGCCAGGCCCACCTGTGTGCACGGGCTGAGCTGGGCTGATGGCCCATCAGCATTTCGGGACGGATGATGTCCTGTTCCCACAAGTCTGCCCCTCCCTTCACAAGGCAGCTTTGCTGGAGGTGTGTGTGGGCACAGTTCAGCCCGTGGGGCGTGCAGGCAGTCCCGGGTGGCGTGTCCAGGTGCAAACCCACGTCACCCCGACATCTCCACCACCATGGCACAGCCCTGTGGAGGCCGCTGCGATGGCCGAGCTGGCACCAATGGCCCTGCGGTGTGGAGCTCTCCATGGGCAAGGGCGCCTGCAGGAGCTCTCAGCACGGCCCCGGCACCGGCCGAAGCCCCGGTGTCCTGCTCTGTCCTTACCAGTCTGCCCGAGCTCCGGCTGTACTCGCTGAAGATGTGCCCCACCACATCCCATGGCCAGCAGCTCTGGGAGCCGGAGCTGAGCAGTTCCCGGATGAACTCCAGAACTGCCCTCCGCACCTGCCGGGGAGAGCGTGGTTATCAACCCCTGTTCCAAACCACAGGGAAGCCGCCTGCGCTTGGCAAAGCCTTTGTGGCTCACGGGGAGACGATGAGGGCACGGCAGAAGCTTCTGCTGCTGCCATGGCCTGGTCAGGCTCTGCCCCGAGGGAAGGGGTTTCTCGGCCTTCCCTGGCAGCACTGTCCCTTCCCAAAGCAGCTCACCTGGGCGCTGGGGTCGGTGCACACCAGCTGCACGGCTGCCACCACCTGGGGCAGCTTCTGCCTTGCTACAGGATCTGGAAGAGACACAGAGAGGTGTGTTGAGGCAGAGCCTGATGGCAGAAGGATCCCTTGAAGCTTCCAAGCTTCACATACACTGGTGGGACAGAGAAGCAGGGCCTGACTCTGAATTCACAGCAGGCAGGGGTGTGCCCAGAGTGACTCTGTTTCTAGAGGCAGGGCTATTTTACAGGCACCGAAAGCTCTGGTAACGCAGAGAATGAGAGAAATGGCACTGGTACGAGCATCTCCTGTGCAAGCTATCCACTCGTGTCACTGAGCCTGGAGCATCGTCCCTGGTGGGCCCCCATTTCTAACTGCTGGGGACAGCTTGAGCATCATCACAGGGTGTCAGCTCGGCTGGGGGACCCGCTCTTTGCAGCTCCTCTCGGGTGCAGCTGCACCACTTCCAGACCATTCCAGCATTCAGCCCAGCAGCCCCAGCCCCTGCCGTGTGTCCCCGGCCCCTGGCACTGACCGTCAGAGCGGGCCAGCTCTCCCAGCAGGCTCAGGGTTGACACACGCTGGGCCTCGCTCCCCTGCCTCAGCTGGGACCGCAGAACAGCTGCGGGGCAGGTTCGGGCTGCAGGGAAGAAATTGCACTCTGCATTAGCAGGCGGCTGCCCCTGGCTGCCGAGGACAGGGACAGAGCTGCCACGGCACAGGGACATCGCCCCGTCCCCTCTCCTTACCCTGCAGCGTCATGAGGCGGGATGGCTTTGCCTTATGGGCTGGGCCAGGCTCCTCAGTCACACCAGGGACCTGTGGGAACAAGGGTCGTTTGAGAGAAATGTGCATCGGCCTTGAGAGGGACTGGAAAGAATTGGTGCTCTCTGCCTTCCTCCCCTCCCTTGCTCCTCCTGCAGTTTGGCCGAGAGGGAAATCACTGTGGGAACCAGGCTGCCCCTCCACCCCCTTCCAAGCACAGAATCACAGAATGTCCCGAGGTGGAAGGAACCCACAAGGATCTTGAGTCCAACTCCTGTCCCTGCACAGGACACCCCACAGTTCACACCGTGGGTCTGAGGACGGTGTCCAGTCTCTTCTTGAACACTGTCAGGCTGGGGCCGTGACACCTCCCTGGGAGCCTGTTCAGTGTCCAGCACCTCTGGGTGAAGAACCTTTTTCTCATGCCCAACCGACCCTCCCCAGCACATCTTCTGCCATTCCCTGGGATCCCAGCATTGCTCCTCCTGCCGTCTTAAGGCTCCTCCATGGCCCCTGGCTCGCACCCTGGCGTGCTGGTCTGCAGCTGGTCCTGGCGGAGGGACACCCTGCCCTGCCCCGCAGGCTCCCCTTACCTGGCGGTGCCCAGTGGTGCGGGTGGCGAGAGCTGAGCCCCGTGGGGTTGGGGTCTGACCTCCCCCCAGCATCTGCAGTACGTGGCCGAGGTTCTACAAGAGAACGGGGAGGGGAGAGGAAGAGGAGGTTAAAGCCAGCGCAATGCTCCAGGGAAAGGAGAAGCCCAGCAGAGCTGGGAAGAGGGGAGCCCCTGATGTCAGCTCCCAGGGACATCCCCAAACCCTCCCACCCGGGGTCCTTGTTTGCCCCCCTCAGAGCAGCACCAGAGGGTCTCTGCCCTCTGCACAGGGACACTGCTGACAACTCCGATTCGTAGAATCATAGAATCATTTTGGTTGGAAAAGACCCTCAAGATCATTGAGTCCAACGTTACCCCATCCCTGGCACTACCCCATGTCCCTGAGAACCTCATCTCCACCTGTTCAACCCCTCCAGGGATGGTGACTCCACCACTGCCCTGGGCAGCCTGTTCCAATGCCCCACAGCCCTTTCCAGGAAGAAATGTCTCCTCCTGGCACTTCCCACTCGGACCTTGTCCCTCACTGGACGGCACTGGACGTTACAGCAAAGCTCTGCCCACGCATAGGGCCTCAGGGAGGTGCCAGTGCCTCCCTCCCCAAGAAGATGAACACCAGGGACTCTCAGTTCCCCCTGTCCCCTCCATTGCTCTTTTCTTGCCCAAAGAGCCCAGGAAGCCTCAGGCCTCCTCTGCTCTCCCTGCTCCTTCTCTAAGGGCTTCCCAGCTCCCCTGGCACCCCACAGCCCCCCAGCACCGCGTGGCACTGGCACAGACCCGCCAATCAGCCACACCGGACCCTGCGCGAGTCCTCACCTCGGTGACCCGGGAGGTGTCCTGGACCCGCTGCTGCTGGCGCAGGAGCCGGAGGAGCTGCTCCCGGGCACGCTGACAGTGCCGCTGCTCACACACAAGGACACCAACCATGGCAGCCACCGCACCCAGGACAGCCCGATTATCCTGGGGAGGGAAGGGAGAGGCTCTGCTTGGGCGGCTGAAGCTCTGCCTGGTGCTCAGCACGCCCTGGACACCAGTCTGCCCTTCCCAATGGGAGGGGTTCCCTTTCCCTTCTGCCCCATGGGAGAGGGACTCCAGAGCAGAGCCGCCGTTTCCCCAGGCTGGTAGCCCAAGGCCACAGGACTCGGTTGCTTCTCTCCAGGGAGCCCCCAGCCCCAGGCACAGTGCCAGCAGGCTCCCCACTCGGGGGCTTTCCCCCCAGACCCCTTCCCTTCCCTGCCTCCCTCTGCTCCACCCCACGGGGCACAGACGGACCCACTGCCATGGACACCCCCTCTGCAGCCCCAGCTGTGGGAAGCAGCACCTCTCACCTGTTCCTCCTTGCAGCCCAGCCAATTTACCACCGCGTGATGGAAGAGCGGGTAAATGTCTCCACAGAGCTGTGCTGCCCTGCTGCGAGGAAAGGGGCGGCGCTTCTGGCTGCACAAGTACACGGTGATGCCCTCGGACCATCGCTCCAGAACTGCACCAGGAAAGGGAAAGGACAAGGGAGCACATGGGAGTCTGCAGCAGGGAAAGGTCCTTGCACCCTCGCCCAAGCCTGCTTTACGTACAGCCCCAGGCTCAGCAGGGCCCAGTCCAGGACCAGATCTGGATCCGAGGACAAGCTGTGCTCTGGACGTGTCTGGATTCTAAGACCCCGCTGTTTCTCACCTCCCCACCGCACCTGTTCCTCCTCAGTGGTCCCTTTGCCTCCAGCATTTGCCACCACAGCCCCTTCCCTTCCCACATCGTCTGCTTTCAGTGCAGGGACTTCAAACCCCAGGGGAGAGCAGGGGAATCACAAAACCACAGACTGGCTGGGTTCCAGGACCTCTGCAGATCCCCAGCCCCACCTGCTCACGCGGGGTCACAGAGCAGATCACACAGGATCCCAGGGGGTTTGAATGTCTCAGAGAAGGAGACTCCACACCCGCTCTGGGCAGCCTGGGCCAGGCTCTGGCACCTCCCAGCACACAACTTTCTCCTCATGTTCAGATGGAGCCTCCTGTGTTTCAGTCTGTGCCCATCGCCCCTCACCCTGGCGCTGGGCACCACTGAACAGAGTCTGCTCCACCCTCTGACACCCACCCTTCAGATATTTACCAGAATAAATAAGGTCCCCTCTCAGCCTCCTCCAGGCTGAACAGCCCCAGCTCTCTCAGCCTTTCCTCAGAAGAAAGATGCTCCAGACCCCTCAGCATCTTCGTAGCTCCTCTTTGTAAGGAACAGAAGCCACAGGAAGGGACCCGGGAGCTCCTGACGTGTCCTGCCCACAGAAACCTCCCAGGCTTCCCCCGCTCCTCTGCGCACTCAGCAGTTTGGGATCCCGGCTGGGCTGACACCCACCACCTCTCCTCTAGGGTCACATGGAGCCACCAAAGGCCACCCAGCCCCTGCGCGGGCCCTGGCCGAGCTGACACTCACCCCCGCAGATGGTGCGCAGGGTCCGGCCGCTCCCCGCCCGGCTCAGCGTCCTGCGCAGGGCCAGCAGCGTCGCTCCCGCGAAGGGGACACAGCGCAGGGCTGCAGAGAAGGGACAGAGGGACCCAGAGGGTCAGTGGCACACAGGGGACACCAGGGTCCATCTCTGGCAAGGCTGGAGCTGCTGGGCCGTGTGGGACACACCGGAGGGCGTGGGGAGGGTGGCCTTCCCGAGGGGGACACGGGGAAGCCCTGTGGGGAAATAGGGGGGACAGTGGGGGACAGAGACCCTGCGAGTTTGTCTCCAGTGGGGTCCTACTGTCCAAGCACCAGGACTGGGCTGGTGAGGCAGAGCTGCTGGTCGGTCCTGGCACCAAGCGAGGAGGCACGGCAACTCCAGAGTCCCCCCGGTTCAAGACAGGGCATTTAGGGAGGGGGGATCCCTTCTCCCTGTTATCACAGACCCCTGCCAAAACCAGGAGGCTGCATGTGCCGTACCATAGCTGCCAGCCATCTTGCCCAAGGTGACGAGCACAGCCTCATCAGGGACCTTCCCCACCACCTTCAGGTGGCTCTGCAGCTCAGCCATGACGAAGTAGAAGTGGGTGCGGGCCAGAGCCACCAAGAAGTCACTGGCGGCCATCTTCACATCATCCATCGCACCCTGAAAAAGCGCCGCATAGAATTACAGAATCATTTTGGTTGGAAAAGCCCCTCAAGATCATTGACTTCAACTGTTAACCCAACCCTGGCACTGCCCCATGTCCTGAGAACCTCATGTCCGTCTGTCCAACCCTCCAGGGATGGTGACTCCAGCACTGCCCTGGGCAGCCTGTTCCAATGCCCCACAGCCCTTTGGGGAAGGAATTGTTCCCAGATCCAACCTCAACCTCCCCTGGCGCAACTTGAGGCTGTTTCCTCTGCTCGGGGCGCTTGTTCCTGGGGAGCAGAGCCCGACCCCCCTGGCTCCAAGCTCCTTTCAGGCAGTTCAGAGATCAGAAGGTCTCCCCTCAGCTCCTGTTCTCCAGCTGAACCCCCCAGGGCCCTCAGCCGCTCCCATCACACTCGTGCTCCAGCCCCTCACCAGCTCCGTTCCCTTCTCTCAACTCGCTCCAGCACCTCAAGGGCTTTCTTGGTGTGAGGGGCCCAAAACCGATCCCAGGATTCGAGGTATAGCACAGCATTCAAGAAGTAACATTGAGCCTGACGCCAGCTCTTGCTCAGTTAGAAACAACCCCAAGTCCACTTCTCTGCACAGCTCTGTCGCCTCTTCAAATTCTGTCATGAGGAGTCCCCAGAGCTCCTCTCTGAGGACCTCCCTGGGTCTGAATAACCGAGGAACATCCCTGTATTTCCCCAGAACCCAGGGATGGAGGCACGCTGCTTTGGTGGCCCTGTTGGAGAACAAGCTCACCTGGGCTGCTCGCAGGTCACCCGAGGCCTCTGCGATGAGGCGGTTCACGACACCACTGGGCAAGCAGCCATCCTCTCCCTGCAAGGCACGCTCCAGCTCCCGGTACGTGTCCACCCGGTCGCCCTGGGGACAGACCACCAAGGGCAGTGATGGGACTCGTTTTGCCCTTGTTCCCAGGGAGCCACCAGAGAGACCCACTGTCCTCCAAACCGTCTGTGGGACACGGGCATGAGGTACGAGCTGCAGGCTCAGGAGAGCCACGGGCAACGGCAAGATCTTCTACGGCAGCTCTGAGACAAGCAGAGAGCCAGAGAGGGACACGGACCCCACCAGGGGAAGAGGCCGTGGGGGTCACTCCTGAGGACGGGGAAGGTGGCGGTCAGAGGGAAGGTGCCAGGCGGGCAAGGGGAAGGCGTGGGGACCAGTCCCTGCCCTGAGGGGGAGAAGCCATGAGCACCCTGCACCCGGTGTTGCTCCTCGCACAGGCAGGAGCCCCGGGCTGCTGGGACAGCTCCAAACCAAAGCTCAGGAGGGGCCTTGGGTACCTGGGGAAAGGCAGTGGGGAGAAGCTGGGGCTGATGGCAGAGGCCCTGCCCTGCCCAGGAGAGAGCTGAGAGCTCCTGGGGACAGGAGGGAGGGAGCAGCGACATTAGTCCCACCTGAGCGGCAGGATCAGCGCTTGGGGACACAGCTTGCAGGGCAGAGATGCCATCGGACAAGATCCCTCTCTGCCATGGCCCTGGGGAAGCCCAGGGCGTGGAGGGGAGCCCTCACCCCCCACCTCACCTCACGGTCTTGCAGCTGTTTCAGCCGAGATGTCCCAATGGCCACAAAGGTGTCGACAGCCTCAGGGACAGTCCCGGTTGCCCGGGCTCTGTCCTCAGGACTGGAGGCTCTGAACGGGGGACACACGCACGGACAGAGAGCTGGAAGGAAAGAAGGAACTGGTATTGCTGGCCGCAGAGCTTCCAGCAGGGGGGTGAAGGTCTCCCCAGCCTCCCCAGCACCACCAGCCCATGCTGGGCTGGGCTGGCAGGAGCAGTCGGTGGGATGAGAGGTGGGAGTGTGCCCCTCGCTGCAGCACTGGGCAGACCCCCTGGGGGACTGGGCCCAGTCCGGGGTCCCCGGTGCCAGGACAGCAGCGACGTGCTGGAGGGAGCCCAGCGCCGGGCTGAGCTGGGCAGGGATGGACACGGGGCTCTGCCAGGGGGCCGGGAGGGCTGGGGCTGGGCAGCACCACAAGAGCCGCTGGGCCAGGCTGTCTCGGAGCCATCCCAGGCTGCTCCATGGAGGGCAGGGACAGGACAGAGCCCTCAGGGAGGTGCCTGGCAGCAGGACGGGAGGGGAGGGCACGGGGACGCAGCCCCCAGCACCTGGAGGGACAGTCGCTGCCTCAGCCTCCCGCCAGCCCCTCACCTCGGAGCGCCCTCATCCTCCTCATGGCTGCAGATCTCCCAGATCAACGCTCTCCTCTTAACAGGTTCTCCTCCCTCAAACTCCACAAGAAACCAAGGCAACACCAGCCCCAGGAGGAGGAGGTAGAACCCAGACATTGTGACCTCACCGCAGGGCACGGTGCCTGGCCCAGGGCTGCGGTGGCACAGGGACACGTGCTGGGGACACACCGTGGGGCAGGGACCAGACAGGACCAGAGCAGGAGGAGTCTCTGGCAGGTCCCAGATGCAGCAGTTTTCTCCAAAAGAGAACAATCACGTCAGGTGGCTTCCCTGGAGGAGTCTGGGGCTTCCACCTGGGCTCTCAGCTTCCTATAGGAAGTGAGGTGACTGTGCGAGTACCTGGGAGGAGTCTTGGGTGGGTCCTGCAGGACAGAGTTTCCACGCAGAAAGAAAAATCACCTCGGGTAGATTCATTGGAAGAGTCTGAGGCTGCCACCCAGCATCTTCTGTCCCTGGAGCAGAGGTCAAAATACTCCAGGAGGTGCCTGGGAGGAGTTTCGGGTTCTTCCCAGAGAAGCGAGCTTCTAGCGTGAGAAAAGTCATCTTCGGTAGCTTCCTTGGAGGAGTCGGGGGCAGCGAGCTGGGATCTCAGACAGTGAAAGCAGAGCTCAAACAGCTGCAGCAGAGTCTGGGAAGAGTCTCGGTGCGTTCTAGAGGTCAAAGCTTCCTGCAGAAGAAAAAGGTCTTCTCCGGTAGCTTCTGTGGAGGAGTCTGGGGCTGGTACCAGGATCCTGGGGCACTGTCCGAGGAGCTCTTGAGTACCCAGGAGATGCCTGGGTGGAGACTTTGGGTGGATCCTGGAGGAGAGAGATTCCTACAAATAAAACCATCCCAGGCAGCTGCCTTGGAGGAGTCTGAGGCTGCTGCCCTGCATCTCAGATGCCTAAAGCATCTACCAGCACACAGTCACACAGGACAGAGATCAGGGTGTCAGCATGATTTTAGCAGCTGGACTAGTAATTCTGATCCGAGACAAAAATCAATAAACCAGCGAGTGACTCTGAATGTTATTTATTCTGTAGAAAAGATCAACTCACAAGCTTTCCTCAAAGACTTTCACCTTTTCACAGCCCTCTGGCGGTTCACGCCTGAACTTGTAGCTGTTGTTGGGTTTTGGTGAGGCAGCATATTTGGGCAAGGGAGAATTATTCCCATTCTCTGCAGGAAGAGAGCATCTCATTGCTTCAGTGTGCCACACTAGGGAAAAACACAACAGCTATCTTTACATGTCCCCCAAATTGAAACCCACATCGTTACCAATGTTGTAAAATTAAGGAACGTTTTCAGTCACCTCGAAGTTTTCATTTGCAAACAGGTTTTCTTATCTCAATCCCTTTCCTCCTTCCATTTCCCCTCACAGCATTTTTCAGGCTCCTCTGCAATCTCTGTCCATTCCTGGCCACCTCCTGTTTGTAACCGCAAACCTGAATCTGCCGTCCTGCGCCACCACCACCTGGCCAAGGAAACAGATAGAAATCATATTCTTAAAAACAGAACAAGCTGACGTGGAATTATGAAATTCTCCCAGTGTATCTCAGCAGATTTCTGGTAACAAGAATGATTTGAAACAGACAGTTAAGCTTTGACGGGTGCCTGCACGAAACGCTGGAACGCTGCCCGTTTCGTCTGAAATAAAAACAAGGCCTGACGCAAGCAACAGGACTGGCCCATTTCTGCTGTTCCACCTGTTGCTGTGCACTCTCGATTCTTCAACTTGTTCACAGTACTTGAAGAATCTCTTATTTAAAACCAAAAACTTGTCTGGGAAGCACATTCCTCAGTCACATCTACGCAGCTCCAATTACAGAGCACCACATACGTGTGCACACGGAGTCTTTGGAACAATCCAGAAAAAAAAAGATCACTTACAAAGAAAAAAGCATTGCACCATTTCTCCATGGATGTGGGAAACAAAGTTCCTCCTTTACTACGTGGTCATGCACGTAGCAACGGGTTAAAGTTAAGCACTGTTAAACTTTTAGTGTTACACAGTACCTTTATCTCTGGAATCAGCGAGAAGATCACCTGTAGAACATGGACTTTCTTCACTGCCTTTGTTCGAGATGGTAAGAAACGAGGTTGGAGATCCCGGCTGGGAGCGGCTGCTGCCGTTACTGCTCCTGTCTGCTCCGCCGGGCGTCCGGGTACCGATGCTGTGGGTACCGATGGTGTGGGTACCCATGCTGTGGGTACCTATGCTGTGGGTATCGATGGTGTGGGTACCGATGCTGTGCGTACCTATGCTGTGGGTATCGATGGTGTGGGTACCGATGCTGTGGGTATCGATGCTGTGCGTACCGATGGTGTGGGTACCTATGCTGAGGGTACCCATGCTGTGGGTACCGATGCTGTGGGGACCGATGCTGTGGGAACGGCTGCTACAGAGAGAACGGAGGCGCTCGGTGCCCAGCTGGAATATCTCGAGGCTGTTAAAATAACAGGGGGAGACGGCTGCTCTTGTCTAGTTTGCAATTTCTTTAAATCCAGTAATGCTGAGGGGTTTTTTGGGTTTCACAAAATGGGTTGGAGTGGAAATTTTTATCCATTACACAAGATCCCAACGTAAAATAAGTCAGGTTTGGAAACTAAGGACGACGGTTTTCGGGATGTCACGGATCACAGGCTTGCTCGGGTGGGAAGGGACCCTCCTGAGCTCGGCTGGTCCAAGCCCGGCTCAGGCAGTCTGTCCTGTCCTGAGAGCCGTCCTGGCTGCGCCGGGGTTCAACATCTGCACAGACAGCGATTCCACAGCCTCTCTGGGCAACTTGCTCCGGGTTTGAGCAGCCTCGCACAGTTCAAAAAGATAGATTTGAAAAGTGGTTTTCTTGCGTTCGCATTGTTTTTAAGTTTATGCCCTTTTGTTCTTGCCCTCTCATGGCGCCCCAGGAGTCCAGCTCCCTCCTGTTCGTTCTGCACGTCAGATATTGACACACATCGATAAGATCCCCTGAGCTTTCTCTTCTCAAGGCTCAACAGTCCCAGCTCCCTCAGCCTCTCTTCACAGCAAAGACGTTCCAGGCCCTTAATCACCTTGGTGGCCTGTATTTCTGATACTTCATTACTAAATTTACCTCTAAAAACACCTAACAATAAAATTAAAGTTAAAAACTGGCAAGTTGTGCTTCAACTGGGATGGGGCAGTTCAGCACGGGCAAAGGGAAGAAAAAGTTCCTACAGAAAGTCCCAAAACAGACCTTTTGTCTTTCCCCGTTTTACTGAGATTTCTTATCGGAAAATAAATTACATCCCATTAATCACAGAGGAAAAGGTTCAGGTTCAAGATTTACCTCTTTCCCGCATTTTGCTTTCCAAGGGATCTTTCAACAACCTTTACTAAAGAATTACTTAGACTTCAGCAAAGCCTTTGACGCTGTATCCCCAGCATTTTCCTGGAGAAGCTGCAGCTCATGGCCTGGATGGTGTCTGAGGGTCACCAAGGGCAAGTGCCGGGTCCTGCCCCTGGGTCACAGCAACCCCATGGACGCTGCAGCTGGGGAGGAGCGGCTGGAAAAGGACCCGGGGCTGTTGGTGCCAGCGGCTGAACGTGAGCCAGCGTGTGCCCGGGGCCAAGGGGCCACAGGACCCTGGCTGGGACCAGCACTGGTGTGGCCAGCAGGCCCAGGGCAGCGACCGAACCTGTGCTGGGACCTGGGGAGGCCAAACCGCCAACCCTGGGGGCAGTTTTGGGCCCCTCAGCTCAGGGTTCAAAATGGCAGCACCAGAATCACCTCAGGGCTCAAAATGGCGGCACCAGGGGTGGCGGGATCACCTCAGCGCACAAAATGGTGGTGCCAGTGGCACCAAAATCACCTGAGGGCTCAAGAAAGGCCTTGAGGTGCTGGAGCGAGTGGAGAGAAGGGAACGGAGCTGGTGAGGGGCTGGAGCACGAGTGTGATGGAAGCGGCTGAGGGACCTGGGGGGCTCAGCTGGAGAACAGGAGCTGAGGGGAGACCTTCTGATCTCTGAACTGCCTGAAAGGAGATTGGAGCCAGGGGGTCGGGCTCTGCTCCCCAGGAACAAGCGCCAGGAGCAGAGGAAACGGCCTCAAGTTGCGCCAGGGGAGGCTGAGGTTGGATCTGGGAACAATTTCTTCCCCAAAGGGCTGTGGGGCATTGGAACAGGCTGCCCAGGGCAGTGCTGGAGTCACCATCCCTGGAGGGCTGGACAGACGGACATGAGGTTCTCAGGACATGGGGCAGTACTGGGTTAACGGTTGGACTTGATGATACGAGGGTCTCTTCCAACCAAAATGACCCTATGATGCTCTGAAAGGAACATTGCGTGCATGCCTGTCATCATTTTTTTAATCTTTCTTTGGATTTTCTTTCTGGGAGAACACATTCCTGCACGTGTGTTCTCTGGAGGGCTGGAGGGAATAGAATTCAAACTGATTCTGAGGTTGCATTCCAGTACCTTTCATATTCCAGTAACTAGGGCTGTTGAAATGAGAGGGGGATGTACCAGAGGGGGATTTTGTCTGTTCTTCAGGAGTTCAGAGACGTTCTTTGCATTTTTTGGTGCTTTTTCTTGATCATTTGACTTGATTATCCTAGTATTTCAAATGGCTACCTGAGGATTTCTGATCAAAAGAAAAACAAGAATAAATGGTCAGCACGAAATCGTAAGATCTGAAACAGAAAACATTACTGTGCACACATTTTCCTATGGGGATAGAAGAAAAGCTATAATGTACTCCAGCAGCCGTTTGAAATGCTGAGAAACACTCCAGTGACACCTAAATAGATCCCCCGTTTTCACTGTAATACTCCAGCTCTGAGTGGAGCCAGCAGAACATGGAGATCCAGTAACACCTCACCAGACCGTGCTGAGTTCCCAATAAAACCTCCTGAACTCATTACAACATCCACTTCCCATCCAGCATTTTTGTCAGTCTGTAAGGCACAGGAGCACACAAACCACTTCCACTGTCACCTCAGCTGAGAAACGCTCGACAAAGTGGGTGCAAGATCGCAGTGGCCAAGCAACACGATCACAGACACGGGCAAGACCTCACGTGTAAGCAAATGAAGAGCTCAGTGTAATACACAGCCAGCTGCACACCCGCTGTTCCTCGCTTACAGCAGCTGCGAGAGCTGAAAGCGTTTTATTGTTACTGTTTTCAACCCATCGCTGGGTTGGGGTTGTTTGTTTGTTTGTTTTTCCCGAGGTTGAGCTGTACTAAACAACTCGGCTGACCTGGCAGCGAACTGTGCTTGTGCTCCAGCTCGTGCTGCGGGTTCTTCTGCAAAGCAGCAAACAGCAGAAGCCCAATTCAGCCCCGTGTTCCACAGCTGAGCAGCTCTGAACCCCCTGGTGTTCATGGATGTTTGAATACAATTCGGTGAGCAGTGCCTCAGCGCAGTCTCTCAGCTTAGAGAAGGGAGAGTGGGAAAACAGGCTAAAGAAGAGTTCCTATTGTTTCAGCATTAAACAAATACAGATGGCTGATCAAAAGAGACGAGAGAGTTTCCCAAGTTGTGAGATGCATTTGTTGAGTGCGATAAGAACCCATCCAATTATTTACTCTCATTAAAATGAATCCAGAACACAACTTCTGGTGCATTAAGCACGATGCACGCACAGTGCATCACAGGTCAGACACACCGGATGGAGCTTCCCCGTTCTGCAACATAAGGCCACAAATCAAATAGTCTGGAGAAGTAAATAATTCGGGAAGAACTGCTTGTCTCAGAGGATCACAGGCAGAGGCCCCGGAAAGATTCTCCAGAGAGAGGACTCATTTCTGCAGTGCGCTACTATAATCTGGCAAATGCCATTTGCGAGCATGTAGGTCTTCTATAAAAACACAGCATCAAAGCAATGCAAGAAAATATGAAGTCCACGTACTCTTGGATTTGCAATACGTGCTCCTCCCGTGACCCAGGCCATTAACACACTTCTTGATCCTCCCCCCGCTATCCAGTGCTGCTCTACTGCTCTAATGGAGCCCAACTTGCACTGTGCTAACAGGCCTCGCTGCTGCACGGAGGATCACCCTTCTGTGCACTGGAGAGAGTTTGGGCCACCAAGAGACAGAAAACTGCAGCCGTTCAATGTTGCTGCCACGCCAGAGACGGAACCTGACACACCAAGCGATGCCCACAGGGCTCAACTGGATTGTTCCACCGCGCCGGCTTCCGACCAAAAGCTGCCCTGTCCACACGCCGTGCAACGACGTGATTGGTTACAGCACGTGCTACCCAGTAACGTGATTGGCTGCATGCGCTGTCCACGCGCTCTGCACGCGCCTGTCGGCGATTGCTCATTGGCTGGTCCCTTCTTACAGGATTCCTTTTGTCTCTTTGGTCTCCGGCTTCACCTTCCGGCCGGGCTGGCGACGACCCCATCCCCCCGGGGGGCTTTGCCACTGCATCTCCCCCTCTTTCATTCAACAGAATGTTCACAACACGCCGTACTGTGCTTTGAAGACCATGCGAAACACAGGGTAAGAATATTAAAGCTAATTCAGTTACAGTTAACAAGAACAGACCTGTTCTCAACATTCCTTTCAACCAAACACAGCATCCATCCCAAAAAACCCACCATCTTCTGTTATTTTCATGTTCTGCATTCTCTTATCTTTTTATGTAGAGATTCTGAAAGGTCTTTGAAGTTCAAAGAGCACATCCCATCGAACTTCACAACCGTGGCCATGGCCAATAACAAACCATTAATCGCTGCTCTGTTTTGCAAAGCTCAGCACCGGCTGCATCCGCTGCTGAAAGCGACCACACGGCTGAGGGTCAGGGCCCTCACCACTGCAATCGGTCTCTTCTTTGCTGGCCAGCCAAGGCCTCACCCACTGTGCTGAATCCACCCGTTGCTATGGTTACCTGTCCAAACACAAGCACATCCCCTTCCCCAGGTGATCAGTGACACAGGACCTTCCCACTGCTGTGTTATCGGATCAAACACACGGACCTTAGGTACTTCTTCGGAAAGATCTTTGACATTGTTGACACGGTGCATAACAACAGGTTCCGCTTCAGTCTCACTTTTAGGATTAAGACAGTTCAGCACATACGATGCCTTCACCAAAACCTCCTCTGGACCCACACCAGTTCCCCTTGTCTGTTCAGAACGGGCAAAAGGCTTTTCAAGGTGCGTGTGCACGCTCAGTAACTGCCTGGCCAGCAGAGCTATGAGGGACTCCGAACGGGGGTGGCACCTTCCACGGGACGAGGAAGGTTGCAGGAGTGTCAGAGCGGTATGCGGGGCCATTATCTGTTTGATCTGGGTAGGAACTCCCATGACAGCAAAGGCTTGCAATCAGTGACGCTTTCCCGCTTTTGCGTTCGCTGAGGTCAAAGCTGTAGCCACAACAGTCCTGAACAGCTGTCTATGGACACACCAATGTACTTTTGTCGGCCAAACGCTGCAAATTCAGTAATATCAGTTTGCCATGACTGACCTGGCTGCGAGCCCCGAGGATTCGCTCCCTTTCGTTGCAGAGGCGCCATGCGGGCACAGGCAGGACAACTGCGGTAATGGATCCAGCTTGTTCCTTGGGAAGTGCAAACTGCTTTGGGAGCGATGCTGACGATCGATGGAAGAACTCGTGAGCTTGTCTGGCTTGTTCAACAGGAGGTAAAGGACTTGGTGGTGCAGGATCTGGGGGTGCAGGTTTTCGGGTGAGGAATTTGGGGTGCAGGGTGCTGAAGAAGGATCTGGGGTGCAATATTTGGGCTTTAAGGGTTATGGGGGGCAGGATCTGGAAGTGCAGAGTTTGGGGACAGGACCTGGGGGTGCAGCGTTTGGGGTTACAGGTTTTGGGGGTGCGGGGTCAAGGGAATTATTTGAGGTGCAGGGCTATGAGAGTGCAGGATGTGTGCAGAGTTTGGGGTGCTGGGTATGGGGCAGCAGGATCTGGGGGTGCAGGTGTTGGGGGATCATTCTTTTGGGGGCAGGATCTGGGGCTGCAGGGTTTATGGGTTCAGGATTTGGAGGTGTAGAGTTTTGGGGAACGGGGTTTTGGGGGTGCAAGGTGTAGGGTATGGAGTGCAGGAACTGGGGGTGCCTGATTTGGGGGATCAGGGTTTGGGGATGCAGTGTTTTGAAGTGCAGGGTTTGGAGGGAGGAGGTTTTGGGAGTACAAGATTTGGTGGTGCAGGTTTTGGGGTGCAGTGGTAAAGGGGTGGAAGATTAGAGGTGGAGGATTTGGGGGTGTAGGGTTTGGGGGTGCAGGGTTTCAGGGTTCAGGATTTGCGAGGGCAGGATTAGGGGGTGCAAGATTTTGGCTTTAGGGTTTAGGGTTGCAGAGTTTGGTACGGTCGAAATTGGGGGTGCGGGATATTGTGTTGTAGGGTTTTGGGGTGAAGGGTTAATAGGGATGCAGAATCTCAGGTGCAAGATCTGGGTTTCAGAGTTTGGGGGTACAGGATTTTAGGGTGCAGGATTTGGGCATGAATGCTTTTAGGGTGCAAGGGGTGCAAGATTTGAGGGTGCAAGGTTTGGGTGTCCAAGATTTAGGGGAGCAGGATTTCCTTTGCATTCTTTGTGAGGCGTTTCAGTGTGCTTTAACCTTTTTAACGGATATGAGTTTACAGAGGCATTCAGATTGTATCTTGCTTATTAAAGCGGCTGTTAATTTTTGTTGTGATGGGGTAGACTTGAATGGATCTGACTCAAAGCAGATTTTTCGGCCTCTGTTTCCATGGCTGCACTTTTAGGCCCACGTTTTTTGGCCTAAAACTTTAGGCCTACATTTTTAGGCTTACATTTTATAAGCCTACATTTTTAGGCCTGATTTTTCAGGCCTACGTTTTTAGGACGTGAGGTCCGAACTCCGACAGCGGTGACTCTTCAGATGATTTAACTGTTCCTGGGGTTGGTTGTTCTGAGACCCAAGTTTAGATCCCATTTCCTGGACACGGAGGGATTCCTCGGTTTACGTGTTTGCTTTGATAGTAAAGACATTGGAGCATGAGCTTGGAATTTGTTCCCATCCGGGCAGAGTCTCATTCTCAGTGTTTGACTGTTCCTTCCGCTGGGCTGAGGGCGGATAGAGCAGGTATTCGTAGGCCCCAAATCTGAGGTGTTTGCACACTAAAGAAAAAGATCAAATAAACGTGAAAGAACGAAGTGACAGATCAATGAGTGTGTGGAATCTCAGCAAGTTTTCAAGTGTCATAAATATTTCCTAAAATATTGCAGTGCTTTCAATGTCACTTTAAAGCACTTAAAGCAGTTTCTGGCATCAGAGTTTATGTATAAGAATGAATTTCCGCATTCCTGAGGCAATCAGAACCTAAGGTTTTGGTGTTCAGGTTTTAGAATCTGGTTTCACTGCTTTCTGTTGGGTCCGGATGCTTCATTTAAGTTCTGATCACCTTTATTTCTCCTTCTAGAAGTCAGCAGGAGCCAGTGAGCGGAACATCTAAAGCCGTATGTAAAAACATTATCTCACCCTTTCTCCTACACACCACGCTGGATTTTAACCAACGCAGCCTTGTATGAGTTTCCCAAGCATTGACATAATGTATTTTCCAGTAAATGTTGTAAATATTGGCCTCAGCAAGGTAGAAAGTGAGTCACGCCGCTGTTGTGAGGACACTGCTGTGCAGCTCCGCGATTCCTTGTCGTGCCTTAAATACTTGGGGATTTGTTCCTAAAACCGTGTAATTGCAGCGATTTTGTTGGGGCCCCTCTGAGTGCAAAAATGTCTGTAATAGATTGCCATGAATTTAAATATCGTTGCTACAGAGCTATGAATTTACCTTTGGGAAAGGGGTGGTGTTTTTCTTCAGGTTTGCAAACACTCATTGTGCTGCTCCAATATTATATAAATGAGAAACACAAGGAAACACTTGACTGGTAAATGGTCTGGATCTGGATTTGCTGCTCAGGTCGAATACTCTGTGTCTGTTACGTGGTTTATATATTTTGTCTTTATTTTAATGTAAATTGCATTTATTCTATTCCAACTAATTCGGATGGGTTTTTATTTCTTGAAAACAGTTATTTTTCTCTTTTTTTCTTTTTACTGGCAAGTGTAGCAACACAAACGCCGTGTTCACAAATACAGTTTATTTGGCTTTTTTTCCATGCTTCTGTGTGGGGGATTGGACTCGATGATCTTTTGAGGTCCCTTCCGATCCCAAACATGCTGTGATACTGTGATGCATTTCAAAGCAGAACTCAGTGTGGTAGGAATAAATGGCTGGAAAGCTCGCCCGTGATTGTGGAACAGTAAGGCGACGCCATCTGAATTCGTCACAGCTGTTTTGTGCTGCTGTCCCACTGTTTCTTGAATGTACCATTGAATACGTGTTTAATTCTTTGTGAACAGATCGATGACTCTCCTGCGCCTCTTTCTCTGGCACAGCTTATTAAGGTATTACAATAGAATGTAAGGTATATATTCTTGCCAAATAGGAAGAAAACACTGTTTTTAATAGTGTTTTTGAATCTTACACGGTGACCTATAGAGCTGGACAAGTCTTGTAGTTGAACAATATTGGATTTAATATTGGATAATTTAGCGTCTTTATTTTACCTTTAAAATGTGTGTATATTTGGATACTGTCCTGTGATCTCCCAGCCCCAACACCACGTTGCAGAATCGCTCATCTTCAAGATGCAAAGAAGCGGCACTTCAGAAGCTGTTTTTACTGGTTTTCTTATGTTTCGTTACTTTTGTGCTGGAAACTAACACAATTCTCACAGAATAATTCAATTACGGACGTTTCAGGGGGGGTTGCAACAGCCAGAGCAGAAGCGTTTCTGTAACACGGACGATTGCACAGTGATGTCTGAGTTTCCAGGCTGGAGTTCACTTCCGAGAAATCTCTTCCCACTGGGAACTTCTTCCCTCTCTCGCTGCAGAAATCAAATCACGTACATTCAGGAAAAAAATAGCTTGGGAGGCAATCCTTTCCTTTTCAAAGGAAATCTAAATCTGAATTCGAAATGTGTCCTTGGCTCTGGAATCTCATGTGGAATTTTATGCTAAAATGGGAAAAACTGTCCAAGTGTGTGTCACACATTTCAGCTTTTGAGGAAATTTAAGTGTTTCAGAAAATGCAGGACAATACCGTAAAGCTGAGTGCAGACTGGCTCAGCATGGAGGCAACGCGTTGCAGAAAGTTTTCTGCTTTGTGATTCTGATGAAGTAAATGCCATATTTGAATTACAGTCTATTCCTAGTCATGTTTTGTGGGGTTTGGATGTGTTATGTAACTGTTTGGGTTCTATTAGTCAAGTATCTCTCAAGTTTTCTGTAAATGTTACTGGAGATGGTTTCATAGATTTTGATCTGGATTCAACATTGAGAAAAATAACGTGTATATGAAAGAACAATTTAATAAAAAATTGAACGTAGCTGGTTGATTTGTGGACAAAATCCTATAAATGCACATAAAAACAAAACCAGGAGTGGTTGATCTGAACGACCTTGACTGTCCAAATAATTTCCATCTTTCTCAATGAAATGGACAGCGGAGATCTATCTTCTCCTTCAAATTACCTAGCGCTTAAAAATACTGGATAATGCAGATTTTTCTACACGTAGCTCAGAAGAAAATGGGATTAGTTACAGAGGTACAAACAGAGCCGAAAGTTTTGAGTTCCAAGCACGTAACGTGTCTGTCACCCGTTAATTCCCCGTTGAACAGACGGCCAACCTGGCTGAAGCCAACGCTTCTGAAGAAGACAAAATAAAAGCCATGATGATCCAGTCCTGCTGGCAATACAATCCAGCCACGTGAGTGCTGCTCATGTCAGATCTCCTCTCTGAAGATGATGGAAAACTTGTCGAGGCATTTCCTTTGGCAAGGGTGACGCTTCTTTCTTTTTTTTCCCCAAAACACTTGTAGTTACATGAAGACCCCTCCGCCATCGTACACTTGTTTCCGCTGCGGAAAACCCGGCCACTACATAAAGAACTGCCCGACAAAAGGGGTAAGACTGGGGGGGGCTTCTGCTGAAGCTTTTTAAAAATCTTTTCATTTTCAATTTTAATATTATCGTATTCCCTTTTAATATTATCGTAGGAAGAATTGTTTCTCTTGGGGCGAAATGCAGAGGTTGTGCAGCAAAGCTGCAAAGCCCTTCGAAATACAAGGCAACCTGGAATTCTAGATGTACTGTTTTCTTTTTTCTAGGTCACAGACAATAGATGTGGCTGTAGATCATCCTCTGTGATCCTTTATGCCTCTTGATCCATTTCAGTATTACTGGCAGTTTTTCCATTTTGAACTCTTTTCAATGACATTTTGCAGTGTTTAGGATTCCGTACAAACGGAGATGTTTCTGTTGACCCCACCTGTTGGATATTTGTGTGTTTTCATTCCACAAGTCTTTTGTTGAATATTCACGCAACCCTCACGCTTGGCAAAAGGAGAGGATTAAAAGCTTTTGCTAGTTAAAATGGTCATTGAAATGTCGTTTGAAGCGTGGGTCTCCAGGTGAGAGACGTCTGCATTTCTGTTCCTAACAGGACAAAACTTTTGAGCCCGTTCCCAGGATTAAAAAGAGCACAGGAATTCCCAGGAGTTTCCTGGTGGAGGTTGAAGATCCCAGCACCAGGGGCGCGATGCTGACAAACACCGGAAAATACGCAATACCGATAATTAACGCGTAAGTACGGGATTAATTGGACTGACCCGAAGGGCAACGAGAGGAGCCCCGTGAGAGTGTGAGAGCGGCAACGCCAGCAAGTTGTGCGGCACCTGTAGTGATGGGGGAAGAAGCGTTGTCACCGTCCCGTAACCTGGAAATTCCGTCTCTTATCTCCCTTTGACAAAATCCAAAGCTTGGAAAAGCTTTCCTTTGCCCATCTTATTGCCATCTTATTTTCCACCCCCCTCCAGGGAAGCTTATGCGAGAGGGAAGAAGGAAAAACCTCCATTTTTACCAGCGGAACCGCCCTCCTCCTCCTCAAACCAGGACCCTGTTCCCGAGGAGCTGTTGTGTCTCATTTGTAAAAACATAACGACCGATGCCGTCATTATTCCCTGCTGTGGAAACAGTTATTGCGATGAATGTAAGTGTTTGTTAATGCCAAGCATCACACCTGCTCTTCTGAAAGTAGAAATAGAAGAAAGAAATATCATGTAAAATATCAGAAAAGAAGTATAAGAAATAAATATAATCCGCATTCTTCTCCCTGAGAGGGTTGGTTCGAACCTCCAGAACTCAAACCGACCTACTCGTGGTTTTTGAGAGGTGTTTTATTCCTTGACCTTGAGGTTGGTGACTTCTTGCTGGATGAGAAGGTGGAAAAAAGACCAGGCAACACATCCAGACACAGCCTCGTCTAATGAGACCAATTAGCACACCAGGACACAGCCCCGTCCACATCTTCAAATGCTGCAAGAGCAGAATATCAAAACTCGGTAGCTATTTGCTGCATGAGAGAAACTTTTCACACTATTGAACATTTAGAGCTTCATGCTCTTCATTCCAGACCATATTTCATCATTAATCATCTAAGTGCTTTTATAATTGATTAGAACCCACAACATGTCCTTAGTTTGGCTAAAAATACTTGGGTGGCTCTAATTCTTCACAGGTATCAGGACAGCGTTACTGGAATCTGAGGAACATAAATGCCCAACGTGTCACCGGACGGATGTTTCTCCGGATGCTTTATTTGCCAACAAGTTCCTACGCCAGGTAACGCGGTGACTTTTACATGAGCTGTTTGTAAGAAAAGGCTGTGTGTAAAAAATATGGATTTACATCTCCTTAAGCAAGGCTGAATTGCTTAAGGCTGAATTTCCTGTTCAGACCCATTATCTGTTGTTCCAGAAGGTACAACTCTAAATTTAGGGACAGTCTGGCCAGTTCAGGTCACAGTTTTGTTTAGTGTGATTGTTTCACATTCAAATTCGGTGTTAGCACGAAGGACTTCAAATACCAAAGTATTCAATAAAGGATGGAACACCAATCCTTAACGTCCATGTTTAATGTGACACGTTCCTATCTCTGGATGTTGATTTATTTCAGCTTTGATGGCATTTGCAGGAGCGCACAAGTGATTTGACTCCGCAGAGGCTTTTGTGTGGAGATCTGGTGAAGTTTCTGGAATATATTCTGTAACGTCACCTTTCTGTAAATGGTTTCTCTGCCTCTAGGCTGTGAACAACTTCAGAAATGGAACTGTCTACACAGAAAGGGTCCGTAAGCAGCTCTGGCAGCAGCCGCCGCCACTGGTGACACCTCCTGCTGCTCCGGTGACAAACGCGGAACTTCCCAGCTCTTCCTCTCTGCCCATCCGCAGTTTGTCAGCAGAGAAGGTGAGGTTTACTGCAATATACACCATGAGTTTTGGATTTCAGTAGGGCTTCTTTTCCATGTGTTTGCATTTATTCCCCAGGACTATCAGGTTCCTGCTCCGGCACAAGCGGCTTTACCACATCTCCTGGGCCCCCAAGGACAACCAACCCCCCCAACCGGTAACTATAACCTTAGAAATTCTTTAAAAACCTTCTCTTCAGATAAACTGAAAGGGATTTTTTCTCTCTCCTCTCCCCACTCCAAAAGATCCGCCAATGAGAGCCAGGGCAATGTGCTCAGCAGGTGACAAACCAGCCTGGGAGCTGTGAGTATCGTACAGAAATCTTGGGCCTTGAGGTGATTCCGGTGCCCCTGGGGCCGCCATTTTGAGCCCTGAGGTGTGGGGCCCAAAACTGACACCAGGATTCAAGGTGTGGCCTCTTCTTGTATTGACCATGCTTTGGTTTTTTGGTGTCTTTTCGTAATGAAGTTCAAACTGTAATTGTAATAAAGGTCAAACTTATTTTAACAGGGAGGAGGTGAAGTCGAAACCTGATGAGTTTACAAATTATTTTGTTGAGGAATTGATGGACTATGAAAGGAGTCCAAAGGAGCGTATGCGTTCATTTTCCAGGTAACTGCTTCATGTGTCCTTAATGGAGAAGCAGAGTGTCTGGAAGAAGCCGGGGGAGTTCCACTCCACGTCTGTGTCACTGGGTGGATTGGGTGGCTCCCGGGTTTGCAGTGACAGGAGTTTCCTGCGCGGGTCACAGCTCAAATTGGGTCAGAGAAACTGTCCTCATTTCATTTCTTGTTTCTCTCACGTGGCTACCCAGAGAGATTTTACCCTGGACTGCAGACTGGTGGCTTCCACTGGTCATTGTTGACATGGTTAAATTTTTCTTGGGAATTAAAAGGTCAGACTTGTTTGTAAAGAAATCTTCAATTGGTGAAGGACTTTGAGAGGAGGAATGATGGTGATGAACATACAGGGAATCATGTGAAATGATTCTTTAAAAAATGATAAAGGAAAAGCTTGTGGAGAAAAAACTCAGGGCAGGTGATGTTTCCTGTCCCCCAAAATCCCTTGGGCAGGAGTCTGAAGAGCTCTCTATTAGTCATGGTGCCAGGTTCTGTCCTCGAGAAATGGCATTGAGTCATATTTCCAGAGTTTAGAAGCTTTTAGAGATGATTTTATCAACATGTGGTCACTGTTCCTGGTCAGAGCTCCAAGTATGTGCAAGATTTTGCTAGGACACCTGGCTGGAAGTGTTGATTAAACAGTGTGGAGGACTAAATAGTGCACAGGATTAAATAGCATATAGGATTGCAGTACAAGTGCTTTGCGTCCCCTACAAATTGCCAAATAAGTCGTGAAGTTAAATAGACTAGACTGGCAGTTTAAAATCGAGCGTGACTGTCCTCAGGCTAAATCACGTTTTCTTGCTATTTGATCCTGCACTGTAGCCCTTGGGACTTGCTCTCTGGAGGGGGAAAAAAAAACAACTAAACCAAATCTGAGAGGAAAAAAACTGGGGAGAGTGACTGCTTTGAAATAATGTAATTATTCTTCTGTGTTGTGCTTTTTTAAGGTCCAAGTCTCCCTGTAGTGCTTTGCCTTACCCTAGAAGTTCGTACACCCGCTGCAAGTCGCGATCAGGCTCTTCCTGCACTCGCTCCAACTCTCGATCACGGAGTCGTTCCCGCTCCCGTTCCCACTCGCCATTGCCATCGTCTCCAAGAAAAGGCAAAGGGAAGAGCTGTAACGATCGTTCTAGGTCAACGTGGCGTGGTGATCACCACTCATGGTCAAGGTCTCCAGTATTTAGAGGCCAGTCTGGCACTCAAAGGACAACACCTCAAGGGGAAGGACAAAGGGAGTATTTTAACAGACACACAGCGGTTCCACGATATGGTATGAAAGCTGCCTATGGCCGATCGGTTGAATTCCAGGATCCATTTGAAAAGGAAAGATACAGAGAATGGGAAAGGAACTATGGAGAATGGTCTGGAAAGTCTGGCAAGGGCTGTGCTGCTGGTGCTCAGCCTGGACTTCCACCGAACAGAGAGAACTTTTTTCTAGAGAGGTTTGATCCACCTGAGAGCAGACGAGAGATTTTGCCTTACGCTTGGGGACATAGGGAGAATTATCCTGGTGGGCACAGCCATGAAAATCATTGTATAGCTGGAGATCACCCTGAAAAACCTTCTGGAAGAGAGCACCATGGCATGGAAAATCCAACAAACTCAAAAGAGAAAGAGACGAAAAACCCACTGGGAGATGACAGAGCAGATAAACAGAGATTCCAAGGGAAGAGAAGAAGAGAGGGTGAGAATGAAGGTTTTCCCAACGCTGAGCTGTTTGAAGATGCAAAAAAACCCAAGAGAGCCAGGTAGAGCAGAAGATGTTCAAACGAACATCAGAAGCTTCGATTCTGTATTATTGTAGTGGTTTGGTTATAGTCCATCACTATTCGTTGATTCTGATTTGGGGATTTGCTCCAATTAGATGGCACTTTGACAGTGGTGTTTAATTCAACTTTGACTGAGTTTGTAATGGCTTTAATCTTAGTAACACAAGTCACGTTTTCTTCTTTACAGTTAATGAAAATATAAAGATACTTTTTTCAAACAATAAACTACTGATGATAGAAAGAAACCTGGTTTGGTATGTTTGTAATTAGATGTCTTGCATATTGAAAGCCACGTCAGGTCACTGGAAATTAACAATACAGCAGACAGTTCCCTTGGACAGTTGTTTTCTTTCTCACCTTTGATGCATCAAAAAGCACAAGAAATGAAATAAAAGAAAAAAAATCTGGGAAGGTAAAAATAAAGAGAGGCAGCAGTTGTTAAAGATATAAATGCTTTAAAATATGCAACAGCCAAGTAACAGGAACATCCCCTATTGGTGAGTTTGACTAAGAAATAGCAGAAGGTGGCTGACAAATTCAGGGGGCAGCAAAACATTTCCCTCTCCATGTTTTAAGGACTCTCAGTCTTTGAAATGAGACCTGAGAGTCCTCTACGTGTTTTCCCCTCTCCAGCTCCCAAGTAAAATTTTTATCCCTTCATCCTCATGTTGTTGCCATCCAGCTGTGAAGAATGAAGGATTGAGAGTGAACAGTGAAGGAGTAGATTTTTGGGAGGGGTTGGAGGGCGGGTGTTGGAGGGAAGAGCTGTTTCTCCTTCTGCAGCAGGCTTAGTGGACGCTGGCATGAGATATCATGTCATTGACTTCTTTACAGGTGGTTATTCAAGCAAACATAAAACCCAGCCTAAGAGTGGAGCACATGATGTGGAGATGTGGGCCTTTTGGCGTGCTGACACCACAGCCGCAAAAACGACTGTTTGAGAGAAACACATCTAGAGCTCAGCAGGTTTCCTGAGCTGGATTCAGTTCTTGCTAAGCCTGGTTTAAGGCTGCAAAACCAGCCCAGGTGCTCTCAGGAACAGCAGGCGTGTGCATTGCAGAGCGTCTCCACCCCATGCTGAACAAGGATGGGGTAAGACAGGCGCCCCTCTGGGAAATGCACTCAAAGCCTGGTGAAAATGCTGAATTCAAGGCCCCACTGAATCGGCTGCTGGTCTCCCTGTTGGGGGGAGTAATTTAGGGTTCTGTTTACTGCAGAACAATGTTTAGATTTCTTAGAGAGAAGCGCGACTTAAAAGAGCTCGGTGGCGGGATCGGTGTGTTATTCACTGCATGGGGGAAATATGCCAAGGCAAATGTTGCTCACAGTATGGACCCTTGAGGGAAACCACTCGTTCCTGGTTTCCAGTGAGACACTGAGCCACTGACCATTCCTCTTCGGACACAGCCATCCAGCCAACTCCTTATCCATCTGTCCAGCACATCAATATCTCACCAATTTATAGGTGGGGGACCATATCAAAGGTCTTACAGACAGTCAGATGACATTTGTAGGTCTGCCCTTGTTTGCTGATGCAGTCACACCATCACAGGAAGCCACCAGAACAGTCAGGCATGATTTACCCTTGGTGAAGCCTTGTGAGCTGTCTCTAATCACCTCCCTGTCTCCCTTGTGTTTCTACAAATCTTCCATGAGGATCTGCTCCATGATCTGACCAGGCCCAGAAGTGAGGCCAACAGGCTTGTAGTTCCCAGGGTTCACTGTTTACCCCTTTTTAAAAACAGGCCTTATATTCCCTTTTCCATTCACTGGGACATCGTGTGATCCAGGAACACCTTGATAATAACACCATCAGTGGGATGAGTAAAGGACTCTGACACATCAGATGTCATCGGGTGCTTGAGTCTGAACAACTCACTCCTGATCTCCATTTCCGTGGGAGATGAGACCAGCAGCTCCATGGAGCAGGTTGCCTATTGTGTGCCCACCTGAACAGAGGCAAAAGGAATCCCACCTCCTGTGGGTCTGTGGCAGCCACGGGAAGGAGCTGAGTGTCCTTCCAACCCCAGGACTACAAACCCAGGATGAGGTGCCTCAGTTGACTCAGGTGAATCCTTTCCCTCCGTGGGGATAGAGGAGATCCCTCCCTGTCCCTACCTGGGTGTCCTGTTGTCCTGGTTTGTTAACAAGTTTCTCTTTCAGTGAATTTGCCTGTCAGCTAAAGCTTCATATCAGCTGCATTTTCCTGGAGAACCAGACACATGGTTTGGTAAACACAGCAATGGAATGAAAACTTATTGATAAGCATGGATGGACATCTCGCGAGAGGGACAACGAGAAACAGGTGACCAAGAAACTGACCAACGGAGTATAACATCCCATTCACGTGAATACTTCATATAAAAGTGGGAGATTATGAGGATCTTGTTCCTTTCCTTTTTCCCTTTTCCTTATAGCCGACATTAGGAGAGGACCTTGCTGGTCGTCCCTGCGAACTGAGGCCAGTGAGAGACTGAATCCAGCTCCGGTTGGCTGCAGAGTCCAGTCCAGGACTTTGGGTGCTGGCTCTGCAGTTGCTGAGACTTACAAGATTGGTTTTGTATATTTTGTATTATTTTCTCTATTCTTATCAGTAGCATTAGTAAAACATCTTTAACTTTTCCAACTCTCTTCCCTCTGTGCTTCTTCCCCTCCCAATCGCCTGTGCTGAGTGGGAAGGGGGGAGAGGGAGGGGCAAAAGGGGGAAGCGGGGGGAGAGGAGGTTGACAATACATCTGCCAGGGTTTGATTGTCACCCTGCAATCAAAACCCTTGACATTGAGTAATATTTGATATTTCTGTCACATTTGATCTTTAGATCATATTTACTATTTCTATAATAAACATATAAACTTTTTCCGACTAATTTTTGTCTGGGGTTAGTCTATTTTCTTCTCTTAGACTTCATCACTGCTTGGCAGTCATGGTTTGTTATTACATCTCACACCGCTTCTCTCACTCTCTCCATCCCTTTGACCATTTTAACTGTTCTTCACCTCTTCCAGCTCCCACAGCTCCTCTACAGACCTGTGAGTCTGACCTCGGTGCCCAGGAAGGTCATGGAGCAGATGATCTTGAGTAACATCACACAGCACATACAAGAGAACCACGTGGTCAGGCCCGGTCAACACAGGTGTATGAAAGGCAGGTCCTGTTTGACCAACCTGATCTCCTTCTATGACAAGGTGACCCAACTAGTAGATGAGGAAAAGGCTGTGGATGTGGTGTACTTGGGCTTCAGTAAGGCCTTTGACACCGTACCCCACAGCACCTCCTGGAGAAGCTGCAGCTCGTGGCCTGGATGGTGCATCTGTGATGGATAAAGGAAAGGCTGGAGAGCCAGGCCCAAAGAGTTGTGGTGAACGGAGCCAAATTCAGTTGATGGTCGATCAAGAGTGGTGTCCCCAGGGCTCAGTGTTGGGGCCAGTTCTGTTGAATCTCTTTATCAATGGTCTGAATGAGGGGATTGAGTGCACCCTTAGTAAGTTTGCAGATGACACCAAGTTGGGTGGAAGTCTTGATCTGCTGGAGGGTGGGATGGCCGTACAGAGGGATCTGGACCGGCTGGATTGTTGGGCTGAGGCCAATTGTATGAGGTCTAACAAGGCCAAGTGCCGGGTCCTGTACTTGGGTCATAACAACCCCAGTCTACTCTGCGGGCTCGGGAAAGAGCGTCTGGAAAGCTGCCTGGCAGAGAGGGATCTGGGGGTCCTGACTGACAGCTGGTTGAATATGAACCAGCGTGTGCCCAAGTGGCCAAAAAGACCAACAGCATCCTGGCTTGGATCAGGAATAGTGTGGCCAGCAGGACTAGAGAGGTGATTGTTCCGCTGTACTCGGCACTGGTGAGGTCAAACCTTGAATCTTGTTTCCAGTTTTGGGCCCCTCGTCATGCGAAGGACATTGAAATACCAGAGAGAGTGCAGAGGAGGCGACAAAGCTGGTGAACGGTCTGGAGCACAAGTGTGATGGGGGGCGGTTGAGGGAGCTGGGGCTGTTCAGCCTGGAGAACAGGAGGCTGAGGGGAGCCCTTATCACTGCCTACAACTGCCTGAAAGGAGGTTGGGGCATGGAGGGTGTTGGTCCGTTCTCCCAAGTAGTGAGTGACAGGACAAGAGGAAATGACCTCAATCAGCGCCAGGGGAGGTCTAGATTGGATATTAGGAAAAAATTCTTCACAGAAAGGGCTGTCGGGCACTGGAACAGGCTGCCCAGGGCAGTGGTGGAGTCACCATCCCTGGAGGGGTTTAGAAGGCGTTTGGACGAGGCTCTTAGGGACACGCTTTAGTGCGAGAGTTACGTTAGGTTACGGTTGGACTCGATGAGTCAGGGGGTCTGAAAGGGCCCGACAGCTGATGTTCTCTTCTCCCTCCCACTTCTGCAGGGTTGTCTCCCTCCGCAAGACGTCGTGCTGCAGCCCACGCCCGCCAGCTGCCTGCGCCCAGCCCCGCTTGCCAACAGCTGCAAGGAGCTGTGCGCCATCCAGTGCGCCGACTCCAGCGTCGCCATCCAGCCCCCGCTGGTCCTGGTGATGCTGCCAGGCCCAGCCCTCAGCTCCTTCCCTCAGAGCACAGCTGTGGGATCCACCACATCGGCTGCTGTGGGGAGCTCGCTCAGCTCTGCCAGTGTGCCCCTCGCTTCTGGGGGCTCCCTGGCCATGGGTGTTCGGGCGTCTGGGCCATGGGCTCTGCGGGCCTCTGGGACGGGGCAATCTCTTACGCTGAAGCCAGCGGATTGCCTGCCCACGGTCAAGCGCTGGGAGCCTGGAGCAAACCCTGCAGCCAGCCCTGAGAGCACGGCCGTGGTCTGCAGAGGAGTTGGGCTCCCACCGCTCCCCCTGCAGGAAGGGGCCTGCACGGGCCTTCTGCCTCTTCCCAGGGAAGCCTCTCTCTTTCACTGTCTTCCTCTGCTTGACTGCATGCTCCCCATTAAATCCTTCCTCCCTTCCTCCCTCCTTTCCTCCCTTCCTTCCTCCCTCCCTTCCTCCCTCCCTTCCTCCCTCCCTTCCTTCCTCCCTTCCTTCCTCCCTTCCTTCCTCCCTTCCTTCCTTCCTTCCTTCCTCCTTTCCTCCCTTCCTCCCTCCCTCCTTCCCTCCTTCCCTCCTTCCCTCCTTCCCCCTTCCCTCCTTCCCAGTGGGTAACACATGATTGCCAGAGCCTTGAAGGGAACTGGAAAAGCAGCATGCCTGTTGGGGAGGTTTTCCTTCAGATGGCCGCATTTCTCTGAGCTTTCCTCAGCCTCCAAACTGCGTTGCTCAAGCTCTCGTCTTTTCCATTCCCCTTTGTTTTTCTCATTAAAGACAGTTGGCATCAGCTCTGCAGGACACTCCTGTTTCACCCTCCCCTCTTCTGCAATGCCAGCCAGCTGAGAACCCAGAACAGTTCCTTGGTAAATGACAGGTTTACCCATGGTTCCTGGCCTTGAGAGAGCCCCGTCTTTTGCCCCTGGCATCTCACAGCGCTGGAGGCGAGGCCAGGTGGAGTGAGAGCTCTTGTGGAAGGAGCCCCGTTACTACTTGGCACACCTCGAAAGCCACAAAACAAAGTGTGATGTAAGCCTGAAAACTCATAGAACCTCCCTGAGTGGAAGGGTTCCCTGGAGGATGATCTGTTCCAAGGCTTTGTGGGGTAAGGAGCCTAGATGAGATTTTCTAGCACGCTGTCCAATCGCATCTTGAAAAGCTGAAGTCATGGGGACTCTGGCACCTCCCTGGAGAGGCTGTGAATTCCCTTGGAGGCACTGAAGCGCCCCAGGGTGACTCTCCCGTGTTCCTTCCTGGGAAGGTGTGTGGGGCTGTGCTGTTCAGTCATTTCCTGATGTGAATGTTGAGACCTGTTTCCCAAAGGCCCTCAGAGCTCAGCCCAGCTACTGTGGGAGAGGGCCAGTCCCCAGAAGGCAAAAGCTGGAGGTTGTTTCCTTCCCTGCCGTGTCCAGCAGGATAAGAAGGTGCGGGCATCAGGAGCAGCCACCGCCGGAGCGGCTGGAGCTGCAGCTGGACCCGGAGCCAGAGCAGCAGGCGCAGGCAGCGCGAGATCAGGAGCAGCGGCAGCGGCCTCAGGAGCAGCAGCCGTGTGCTGGTGAGGTGGCCGAGTGGTGAAGGCGATGGACTGCTAATCCATTGTGCTCTGCACGCGTGGGTTCGAATCCCACCCTCATCGGGCACTTGGCGGTGGCCAGAGCTCCTGAGTGGGAGCAGCCTGACGTGTGTCCCCAGTGAGCCTTTGTTTTAAGACCAGAGTTGCCTGAAAAGACCTTGCAGGTGGCTCAGGACTCACCTCCACACCAGCGAGAGGAATAGGAATGGGAAAGGAAGATCCAGGGAACTCACAGGACCGTCAGCCTCTCCTCAGCCCCTGGGAAGAGAGAGTGAAACATCCTCAAGTACTTTCCAAACGCAGGCAGCACAGGAAGCTGGTTGGAGTAGTAAAGCAGAAAGCTGCAGTCCTGCTGAACCGCTGGTAGCCGCCTACAGTGAGCTGACCAGCATGGTGGAGCAGAGAAGAGCAGAGAAGGTTGTTCACCTCCCCATCAGTGAGGCTCAACCAGCCACGGAAAAGAGAAAGAAAATACACGTAAACCACTTTCTGTCACAGAACATATTTCAAATAAGGTTTTTTTATTTTGTTTAATGGGAGGCATTGGTCTTATCTGTTCTCAGAATCTCAGAATCACTGGGACTGCAAGGGACCTGCTGATATCCTTTAGTCCAAGCCAACTGCTCCGGCATGGTCACCTTGACCTGGTTGTGTAGGACACAGTCCACTTGGGTTTTGAGCATCTCCAAGGTTGGAGACTGCACAACCTCTCTGGGCGATCTGCTCCGCTGTACGACACCCCCACGCCTCCCGGTAAGGAAGTGTTTTCTGCCTTTGAGATGGAATTCCATAGGTTTTAATTTGTGCCCATGGCATCCTGCACTGCCAGTCGGTGCTACCGGTGAGAGTCTGGCTGCCTCTTCATTCCCTGCCCTTTGTATGGGGACAACCCCGGCTCCCATGGCCTCCCCTCGCGCTCCAGACACACAAACCCTCTACAGCTGTGGGACAAAGCGGGTCCTGCAGGGCAGACCCGTGTGGAGGCCGAGCAGCCAGAAACCCCCCTGCCCGAGGGATGTGGGGCCTGGGGGTCAAGGGCAACTGTTGTCTCCACAACAAGGTTTGCTGCCCAGTTCACAGTTTGCCCAATTGTAGCACACAGAGATGAGATGTTATTTGTTACAGGGTTGTGCAGGTCTGGGTGCTGGAATAAAACCAGCACACGAGAGAGAAAGGTAACAGCCACTATGTACAAAACGTTACCATCCTCAGGGGAGCCCTGCAGACCTAATTGGGACCTAAGCGGGAATCCACTTCAATCCTTGGCCTGTGATGACACAAACAGAACCTTTTCCCCAGGTTATCAATTGATGTGGCCTTTTCCATTAACTAGTGATTTGACCATAGCCAATGTAGGTTCTTTGTGATTTGGCATGGTTTTGGGTCATACTTGCAAAGTATTTCATCACATACAATGCTTTTGACAATTGGTTTTGTGGTGTTTTCCCTACTTCTCCCCACCCCAGCCCCCTTTTTCCTTTTTTAAACCAACAAACAAACAAACAAACAAAAACTCCGGAATCAGATACGTGCATTGGATCTTGACTATGTACTCAAAATCACAAATCAAATTTAGAGGTTCCTCCTTAAAAAGCTCTAAGTAATTTAAAGCTGTGCCAAGTTCTGCTAATTGGGTTGAACCTTCAATAACTTTTACAGAATGATGCCAATCGTTATCTTCACACCAAACCACTACAGCTTTATGAGACTTCCCAGAACCACCAACAAAAACTGTGCAAATATGTAGGATCAGACCAAATGCAAGTATGGCCTATGCCTGGTGTTAAAGACTTGCAGGTTCTGCAGCAATTTACATTTATACATACCAAAAGCTGTGCTGTTAAGAAAACCAGCAAGTGCAATTTACAAAGACATAGATTACAAATTTAAAAAATCAGAATTAAATTTCACAACTGGTACATATATGACAAAAGGATCATGGCCTATTAAGACTTAAATTCATTCCCTACATTTTCTTGATCAGAGTGACAATTGGTGTATAACAGTCAGTATATCAATCTGCTAGCAATCTCATCATACTGTCCCACAGTAGCCACAGGTTATTTCATAGACAAATCTGCAAGTCCAGTCAAATGCAGTCAGCCTGTAAGGTTGTCATAAATTTATTCTTCAAAGTTTCTAACTCCATTTTGGCTGTCATATTTATCGGATATTGTTTTCCCTTACCGGATCAAAGTCCTGTTTCAGATCTATCAGTGTAGTATTTGCTTTATCGAAACATTGGCTGTTAATACTGGTGGAAATACAGCATTCGAAATTTCCTTGGAGATTTCTCACTTGCACAAGCAGATCTGCACCATCTAAGCAGCTTCTTGTAGGACATGCAACTAAACAGAATTCTCAGAAAACGTTATTTGGGCTTACAATTTACTTAACACATCTTGACCCAAGAGAGGTATAGGACTTTCTGGCAACTACAAGAATTCATGTATTAAAACTTTGTTCCAAATTTGGCATTCTATTGGTCTCAAAAAACGACCTTTCTTTCGTTCTCTTCCATGTCCTCAAAAACTAGCATGGTGAATTTACTTAAGAAGTCTCTTACAACCAGCTACCACAGAATAAGTCTATTAAAAATAAAAAAATTGGTTTAATTTCCCAGCTTTATTAGAATTATGGACCCACTGGCAATGCCTTTAACTTTCAGCCTCAGACTCCTTGATGCAGTATTACAGTTCTCTAGCAGTAACATTGCTGGGGGGGGGATAAAACCTCCCTCTCGGCCCCATCTGGGATGGCAGAGTCGTCTTCTCTGGGTGACGCGTCCACACTCTGGTGCTTCAGCTGGTGACAGCGGGAGCTGCATTAGAACACAGGGTTACTGCTCTGCATGTTTTCCTGGTTTTCCTTCCAAAGGAAGCTGTGCTGCACATGGCATTGGTATTTATCCTCACATATGATTGATAGTATATATATATGTATGATATTTCACTGTCTCTGGAGGCAATTTTGTATCCAGATAGGTCCAACGACATTTAATATCGCATTGCGTGCCTATCTAGAAAATAAAGTCTGCATTCTCAGTACGTATGGCAGACACAGCTACATAGGTGTCTGTTTCTGGGTTTCTTAAACACGGACCAGCTCTTGCATCTTTACTGTTTAAATGTGGAAACTGAAGGAGACTTTTTAAAAAAGAAAAAAAATCATTCTCAGAATGTGCCTTTTCATTCAAAATAAAACCACAGAATTCCCAAACATTTCAGTAAATACAATTTCTACTTAGTCTTGTCTTTCTAATGCATTTTAGCAGCAGAACACTCATTCTGTACGAGGCACGACGTATTTTCTGTTATGGTCTTTATTCCCCTGATCTCATGCCAGACTCTGTTTCTCCTACATGTGATTATACATAGAAATTAGCATCTGGAGGTAATTACTGGAGATCATTAGAGATAACAACCTTCCTCTTCCCTTTCATTTCTCTGATTGGCAGACGACTTGATCAGCTCAGTGCTTATGGTATAAGGGAAGCTTTCCCAGCAAAGACAGCGAGTCCTTTGAAGGAAAACCTCTCAGGTGGGTCAGAGAAGATCCATCTGATCCACTGCTCGTTACTGGAGTTTAAAGGCCACAGGCATGGCTGGAAATCCTGAACTGGTAAGTCAGTCTTCATGTTTTCTTACAGTACCAGATGAATAGATCAAGAAATCATATATCAGTTACAGTGTAAATGATTGGGCTGAATCCTTCAAAAAGCAATTCTTCTTGATTATTGCATCCAATACATTTTCACCATGTAAACCGCCAGATGTATAGTGAGGGAATACACTTGTAAGTCAAGAATAATGGCAAAACACATCAAGTTTTTCAATTAAATTCTCTATCCTGCTCGCCATTTCCTGGATTCTTCCGTTTCATGTTTAGAGACAGAAACTGCCAAAGCTCCGTTCCTTGATTCCAGTCAGATTTGTCATCCCCTCACTAATAAAAAGACCACACGTGTTCAGGGGATGAAAGGAAATAGCTGAAGAGTATATTACTGTTCTGGATAGATTAATGCATCTTTGGTACAACATGTTTTTCTCTCATGCATACACAAACGTGCATATATTAATGAGCTGTAAAATGTAAGAGATTGGAATGAAGTATGTTTATGTGTTCATTATTTGCTCCCATTGCCCTTAAAAGCAGTAAGAATAAACCTCACCTCCTCCACCTTAAATCATTTATGGTATGGACAACTACTTAAAGGTTGGTAAAGGATCACTAAAATGTCCATGAGGAGAAATTGGCATTTCTAGAGCACAAATAGGAGATGTGTTTTGGAAGGAGACATGTCCATATACAGTATTACAGTCTAGGCTACAAATGCTCAGTCAATGTCTCAAGCAGATATCCACTGCGTATGAAAGGAATCCAGAGCAAAACAGCCAAGAGGAACGTGCAAGATCTGCTCTAAGTTACTGGCTGGACAGCTGTCTGAATCAGAGCTGAGAGCAAACTGAAACAAGAAAGAATTCTTCTGTCACAGACGGGTGTTTAATACAAGCCAGAGGAACCACCCACTGCAGGATCTGGTCTTTAGATTCAGTTCAAAGTTCTTCCTCAAACGTGAATTCCTGAAATCTGTAGCTAAGGGATTTGTGATCTCTGTAGCAGTCTCTCCCATGACCATCGCTGCTGCCACTGAAAACACAAAGGTGGATAATTTCCTATTAGGAAATGAAGGAAGTCACTTTACCTGATCTTTCTGGCCACCTACATGGTAACAATCACTGAGAATGCCGTTATTATCTTTGTGGTGAAAAGGAACCGTCACCTCCAAAAGCCCATGTATTATTTCCTGGGGAACTTGTCCTTCCTGGAGATTTGTTATGTCTCAGTAACACTGCCCAGGCTTTTGCTTGGGTTCTGCTCCCAGAGCATGACCATCTCATTCTCCAGCTGCATGACCCAGTTATACTTCTTCATCTCCCTTATGTGCACTGAATGTGTCGTCTTGGCTGCAATGGCCTGGGACCGCTATCTGGCTGTGTGCCATCCCCTGCGCTATCCAGCCATCATGACGCACAAGCTGTGCCTTCAGCTGTTGATTCTCTCATGGGCAGGAGGCTTTTCCATCTCCTTGGTCAAGGTGTCTTTAATTTCACAGCTCACGTTTTGTGGCCCACACGTCATGAACCACTTCTTTTGTGACATCTCTCCCGTCCTGAGCCTTTCCTGCACTGACGTGTCCCTGAAAGCATATGCATGCATACCTTATCACTCATTAGGGCAAACAGATTGGATATATAATGCTACGTATCACAATGTGAAAGGGATCAGGTGTCATTTGAGATACGCTGGGATATTCCAGTCCTCCATTTGCCACATCAGAAGAGTGTAAGTCTCCCATAGATAGTGTTCTATCTTCCAGACCTCTGAGACACACTAGAATATCTCAAATGATACGTAAAATATGTGTTTAAACACATGAATGATGTTATGAGAGTAAGATTCAGCTTCAGATGTCTTAAGTGTCTAAAATACAAAGTCAATAATGAATAATTTAACTGCCTAGAGATCAGTGTCTAGTGCCATTTGAGATACTCCATGGTGTCTTTTCTAGCCGCCAGCTGTAACTACAGAAGGTTCTGGATATTTCTTTGGTGTTGAGTCATATCTGTTGGTATGTGCAATGGCTTCAAATAGTATAAGATACACTAGAGGACACTACCTGCTGATCTCTATGTGTTGGGCCTTAAATGTCTAAACTGCCATATGGTAGATGATGGGGATCAAGTCATTGCAGTCGGTAGGGTGCAGTGAAATCCAGTGATCAGTAACCAGTGATGTTCCTCAGGGGTCAGTTCTAGGGGCAGTTCTATTCAATATATTTATCAGTGATCTAGTGCAGGAGCTGAATGTATGGTTAGCAAATTTGCTGATGATACTAAACAGGGAGGTTTAGCGGTGACTCGCTGAAGGGACAAGGAGGTGGATAATCAGAGCATTAGGGACTCATCAGTGACATGAAATTTAACAAGGCCAAGTGCTGGATTCTGCACCTGGGATGGAGTAACATAAGGCACAAGTATAAAGTAGGAGTGTCTGGAAAGTAGATCCCTTTCTGCAGGAAAGGGATCAGGGGGTGCTGGTCTGCACCACTCTGCAGCCTGCAGAGGACCCCACACTAGAGCAGGTGGGTGTGACCTGAAGGAAGCAATGATCCCATGGAAAGCCCTCCCTACAGGGTCTTCACCACAGGCTGCAGTGGAATCTCTGCTTCAGCGTCTGGAGCACCTCCTCCCCTCCTCAGCTGTTGGTTTCTGCATATGTGAGCACATACGCAGGCACATTGCCATAAGAGCCAGAGGCCACAAATGCATTGCAAAGAGCAAGTTTTATCTTAGTTACCTCGCTACCAGGGGGTCTCTGAAGTAGCACCTGAGCTCCCGGGCAGAGGTGACACCAGCGGGGACGCAGGTGCTGCAGAATTCAGCCCTGGTAGAAGATCACTGGGCCTGCTGAGCTCGCCTGTATTTCAAGGCTTCGGGCAGGCGCAGCCTCCCGCTCTTTCTCACAACAAAGCAGGAATCTCAGCCATAGTGATGAGGTGCCTGGAGTTTCTCACAGGCCTATGTTATCTAACACAGAGGTTCTGCTCGTCAAGCACACAAGGTCAGTAAAACAATTAGTGTGATGTATGTGCTTTTTCTACAGACAGCTGCAAGTCACTTGAGCGTATTTACATTTAACCAACCTCCTCGCCAAATCTTGGGCTACATTCACATACAGCATAGTTGTTTCTCTCACATATACTCACTCCTCTCAGCTCCTGTTGCAGAGGTTTTTACCCTTTCTTAAACACAGAAGCATAGAATGATAGAACGTACTGAGTTGGAAGGGACCTACAAGGATCACTGAGTCCAACTCCTGCCCTTGCATATGACAACCACAAAATTCACACCATGTGTCTGAGGTTGTTATCTAGTCGCTTCTTGAATACTGCCAATCTTGGGGCCGTGACATCTCCCTGGGGAGCCTGTTCCAGTGCTTCACCACCCTCTGGGTGAAGAACCTTTTCCTAATGCCCAACCTAAACTTCCCCTGGCGCATCTTCCTGCCATTCCCTTGGGTCCTGTCATTGGTTGCCAGAGAGAAGAGTTCAGCACCTGCCCCTCCTCCTTTCCCTGTGAGGAAACCATAGACTGCGATGGGGTCTCCTCCAGGCTGAACAGACCTGGTGACTTTAGCTGCTCCTCATACACCTACTGCTCTAAACCCTTCAACAACTTCATAGCCCTCCAGTAGTTTTATATCCTTTTTACACTGTGATGCCCAGACCTGTGCACAGTGCTCCAGGTGAGGCCACACCAGTGCAGAGCAGAGGGGGACAATCACCTCCCTCACCTGGCTGGCAATCCCCGGGACATGGTTGGCTTTTTAGCTGCCAGGGACACTGGTGGCTCATGTTCAACTTGCTGTTGACCAGAACCCCCAAATTCCTCTCCCTGGAGCTGCTCTCCAGCATCTTGTCCCCCACTCTGTCTGTACAGCCAGGGTTGCTGTGTCCAAGGTGCAAAATCCGGCACTTCCCCTTGTTAAACTTCAGGTAGCTGGTGACCGCCCAGTTCTTCAGTTTGCCTAGATCCCTCTGCAGGACCTCTCTGTCCTCAAGAGTTTCAACAGCTCCTCCCAATTTTGTGTTATCAGCAAACTCAGTTATTCCCTCTAGTCCTGAGTCTAAGTAATTTGTAAAGACATTGAAGAGTGCTGGCCCTAAGATGGATCCCTCTGGAACCCCTCTAGTGACTGGTCACCAGACCGACATAACCCCATTTACTAGAACCCTTTGAGTCCAGCCCATCAGCCAGTTGCTCATCCACTGCACTGTGTTTACCCAGCTGTATAGAATCACCACGGTCGGAAGAGATTCTCAGGATCATTGAGTCCAAATGTTAACCTATGGATGGGTTTCTATTAGATGGAGATTTGTTACTGAACTAGCCAGGCCCAAAGGAATTTCAAGGCCACCTCGGAAAGCTGAAAACAGGAGCTGCTGTGGGAGTGAGGCAGTTCTAGAATAACAGGGCCTCAACAAGACGTAAATCAACAGACCTATCAGCAGTGAGACTCCAGCACGTGGACAGCTCGTGAACATAGATGATATCCAATTAGTGAATGCATGATTGGAGCGTGGACGCGTGATCAAAGAATAGTTGCATATATAAGGAGACCTGTTTCTGTAATAAATGGCTTTGCGTGATTCATATTGAATCGGAGTGCAGAGTCCTTTATTCGTTCCAACATTAACCCAACTCTACCACTAAACCATTTCCCTAAGAACCTTGTATAAATGCCTTTTAAACACCTCCAGGGATGGTGACTCCACCAGTTCTCTGGGCAGCCTGTTTCATGGCTTCACCACCCTCTCCATGAAGAATTTTTTCCTGATATCCAATCTAAACCTCCCCTGACTCAACCTGAGGTGATTTTCTTCTTGTCCTATCACTTTCTACCTGGGAGAAGAGACCAACGCCCTCCATGCTACAACCTGCTTCAGATAGTTTTAGACACTGATAAGGTCTCACCTCAGCCTCCTTTTCTCAAGGCTAAACAATCCCTGTTCCCTTAGCTGCTCCTCACAAGACTTGTGCTCCAGGTCCCTCACCATCTTTGTCGCCCTTCTCTGCACTCTCTCTAGTACATTAATGTCTTTCCTATTATGAAGGGCCCAAAACTGAACACAGGGTGCTGGACATCTTATCAAGGAGGATACCGTGACAGACAGTATCAAAGGTTTTACTGAAATGCAAAAAGATCACATCAACAGGCTTCCCTTGGTCAACTAGGTGGGTAACCTCGTCATAGAAAGAAATTAAGATGGTCAAGCAGGACGTTCCCCTCGTGAACCTGTGCTGGCTGGGACCAATGACTGCATTGTCATTCATATGTTTTTCAGTAACTCCCAGAACAATCTCCTCCATGATTTGGCCAGGCATAGAAGTGAGGCTGACAGGCCTGTAATTGTCAGGGTCATCCCTGTTGCCCTTCTTGAAGACTGGAACAACGTTTGCCAGCTTCCAGTTAACTGGGACCTCTCCCAGTTCCCAGGAGCACTGAAAAATCATGAAGAGAGGTCTCATTATGACATCAGCCAGCTCTTCAAGCACCCTTGGATGAATCCCATCAGGCCCCATTGTAGGGATCTAGTTGAAGTACCAAACAGCACACAAGTTCTGAATTGATTTGGAATTTATTGATCATGCAGCCATGGTTCACTAACCCAGGGCTATGGGGGCCCCCAAGTCCATCTTTGGTGTGGAAGACCAAGGCGAAGAGAGCATTAAACATCTCAGCTTTGTCTGTGTCCCTGTTTGTGAGGTGACCGTGATTATCAAATAAAGAACCAATGTTATTTCTGGTTGCCTTTTGCTATTAATATGTTTTTCAAAGCCCTTTTTATTGTCCCTCACAGTACTGGCCAGTTTCAACTCTAACTGAGCTTTGCCCACATGAATTTCCTCCCTACAGCAGTGAGTGGAATCTCTGTAGTCCCCCATGACCCCTGACTTTACTTCCACTGACCATCAACATTCTTCTTTTGCTGTCATTCAAGAAGAAGATCCTTGCTCAGTCAAGCTGTCTTTTTGCCTTGCCTGCTTGACTTTTGACATTTTGGAATTGCCTGGTCCTGTGTTTTTAGGAGGTGGTACTTAAAAAGTGACCAACAGTGATGGACCCCAGCACCTTCGACAGCAGTTGTCAGAGACTCTGCCACCACTGCTGGTTGTGTCAGCTTGGCCAGCAGTGGGTCCTGAAACCAGCTGGAACTGCTCTGTCTGACGTGGGGATAGCTTCTGGCATCTTCTCACAGAAGTCGCCCAGCAGCTCACCCCCACCACCCCACTACAAAAACCTTGCCACGTAAACCAAATATAACCATTATTATTACCCTGTGTCCTTTATCCCAGGTCTTTTATGGATCCCCATTTTGTTTCTCATAGTCCTGAGATACGTATCTTCCTTGTTGTGTTCTCAAAGTGCATGAAATACTGCCTTAGTTTATTTACTTGGAGATGAATTTAATCACATCACAAAAATGTCTGTTTTCTCTAGTGAAATGATCAGCCCAGGTGTACATTTACATTCGCTTTAAAAACACGAGTGATATGAATTCCATGATTGTGTGGCTGCATGCAAGGGAAAATATTTTTAGATGCAGATATAGTTTAAAATAGACAAGGGAGCAGAGAGAGAGATGATGGATTGTACTAGTAAAATAAATTACCATGACCATTCAGACCTTGATTTTTGTTTATTTTTGTAATTTCAGCAATTCTCCATGAACATCAGAGATCTTTTTGTTTATTTCTTTTTCATTATTCAGAGGGAAATTATAGAACTTTTTCCTCGGGTGTTTTTTACACATTAAATAGCATTCTGATTTAATTTTAGACCAAAATCAACTGTTTTCAAACATCATGAAAGGAAACATTGAAGGGTTATGTTTGCTTACTGTTAGTTTTCATTAAGGCTTTCTTTTGAGAATAAAGTTGTTCCATTAAAAAAATGTATGTCTACCAACCAGGAGAAACCCCATCATATTGTGTGCTCATTCAAAAAAAGTTTAGAATAAGTCTTCCTGAAGGAAATTTTTTCCTATGACTACACTGTCACTGTGCAGGGAATCAGAAGTAACAATAAACTAATTTTATTTCTTACCATCCAGCAAAATCAGGTTGTATTGAGTTTACATAGGAAGGTTTTGTAGCAGGGCCCGGAGTGGGGGAGCTGCAGGGGTGGCTTCTGTGAGAAGATCCCACAAGCTGTCCCCATGGTGGACATAAGCCAGCAATGAGCTCTAGAGCCAAAGAAGGCCAACAGCATTCTGGGTTGCATCGGGAACGCCACTGTCGGCAGGTAGGAGATGATTCATTCCTTCTGCTCACCACCAGTGAGACCACATCTAGCATACTGTGTCCAGTTCTTGCTTCCCAAGTGTGACATAGTCACAGTGAAGCAAGTCCAGAAGAGGATATTGAAGATTATTAAGAGGCGGAAGCATCTGACACATAAGGAGAGGCTGAGAGGGATGGCATTGCTTAGCCTGGAGAAGACTCAAGAGGAATCTCTTCAAAATACAAATGTCTGTGTAAATATGTGATGTGAGGCTGTAAAGAAGATGGAGGCAGACTTTTCTAGGTGATGTTCAGTGAACAAACAGGGGCAATTGTCCTAAGTAGAAATACAGGAAACTCTGAACATAAAGAAAAGCTTTTATACTGTGAGCATGATTGAATACTGGAATAAGTTGCTTAAAGAGGCTGTGGAGTCTCCATCCTTGGACATACTCAAAACTCAACTCAAAAATGTCCTGGGCAGTCTCCTTTAGTTGATCCTGCTTTGACCAGGGCGGTTGGACTCAGCACCATCACAGGTTCCATCCAACCATGAACATTCTGTGATTCTTGTCTTGAGGAGACAGAAGATTTTTTTCTGTGGATAGGTCTGGAAATAATGTTCCAATATTTGGGACTAGAGAAGATTGACCTCACTTGCAGAAATAAATTTACTTTTCCCAGCTTGCAATTCAACATACTTGACACTACCATTGCAAAAGTTATTTTTCCAGTTCTAAGCAAAAATACAATATGAATGGCATACAAAGGTCTTCTATAGAGGTGATTCACCTCCATTAGCTATAAAATGTCTTTCTGCTTCAGTGACTCGTCTCCCTTATCAGTATTTTAGCAGCTGGGATTCTCTGTTTAACTTCTTGTGGCTGATGGATTAAATGAAAAGGCTTTCTGACCTTGAGAATAGCGGGATTTCTGGGTCCCACCTGTGCTCACAGTACAGAGAGAAAGTTTGAAGCTGAAAGTGGTTCCTGAAGTGCAAGGGCCTGGTGCCGTGTCAAGGGAAGCCCATTACAGTGGCTTTTCTGAGTTACCTGTGCAGGTCCCCAGTGAGTAGCTGATCTTGCAGGGTTTCATTTTCTCCTTTATTTCTCTTTCCAGAGCACTAGCAATGGTTGGGAAAGGCTTTATTGAGTATTTCTGCAGATAAATGGGGCATTTAATTCCTACAGCTGAAGTTCCCCTTCCAGTTCTTAGAGAAACAAAAGCTGATCTCATTAGAAAGGCATCAAGGCTGAACCAGCTGTTTTATTTGGTGTTAAAACACAATCAACATCACTTGGCTACTTGGATGTGACCAGGTTTTTGGTATAAAGACTTGGTAGTTTCTGATATTTCTGCTGTTCCACAGCAGGAAGAAGGAAGAAAAGGAGGAGGCTGCACCTTGAATTCTGGGGTCAGTTTTGGGCCCCTCGAGACAGGAAAGATCTTGAGGTGATGGAGCAAGTTCAAAGAACAGCAACGAAGCTGGTGGAGGGTCTGGGGCACAGGTCTTATGGGGGGTGGCTGAGGGACCTGGGGTGTTTAGCCTTGAGAAAAGGAGGCTGAGGGGAGACCTTCTCACTCTCTGCAACTGCTTGAAAGGAGGTTGTAGCATGGAGTGTGTTGGTCTCTCCTCCTAAGTAGCAAGTGATAGGACAAGAGGAAACGGCCTCAAGTTGCAGCCGGGGAGGTTTAGATTGGATATTACCAAAAATGTCTTCCCAGAAAGGGTTGTCAGGCATTGGAACAGGCTGCCTAGGGAAGTGGTGCCCTGGAGGTGTTTAAAAGACATGATGTGGTGTTTAGTGTCATGGTTTAGTAGTGGACTTGGTAGTATTGGGTTAACAGTTGGACTCAATGATCTTGAAAGTCTCTTCCAACCAAAATGATTCTATGATTCCATGATTCTGGTTTAGGCACTTTGGTTAAAAATGTCTGCATTTGGACAGCTTAATTCTACCATATTGGTCTGTGTATTTACTGAAGCGTTGACTCCTGTGGTGTTGTGTCGTAAGAACTGAGTTTTTATTTCACCTGATATGATCTGCAGACTATTTTATTATTAATCAAGACTAAAATTCCTGACCAACATTCTAGCATTTGGAGCATTCCTGAGATAAGATGGATATATTTGACTGTGTTTCTCCCTTGTTCAATTAATTCAGTGGAATTTAACAAAGTTAACAGTGTTAACTGTGTAGAGAAATGAGATTGCTTTGTTCAATGGATAGGAAGAAAAAGACCTGGTATAGATGTATATACAAGGTCCAGAGATGTGTGACCACAGTGATGTGGGAGACACAGGTAGAAAGACATTTGTGATGCTCTTGACTGCAACGACTTCTCAGTTTTGCTAAAGCTCCATCATGATGGTGTCTGTGCTGACCAATCTGACTACTTGAGGTACATCACAGTAGAAGTTGTCCAGCTCTTTAGAACCACAGAAAGACAGTTGAAAAATGTTGGCCACTTGAAAAATAGAGTGAAGGAAACTCCCTTACTCAACTAGCAGTCATACACACACCATCCAATTAATCACAATTATGTAATGAAATCTATGGAAGATAGCCACTTAACAGTTGTAGGCTGTGACAGTGTCCTGGTTTTGGCTGGGATAGAGTTAGTTTTCTTCCTAGTAGCTGGTGTAGTGCTGTAGTTTGGGTTTAGGATGAGAATAATGTTGGTAACACACAGATGTTCTAGTTGTTGCTGAGCAGTTCTTACACTAAGGACTTTTCAGCTTGTCATACCACCTGCCAGCAAGGAGGCTGGGAGTGCACAAGAAGCTGGGAGGGGACACGGTTGGAGCAGTTTACCCCAACTGACATAAGGGATATTCCGTACCTGATGACATCGTGCCATATTAACTAAGGGGAAAGTTAACTGGGAGGTCTGCTGCTCGGGGACTGGATGGGTGTTCATCAGTGGATGGCGAGCAATTGCATTGTGCATCACTTGTTTTGTATATTCTTTCATCATCATCATCATCATCATAATAGTAATAATAATAATAATATTTTTCCCTTCCTTTTCTGTCCTGTTAAACTGTTTTTATCCCAGTTCCTTCAGCTGCTCCTCATATTGAGTGCTGACTCATATTCAACCAACTGTCATCAACACCCACAGGTTCTTTTCCACCAGGTAGCTTTCCAGCCACTCTTCCCTGAGCCTGTAGCATTCATGGGGTTGTTGTGACTCAGGTGCAGGACCTGACACTTGGCTATGTTGAATCTCATACAATTGGCCTCAGCTCAACAATCCAGCTGGTTCAGATCCCTCTGTAGAGTGTTCCTACCCTCAAGCCAGATCAACACTCCCACCCAATTTGGTGTTGTCTGCAAGCTTCCTTAGGGTGCACTCGATCCCCTCGTCTAGATCACTGATAAAGGTGTTAAAGAGAACTGGCCCCAATACTGAGCCCTGGAGAACACCACTTGTGACTGGCCACCAACTGGATTTGACTCCATTCACCACAACTCTTTGGTTCTGGCCATGCAGCCAATTTTTTACCCAGCGAAGTGTACACCTGTCCAAGCCATGAGCTGCCAGCTTCTCCAGGAGAATGCCATGGGAAACAATGTCAAAAGCTTTATTAAAGTCCAAGTACACAACATCCACAGCCTCATCCACTAAGTGGGTCAGCTTGTCATACGTAAGAGGAGATCAGATTGGTGAAGCAGGACCTGCCTTTCATAAACCCATGCCGACTGAACCCAGTCACTTGGTTGTCCTGTACATGCTGTGTGATGGCACTCAGTTTTATCTGCTCCATAAACTTCCCCATAACTGAGGTCAGACTGACAATCCTATAGTTCCCCAGATTGTCCTTCCAGCCCTTCTACATGTGTGTGGGAATATAACAGAAGATTGGAGAGAATTGTAAATACGCTCAAGAGACTGCAGCTGGTGTGTAGAAAAACACATATATCACACTAATTGTTGCTTAGCCTTCTGTGCTTCACAAGTAGAACCTCTGTGTTTAGATAACATAGGCCTATGAAAGTCTTAACAGCAGCTTATTGAACACCCTTGAAATTCCTGCTCTGCTGCAGGCAAAGATCAAAACAACTGCACCTCTGTGAATCCCTGATGCACAGGTGAAACCAGCAGGCTTGTAGATCTAGCAAGGACAGAGCTCTGCAGTGCCTGTGTTCCTGCTTGTGTACCTCTGCCCAGATGCTCAGGTGTTTTTTGAGAGATGCCCTGCTTAGGGAGGTAATGAAAATAAATTTAGTGTTTGCATTGTATCTCTTGTTTGTGGTTGTTCCTGAAACCTGCCTGTGACAGCTCACACAATGGGCATCACTGGTGGTTTGTTTGGGAGGAGTTCTGGTGAAAAGAGGGAAGTGTGAAGGTAACGAAAAGCAGGTTGAGAAACAGAAGAAGCCGTAAGTGAGATATAAAATTGGGTAAAGAACACAGGAGGCAAGGATCTTTCAGAAGTTGGAGTGCGCACACTTATGGACAGCAATGAAACTGATCCGGGGATCCAAGTCCCCTTGACTGCCAGAAGGAAAACTCTTGGGTAACCCTCTGGAGCTTCCATCATGACATTGTACAAAAGGCTTTTTGGGGAAGGATGGGGAAAGGAACTATGGGCTTGAACCCTAATTTTAAGTTGTTTAGGGAAAGGTTTATAATTCAATAGCAATCATGCATTATTAATTACCTCTAAGGGTGAAAATTAGTATCTTTCATGTGTAATAGTGTGCAAAAGTATATAATTTTAAATTCAAATTTAGGACATTGATAATATGATTCATTAGTTTTTTAGCGGTATCTTGCTTAAGCAGTTATGTTGTAATTTCTTACATCAGTTATGTCTTGAGCGTGCAGTTTGCAAGGGGAGAGTCAAACTGAAATAGCATGGGTTTAACCTAGACACATATTAGTTACTTCAATACAGATAACACATGAACTGTATATATTTTTGCATGTACTGTATAGACTTGTAGGTAAGATTAATGTGATCTGACTAAAGGGTGAATTCAGGCTCTGTTTCAAACAAATTTCTTAGTAAAATATCCTGTCATCTCAGTGATAAATATATTGGTTTAGACACACATATGTCAAAAATGTCTTAGTGCTGTTTAATGTTTAATGACTGGATCAGGGTAAAAATGCTGAACAGACTAAGTAACTGTACTGCCTATATTTCTTGGTTTGGCTTCGTTTGGTTTGGTTTGGTTTGGTGCGTCAGTTGTGGAGTTATTTTCCTGTTTAGATAAAATGAATCTTAAAAATGATGAGAGAAACCACAGCACTTTTTCACAGATTAATCCAACAGGGTTCTTCAAGCATGTCATATACAAAGGAGCTTAATTTGTTTTCTTCATGGAAATAATAATTTAATTTTAAAGTAACTGTTTAAGGTACCAGCTGTGTGTGTTGACTCTTGTCCTATTCCTGTACAGTCCACAGAAAAGTCCGGTTCTATCTTCCCTACACCCCTCCTAGTAGGTAGCAGAAGACAGAAATATGACCTTCCCTGAGCTGCCTTATTTTAAAAAAATGAACAAACATGGTTCTTTCAGTGTCTTGGCATACATTTTATCCTTCAGCCCATTAACCATCCTGGTGGTGCTTGCTGTACTCTTGTATGTGTGTGTCTTTCTTGTCCTGGAAAACACTGGACACAGTACTGCAGATGGGGTCTTCAAAGTCCTAAAAACACATGAAGAATCACTTCCCTCACCCTTCTGGCTACACTCCTTCTAATACAATCTGTGTTGCAGTTGGTCACTGTGGCAGGATGCAAACCCCCCTCTCTCCCCCTCCCTCCTTCAGCATGGAAGGCGCAGGCACATCTCCCTCTTTCTCTGCTGTTTCAGGCTGACAGCTTCTTTTGTTTGGCCCCAGAGCACCCTGGCCAGGGCCGTTAGGAGAAGGCAGTGCCGAGGCGCCAGGGAGCCGCTGGGCACCTGTGACCAGTGTGGGGGATGTTTGGAGGCTTCAGGGGCACCCACAGCTGGTGTGGGGGTGCAGAGAAGCTTCTGGAATGCCCACAGTCAGATCTGATCAGCCAATAAAAACGGGACTCTCGTCGAGACTCCGCCCATTGTCGCGGGTCTCTCGGAGCACGAGTGAGATGTTGCTGCCAAGAGCCCCCCCAGGATGGAGACTCCGCTTGCCTCGCCACCACGGGTGTGAGTGAAACTGCTCCTCGCAGGACTGCGAGTGTATTTATCCTTTACATGCATATGTGCACGTGTAACTTTCCATGCTCAATATGAGCACGTGTAAAATTAATCCTCACATAATCGCGGGTGTATTTTCCTCCCGTACTTCCACATGAGCACGTGTAACTTTCTGCGCACATTTGCACGTGTAACTTTCCGTGCTCAATACGAGCACGTGTATAAATATTTCCTCACACAATTGTGAGTGTATTTTCCTCCCATGCTTCTACATAAGCACGTGTAGTATTCTGTGCACATTTGCACGTGTATTAACCCTCGCAGGATTGCGAGTCTATTGTGAATTTACCATCGCAGAATCATGAGTGTACACTTTCTGTACTCACTATGAGTACGTGTATCTCTTTACAATAACCCCACACCGTGTTCATGCGGTGTGTGCTCCTCCGGGACTCAGGGACGGCTCCGGCATTGTTTTGGTGAAGCCACGTGCATGCACTCTGTGGCCCTCCTGTTGTATTAGTTGCTACCCCTTAATAATTTTCCTCAACTGATATCTGAACCTGTGTTTAGGTCACTTTTGGAGTGCTAAAACCCTGTTTCTCACCGGTTTAATAAAAGTTGGTTTGGACCCTGTTGTCCCTTACACGAACCTCGGGGTGCCTCCGTGACAGACACCTTTGCTGCAAAGGCACACTGCTGACTCAGCCTTAATTTGCTGTCTACCGGGACTCTCAGGTCCATTTCTGCATGATTAGGGGACCTGTGTGCAGTCCTTCATGACCACAAATAATAATAAAGGAACAGAAGAATTGCTTTAAGCAACCTAAAGGAGTACTTTTTTTTCCTCTTTTCTCTTTTCCCCTTCCCAGACAGAACGTTCTCCATAAATGTTGAAAATAATCACACTGCAAAAAGTGTGTTTATTTGGTTCGGATTTACTGATCATTCGAACCTGCAAAGGTTTGCTGTTTGTGGTCCTCTTTACCATGATCATTATGGGAACGGTCTCACTGCCCTCATGACAATGAAAGACTCTTTCCTGTTGTGCTGATATATATTTTTTTTTTGAGGAACTTTTCCTTATTGGAGACACGTTACATGTTGGTTCCCCTGCCAAAGATTTGGTCAGCTTCCCGATGGAAGACATTGGTTGTCCTGCCTGGATAAATTTCATGGTTTTGCTTGGTACTGCAGGATGCCTCCTTCTGGGTGCCCTGATCTGCATCCTCACATGGCCATCTCTGGCCTGCTGCAGTACAAACTGATCATGAACAAAGAGCTCTGCACTGAACTGGAAGCCAGATCATGGGTGATTATCATCCCAGTCCAAGTGAGACAGATGTGTTTTCTTTATCTTTCTGTGGATCTCATGAAATTAATAATAATTAAGCATTGTTCATCAATAGCTAAGAAGTGCGTTATCAACACTATTTTAGTCACAAATCCAAAACACAGCACCACCTTCTTTTATGAAGAAAATTAACTCAATTCCAGACAGAGCCATTACGTTCACCATCCTGACAGCCACAGTCACCTCTAGAATCGTCAGGGTGGTCTGGAAGATGTTGTCTTCCACAAGGAAAATCTAGGCCTTCTCTACCTGTTCCTCCCACCTGAGGGTAGTGACTTTATTCTGTGGCTCTGCCACTGCTTGTGTAGTTAAAACCCAGACTTAAAGAAGATTTTGATCTGAAACATAGGGAAGCTATGTCTAGAGGACTAGTTAAAATTGCAGAGTGCATTTAACCAATCAAAACTGTCTCTGAGTTGCTTTCCAAAGAGCCCCTTACTTCTCAAAGACAAATCAGAAAGCACGATTTTGATGTTCTGCTACCTGCACCCAGCTCCTCTTATTTCCCAAAACCAACCATAACAATTAAGGGGAAAAGATTGTGACCAACTGTGCCACAAAATAGGCTGGGAATAATCAGGTGTTAACTTCAATATCTACAATAAAAAGTGATGTATCTGAGCCAATTGCTTTAGCCTCCCTTTACAGTCAAAGAGGAGAAACAGTCCAATTTAAACCACGATTATTCTCACCTACCTGAGGATGATCTTAAACACCTTGTAGAAGACCTTGTCACTGAGCATGAAAAGAATCTAGACAAATGCCTCAAAAAGAGGTGTCTACGTTTTAGATATCTGAAGGCAAGTGAATTAATCCAGTCTCCAAAAGAAGTCTTGGAAGCAACATTTCTTAGTTCTGAGAATATGAAGAAACCTTTAGAAAGTATCATGGATGGAGGTGGTATTCATAACATGGAACTTTAGCAGTTAAAAAGTAGGTTACTTCCCTCGGCAATAATAAGAGACTGCAAGGAAGCTCAGAGCAATGAATTTACTGAAGTTACCCTTTTGCTGATCTTTAATCTGGAGTTCAAAAGCCAGAGCAATGGGAAAAATACTGTGATACATATGTAGCCCTGGAAATATGTGATGAAGTGAAATTATTAATCTCATGACAGTAATGATTTAAACATTTTCTAGAATTTATCCATGGAGCATTTAAGTACAGTCAGTGGTAGGTTTTTATGTCACAAATGTATGAAGTCATTTATCTGCACATTAGCTCAGTCACACTCCTGGAAATAAATTGGAAATAGGTTGGAAATGAATTCCAACTCAATTGTATGATTTTTGGCCCTGAAGTTAGGTCTCTGAGAACTGTGAAAACATGAGACTTACAACAGAGACAACTGTGAAATCAATTTCTTATTCCTGAAAGAGGTCAAGAGCACATGTATTCATGTATCAAAGCCTTGCAAGACGAAGTACTTACATCAGGCTTTTCTTCTTCGCTGATTTTCAAGAGCTACTGAACTACAAAGAATTTTTTTACTCCTGCCTATGGGAACTGATGGTTCATCATGTGATGGGGTTGAAATTAATTCTACATTTTCATGTGGGAAAAGCAGCAATAGCAATTGCACCCTGAGTTATTCTGAGGGTCTACAACACATGTACTACATTGCTTCTGGGATCACTGTTTCTGACACTGAACCTGGAACAATTCAGTGTTTGCATTACTTCAGGAACCTCACCAGTTTTGATTCTATGTTTTTGGCCCAGCCTTGCATCCCTATCCCAGCAGTATTTCTATCCCAAAATGCATGTGCACTGTACTCCTAGACCTTCTCCTTCAAATTTTAATTATAAAGCATAAACTTCATGAGCTTATGTGATAACTCATTAATCTGGGTGCATCAGGAAGTAATAGTAATGACTTCAAAGACAAAGACAGCTCTCGTTATTCCAGGAGGACATCTAGGTTTATACAAAAGTGTAGTCCAAGTTACCTAAAACTGGAGAGACCAGAAAGGGTGCTTGTGAGTACAGCTAATATGCATACACCACGCATAGCAACAAACCCATGTGTAACAACTATCCCTTATTGCTCCAATCAGCACAAGCAAGTCCCAGTGGACAGCATATAATGCTGGGGAAAATAATCTCTCCTGCTTCACTGAAAAGAGTCCTCGGAGCAGATGCTTTTCTGGAGACCTCATCATTTAGTTTCTCTTTCTTCTTCTTCTTCAACCACCCTCTCCACAAGGTAACTTCAGAAAACATGACTGCCGTCAGCTGTGTATCCCACAAGTAAAGCCTTGCAAAGCTTGTCTTTAGTGGCCTTTTAACCCTTCTCATGCTGTGTATCCTACGCATTAATGTAGTCATAAGACACTTTGTACCAATTGACATTGGGAGCAGCAATCGTCCCCTGGAGCAGACCACTTATGTAACAGAGAAATTATCTGTGTGATATTCAAATGCTGCTGCTGATGTACTGATGCTCTTGGAACTTCAAGTGATTACTCCATAAAAGTGTATCTGCTATAAACAAATCTTTTTCTTATTCTACAGGGTAAAAAATTTAGCTGAGAGTTTGAAGACAGTAGTAAATGTGCACATTTCAAAGGTAATGTTATGAAAGAAGAAAAAAAAAAAAAAGAGACAAAATTATGTGGGTAAGATTGCCTGATTTTCTTTAGAAACTTTTATAATCCATTCAGAAGACATTTTCAAAATCTGCATGATTTCTAAATGCTACTCATCTATTTGCCTATTCAGTCAATTGTATTTTGATTACCTATTTGCCTAACTGTTTACAACCTCATCAACCACTGAGCTGTAAAATGAAGAGGGAATAGTTGTACTAGGTACCAGAGGAGGATGATCCCCGTGAACCTCAGTGAAGTGAGTGAATTCAGACTCCTGGGTTTTTCTGAAGTCTCGCACTTGCATCCTTTGCTCTGTGTAGTTTTATTTTCTCTTTACATCTTCACCTTGATGGCTAACACAGCGATTGCTTTGATAATAAATGGGGATAACACCCTTCATACCCCCATGTATTTCTTCCTCCTCCAGCTGTCCTGTTTGGATATCTGCTATTTGACAGTCATTGTCCCAAAGACTCTTGAGAATCTCATGGTGGGAACAATAGGTATTTCCAAGACAGGATGTGCAATGCAAATGTTTTTCTGCCTTTACTTTGGAGTTGCAGAATGTTTTCTCTTGGCTGCCATGTCATTTGACCGTTATGTGGCAATATGCTACCCCTTGCACTACACCATCATTATGAACAGTAGAGTCTGTAAAGGCCTGGTTGCTGGAACTTACCTGTGCGGCACTGCTGTAGGCTTAGTACACACCATCGGAACATTCAGTTTACCATTCTGTGGTCTCACCATCAACCATTTCTTCTGTGAGATCCAACCCCTCTTGGAGCTGCTTTGTGGTAACACTTCCCCAAGTGAAATTCAAGTCATTGCTGTGGCTGGCTTTGCCATTGTGTGTCCCTTTTTAATGATCATTTATTCCTATATTTGTATCATTTCCACAATTCTCAAGATGTCATCAGCTGAAGGTCAGCAGAAAGCATTTTCTACTTGCTCCTCACACATTTTAGTTGTGACTCTTTTCTACGGTACAGCAAGCTCCATGTATTTGCGGCCAAAATCTACTTACTCCGCATCTGTTGATAAGTTGCTCTCACTTTCTTATACTGTGGTGACTCCTTTATTGAATCCTATTATCTATAGTTTGAGGAATGAGGAGGTGAAAGGAGCCCTGAGAAGAAGATGGAGAAAAATTCATTTTGTGTGGAAATGAAATAGAATATTTCCCTTCTTTCAGGTGGATTTAGTGGTATCTTTCACTGTAAATTCTTGTTCAGTAACATGATTTCCAAATAATTTCCAAGAATATTTCAGAGTTGGGGAAGGAAAAGGGAGAAGAGTGGAGATTTTTTGACTGTAAGAGACAGTACTAGCCAAGCTATGTTAGGATTTTGAAAGGAAACATTGTCCAAATACTTCAGGAATTCCTAAATAAATAAATAAAACTTCCACACACACACACACTTCCTATTTGTCAGAAGGGTTAAAATAATGTTTTACATATTTGTGGCTTTTTGAACAAAATAGTAATGTTCGGGAGCCTGATTTCACTGGAAGAACTGAGAAGTGTAAGTTTTCATCAGTTTCCATTAACTTCCTGTAAATGCCTTGTAAATTTCTCTGGGGAAACGAGAGGACATAATTCAAGTTACAAGAAAAAGTCCAGCAAATTACTGATTACCAGTTATGAGTTCTGAGGTTGTTATTGACCAAACAACAACAACAAAACAGGTATGCAAAATTGCATTCCTGCCACAGACATCTTTGTTTAATTTCAAGTCATTGTTTCAAACATTTTAGAGAAAATCTAGACTTATTTTTTATAGGCGAGGAACAGTCTCTGATGTGCAGAATTTGGATCAAAATCTCTTGTTACTTTCATGCATGGATTTGCCTGTAATATTTCTACTCCAGTTTGTTATAATAGTGTTATTAGGACATATTTGACTTTATTAACCTAGATGACCTCCATGACTGAAAAGGTTAGAATCCACATGCCCTAATTTAAGTATATAAAAGTCACTCATCTAAGTCTAGAATAATAAATCTACTGTTTCCTTGGAAAAGGAGGCAAACAGCTTCCTCTACAAAGACATTTTTCCTATATGTCATAGGCATCCATCTTCTGAAACTAGCGATTTGGAGACTACAGAGATGAGATTCACTAGCCTAAGAATGAGGTTTTAGTTTCATTTCATATGCCTTAGGTAATCAAAGGCATTTCTCAGATATGACTCAGAATCGATGGGAGATCCAAGCCTTTCTGCAGTGACAATCAGAGGACAGCAAGGGAATTCCAAAACACTACAATGCACCTAGGTGATGGGTTTTTAAGTAGTGGATTTCTACCATAAATTGAACCTGTATTCCTGTTCAAATACACCCAGTGAAGGCAGATAAATTCCACTCCAAATACAGAAATCCACAAATGAATTACATAAGCCAAATTAACACCATTAGTAAAATCAAGAAAAAAAGAGCTGTCTTCCGTAGATTTAAAGAGAATGCAAGTTAGTTGCCTTAACACCAAACATCTCTCAGCTGCTCCCATAGCCACTCCAGCTAATTTGCAGGCATCAGATACTTTTTCCCACAAATCCCATCATTTCTTTATCAAAAGTCCCGAGATGAGTGGAAAAGCAAAACTTAGAATAGGGCAAATAAACCCATCAGCTTGTGTCACCAGCAGCTTCTTTCTTTTAAAGAACACACTTTTACTACTAATGAATTTGGGGCCTCTTTTCAACACAGGTACCTAGTGTTCTGCAGGTTTTCTTCTGTAAATATCTTATGAAGGGAAAAATTGATATTGTTGTACTAAAGCTTTAAAAAAACAAAGATATCTCAAAAGCGATGAAGTATTTGTGACAGTTAAAGTTCCCCTTGAGAACCAGAACTTGCAGTTCTACATCCATAGCCACGGGTCACTTTAAAAAGACTCTTCTGTAGCCCTCCAGCCCACCCAAGGGCTCTCTATCAGTCCCTTCCAGCCTCGGCTATTCTGTTCTTGATGAACTGGAACTAATGTAATTAATCGTATTCTCTGGAGCAATTTGTAACCTAGCAGCAGTTACCTTTGAGATCTTACAGTGAAATTATCTGAAGTGAAGAGAGAAATGATACCAAAAAGCAAGGCTAAGAGGGTTTTCTTTCATCTAATCCTGTAAATATGTTTATTGAGACCTAAGCTAATTTTCTTTGCTGCTTCTGTATTCAGCAGTTTGAAAAAACACAATAAGAAACAGAAATCAACCAAGAAAAAAACCCAAATAAAATAACCAAAATCAAACAAACAAAAACCACAAAATCTAGTATTCTAGTCACATTATATGTCAGAAATTGTATAAAATTCATCTTGTGAAATGTAGATAACTGCAATACTGATTACTGCATCTTTGCTAATCTGTATGGACCTCCTTTATTGACAAAAAAAATTCTAGGTTGTAATTAACCTTACGCTAAAGAAGTGTACTTGGTCTTTTCTTAAATGTCGACATACATGCTATAGATACCCAATTCTGATCAGACAGGTTATTCCCTGGTTGACTTAAATGTACCCACTGTGGTTTTTGTTTGTTTATTTTTTTTAATTTTTTTTTGTCATTCGATTCAAAATAGCAATGTTCTGTAACTGTTCATCAAATTCTTCATATTAAATCCTCAAAACTTACATGTAATTGGAAAGGGAGGACATGAACGACTCCTTAAATTAATCCTTCATCCTAGAAATAATTGTAAATATTAACAGCATAATTGTACAGTGCTCTTAATTCCCTGTCATCTGTTTTATTTTTATCTTGAGAGCCTGAAGTTCCACGGAAGAATTACAAGGCACACCTCTTTGCAGAAGATTAACATGTTTGTTTTTATTGACATCTTAATTTGTACAAAAGCCATTAATTAAAATATAAAAAATGAAAAAATTTTCAGAGTTAATTAAAAGAGAAAATGAACTGGCAGTAAGAGATTTGATTAATTATCTTCTAAAATCTTATCTCTGATTTAAAATGTAAAAGCATATTTGAGACATATATCACTGCTCGTGTAGCCAGAAAATAAGGTACCATATGAGCTGAAGGTCTTATACTGAGAGGATGTATAATATTTTTATAATGGAGGGCATGGACTGTTGATTTAATCACATCATTAGTTTCACTATGCCAAAAATAAGTAGGAGTAATTTCCTGGTAGGTATGAAAGGTTGGAGAGACAGAGACTCTGGAATAGATATTCTGTTCTTCAGGAAAAATTGGTTTCATCTCAGAGTTATCACATATAAGGTCTCAATATCTACCAAGTGATTATTAGCATGGATTCCTCACACAGACTAGATAAGAGATTTCTGACATAAAACCAGGAGCTACAACAGCTATAAGAACCTCATATAATTTTGGAATGGCATTTGTGGGACAGATGGAATACTCCTGGACATCTAAAATGACACTAAACATCTTTCTTTAGGGATCAGAATATCCAAATGTTGACATTTGAAGTGGGTGTCTGAGCTGTCACTGTTGGCTATAGATGCCAGCCACACTTTTTCAGTAGATTCAGTCTCCATACTACATTAACTTTATGGATTTGTTCTTTTTTGATGATGACGGGAATTCAGACATCCAGTGGGCTTGTACACACCTGCAAATAAGTATCTGGATCTGGAGTCAGATTACATCCCAAATGATTAATATTTGTGGGCCCAAAATGGCATGAGCTGAAGACAAACCACATGCACAAAGCTTGTGACCTCCTTTCAAGCAGCTGTAGCGAGCGATAAGGTCTCTCAGCTTCCTTTTCTCCAGGCTAAACAGCCCCAGTTCTTTCAGCTACTCCTCATGAGATTTGTGTTCCAGACCCTTCACCAGTTCCATTGCCCTTCTCTGAACTCACTCCAGCACCTCGAGGTCTTTTCTGTAGTGAGGAGGCCAAAACTGACCCCAGGATTCGAGGTGCAGCCTCACCAGTGCCCAGTACAGGGCAGTCACAGCCCTGGTCCTACTGACCACACGATTTCTGATACACGTCTGGATGCAGTTGGCCTCCTTGGCCACCTGGGCACGCTGCAGGCTCATATTCGTGAAGGGGTTAATACAGTGAAGCGTCTGCCATGCTGAACCCATATTTTGCTTCCCATTAAAGGACTACTCCAGATTCAATATATTCTTGTGGTGGATGATCAGAAGTTGTCATCAAGAATAAAACTCAGAAATTAAGTTATTTGACAAGAAAGCTGTTCCTACATGACAGAAGACTCAGCCTTGGTACTAGGTGTTCTTCAACATGCATAAAGGAGGAGGACTGATGTTTAGCAAGATATCCATATATATTGATAGGTCAGAGCTGAGGGAAAGCACAGGTAAGAAGTCCTTACCACGAAAGCTGACACAAGCTCTGACTCACGTTGCTCATACTGCTCCAGCAGGGGGATTGGACTAGATGATCTTTTGAGGTCCCTTCCAATCCCAAACATACTGTGATACTGTGATACTAAAACCAAAACAAATCAGAACACAGAAAAGGACTTCAGGTTAAGGAAGAGAATATCAGGGCCATAAGGCAGGTCCTACTTTCTTATATGGTGGTGTACAACCCAGCTTTCACTTCTCAAGGCAGTGGCTTGCAGTAAAGGTCACTGAAGGCACACATCTGACCAAACAAAAGTAGTTTTTTTTCTGTATCGGCTATAACACAAACTGATTTTAATTGTATAAAACCTTTAAGTTATTCCTAATACATGCACACGTGCACACACACACCTTAAATAATTAAAAACGCAGCTGTATTGATTTCAAAGGATTTATTTCTGGATTATAGAAAAAGATTCTAGTGGTCTTGTCTTTGTGTTTATATTATAACAGCAACCACAGATCTAGAAATATAATTAGTTGTTTCAAATGTTGTTTGGGTAAGAACAATACAGAGACTATCTCTAGATCCCTAAGTACGGGATTAATAGACTTCGGTAGGACCCACTTCTATCTAATGATTACAGAGAAAGCCTAGATAATTTCCTTAGAAATACATAACCAACTTTTAGATGTGAGCTAGGTAAATTTATTTGTATTTCCCTCTTCAGAATTCCCATGTTTAATCTCTGGAACCCGAGTCTGTTCATCCAGCTCAAGGCGTTCAGGGTAGAGATGTCTGGATCTTAGTTTGTCACTACATGATAAATTATCCTAAAATGGAAATCAGCACTTCTGCTTAAGAATTAGTCTTATCAGATGAGTCTTGTCCTAGTGGTCTAGAATGACACACATGCTGGATCTTGCAAGGTATTGTGAGAGCAGATAGCTCTCAGCATACAGTCTGAGTGTGTGTGAAAGGTGGTGGTCCTTAACACACGGCATAAGTGTGGAAGGCTGAGATATTGTGAATTATTTGTCTCAAAGCTTGCTTGCTAAAATAATATGCTTGAGGCTGCTTGTTACAGAAAAATGCTTGCTCATACTGCTTGCTTAATTGGGTCCACTGTAAAGGCCTAAATACAGTGAATTAAAGTGAAAAATGCATGATCACTGTGAATTGTTAAAACACAAAGAATGCTTGAAGCTTAGGTAAGCTCAAGTGAAGCTCCAGTGATATCAGCCACCAACATCTGCGACCAGGCCTGCAGTGTGCTCAGGCAACACCTGCCACCAACTGCCGTAAAATGACCAGGTTATGACTGGCAAGTGTGGCCATCCACCACCAGGACCAAAACCTGCCACCTGGGACCGGCGGACCTGAGACCCGAGCGCTGCCAACACCTACTGGGACCTGGACTCTGATGCCAGAACCTGGACCCTGCTACTGGCACGACCTGAGACCTGCAAACTGCCAGCGCTACAGAGGCCTGAAACCTGAGAGCTGCCCCACAGGAGACCTTTGGATCCCTGGCGGTGACTACCTCTTGTTTATCTCTTGCTTATCTTCTCGCATGCTTGCTTAACTTTCCTCCTAATTCCTCCCCCCTTTCTCTTTGTCACTCTAGCTTTAGGTGTGAAAATGAGATAGATTTACTCTGTCATTAGGCATACAAATAAAATAACATTGTTCAGCAGCATCTGACCTCGTTTGTGTCTTAATCTCACCCTTGGAATCAATTTTGGACCTTCCTGAGTCCGAAATTGGACTGGGACCCCACAGGTATGCAGGATGCAATTCAGCCCCTTACATTCAGAGGAGACTATGGGTTATTGGTCACTGGTTGGAGACAAAGGGCGGTGGTACCTCGGACAGAATAAGAAAGCAATGAGTAAACAACAAATCAACTCTTCCTCCACCCCCTTTATGACGGAAACTGCAGAACAAAGCTAACAGACTGCGTATTTGTGGGACCAAACTGGTGATGAGGATGTACAAAGCTCCGTTGTTTCAAGGAACCTTTCTAGCCTGGTGTTACCTATAGATCCATTAATGATGAAGATCTGTGGATGAATTTAATTTGCATTTCATGAGGCCCATGACCACTCGTGCCAAAGGAAATGTGTTTGCTTTATAGCAGAGTTTGTTCTCAGCTGCTGCTACAAACTGTGCAGTCCCCTTTGGGAGTGAGGTGTCCGCACCACCACTTTGGCTCTGCTCTGGACAGTATGTGGGATCTCCTCTGATGTGAGCCAAATTGTACCATCAACAAAAATACAAGCACTTCTAACGGATGCTCTGCTACATAGTATATGGATGAGAACTTGTCCTGGTTCCTCCGCTTGGAACAGTCCTCCCACATTATTCCAGGCAACTCTTCATTCCCAAATATCACCAACTGATATCACACCAGGCTCCAGGGCACCGAGCACATACTGTGATAACATCACTGCAGCAGGCTACTATAGGGTCACACAAACCGAGGGAGACCCAGACTAATCACTATGCAGGATAAATATGGCTAATTCTACTCCACAGAGTACTAGCTCTATGCCAGGATACTTCTGTTGGTCTGGAGTCCAGAGGCGTTATTGTGGTATGTAAACGTGAAGACAGATACTTGGACTCACAGGAATATACAGAGCAAATTAATCAGATTTTTAGAATTTCACAGAAGAGTTGAAAAATGTCCATGCTTGCTTATTTAAATTTTTTTTAATATAAAATATGAGTAGGAATTTAGCTTTGTGTAAATTCTTACATTGTAGCTGCCTAAGTATAGCTAAAAGAAACATCACTCAAGCTGCCCAACAGAAATATATGCTAGTTAAGAATCATTATCAAAGGTTAAACACCCACCAGATTGTTCCAGTTCCTGCTGCCACTAGAATAGCCAGTTCCTGTAATTTTCTGATTCTCATGTTGTTGGTGTTGAAAAAAAGACACTGAACCCTGAATTGACAGTAAAGTGAAAACCAAGCCCAACCTAAACAAAACCCACACCACAGAAAATCCCGTAGTTTTTAGGTATTGAATAAGTCTCCTGCTTCGCACAGCACATCTGCACATAATGCAGAGAAAAATATTCTTTCTAGATGGAAAATTCTACATCCAGGTAGGTAAAGATATATACTGGGTATTTACAATACATATTCCTTAGACAGAGCTCTTATTTTCAAATGGTAGTACAGTGTACCATTATATTAATGTACAAACAAATGATTCTCTGTTCGGATTTCCTCTGGGTCAGGTTCTTTTCTTTTCCTGGCCTGTGCCCACTCTGCTCTTCACTGTCTGTCTTCCAATCTCTCATTCATCCTTTCTTTCTGTCTATCTGTCTCTCCTGTTTTCTACTGTCTCTTACCTGTGCAGTTCTCTGTCTTTCTACGTTGACAGTCTCAATCCCTTTCTCTGTGTCAGCTTCCCTTCCCAATCCATTCTGTGTCTGTTCACAACCGTGGTTCAGTCAAAGGCTCCTTCTCCTTTTGAGAAGACTCTTTGTAGCGTTGTTTCTTTGTCTGTATTTCCCCTCCTCTCGGCTGTTCTTGACCATCCCTTCCACCTGTAACCACCTTTGTTAACCACTGTGCTCTAGCCCCAACCTGTTATCCCTCAGCCACAGAACTCACCTGTGGTGCTTTCAGGCCCTCTAATTCAGCAACTCCTGTTCTCTTCTTCTTCTGCTATGTCTCCTTCCACACCTGCTGAACCAGTGTCAGCATGGCAAATCCTTTCTGTATGTCCACCATGTGTCTGAAGCTGTGCTCAGGGACAAATGGTGGGCCTCCATTCCACCTTATGGGGGAATGCTGCCCTCTGAGTGTCATGGGGGAGCGATTCAGGGCTCTGCTTACTGCAGAACAATGTTTAGATTTCTTAAAGAAAAGCACAACTTAGAGTTCGGTGGCAGGTTCGCTCCATTATTCACTGCATGGAGCAAACACACCAAGCCAAACGCTGCTGACCTTCTCTCCAGGAGCCTGACAGCCATTCACAGAGCAAAATTTCAGGCATCTTCCCTCCCTAATAACCATTCACTCCGGAGTCGGTGTTTTAGAGCTCCGGAGGCAAACTTTCAGGCAAGGCCTGGTAACCTCTCGTGGATCAAACTTTCAGGAAAAAATATTCTCAGAAATGAAAAAAAAATTAATGGATCAGAATAGCAGGAGGGCTGGGTCAAGCTGGCACCTGCACAGAGGTCCCACCCGAGCACAGAAAACCATACACTTTTGTATCTTTTACAGACCATTCTCACCATGATTCAGTCCCGTAGCAATATTTCAGTTCAGGGTCTTGCTTCTCATTGGATCTTTTTCACTGATCTCATATATGCACTTGGCTTTTTTTAGCTGTAGATAATGTTTATATAATCACTTTTTATATATGGCAAAACTAAGGCACTGGTAAGTGAAAAGATTTATTGGTCAAAGCTACCCGTCATGTGATTATGAGCCAACAGCAGAGCAGAAATGCCCCAAGTTCCAGTCCAATGTCTTAACACACAGAGAGCACTGACTTCGGAGAAAGAAAAACAACGAGCAGTAGTTTTTGAAGAGCTGGTTAGCACATTAAATGAGGGTGACAACAGAAGCAGCATTCGTATATGCCATTGCATTTTGACATTAATATTACTTGGTTATATAATAATAATTAATACATATAATATTAATTGGTTTTCTCCTTAACTTTAAGCAGTATTCTATTTTGAGTTATATATAACCTTACCCTCACCCCCTCTCTGTATTATATGCAATAGCAGCTATTCTGAAGATAGTGAAGATATTTATGCAGTGAAAATTGGTACTTGTGTTCCACCTTCAGTGGACTAGAGTGTAAAATGCATTCAGCATAATTTTTCCCTGAGAAACTTCATGTGACATTAACAATTCTCAAACCTATGCATGGACATTATATATCACCTGTGAGTGATCTTGAAATACTCTAATTAATCATCTTTTTTTAAATTAGATTATTTTAAGTCATTATTCTAAGGTATTATAAGGTAGTTTGGGAATTTTTAAAGCCTATATTGGAATGTGTAAACATCACTTTCATTTCCTCTTTTTGACATCCTTTTCATTCATCCTCTTTTCAATTATAGTTTGTATTCTATAGAATGCTAAAATCACACAAGCTAGGTTTTTCTCTTGTACTGCTTAGATCTCCATTTGCTATACTAGAAAACAATTTATCTGTTGTCAGCATTTACCACGGCTTAAATTAAATGCCACAAATCTCATGGAAGTTGCTTACAACAATTTGCTAAAATACAGTTGAGGAGTCTCACACAGAGTGCAAGCTCAGAAATGTGGAAGTCATATATTGAATATGAAAGATCATCACAGAATCATAGAATGGTTAGGGGTCAAGTGACCTCTGGAGATCATCCCGTCCAACCCACCTGCTAAAGCAGGTACACCTAGAGTAGGTTGCACAGGAATGTGACCAGAAAGGTTTTGAATGTCTCCAGAGATGTGTACCTACATCTTCCCTAACCTTCCTTTTGCTGCTGATGTACTTGAAGAAGCCCTTCTTCATGTCCCATAAATAATGAAATTGGTAAAGCACATGTTTATTTTTGTGTGGAAATGTTTGTAACATTCCATAACATTAATGATTTTTTTCTTAATGTTTTATATGAAAAATATTTTCTCCTCCTCCTGGAAGAGAAAGGGAGAGACACTTACAGTTGGAAAATTAAAACAGTTTTAGTGATAATACTACTAATAAAAGAAATAATGCAAAATACGCAAAGCCAATATTGAGTGTCCCGGATGGTCACAGAATCCCATGCAGTTGCTGGCATCATGCCTGTGGTTGCAGGACAGACATCAGGAAGTCCTGGACTGGACTCCACAGTAGACAGGAACTGGATTCAGGAATGCATGGACTGGAATCAGGACTGCTGGCAGAACAGGCAGGGTCCTCTTCAGATGTTGGCCATGAACAAAGAGAGGAAGACCCCCTCATGACGACTCAGCTTTAAACTGAGTGTGATGCGTGGAATGCCTTGTTGGCCAACTTGGGTCACCTGTTCTGTCCACCCCTCCCTACTGGTACAGGCCTTTTATGACCCCTCGCTCTCTCATAAGAGATCTATCAGTGACCTGGGCTGCTATAGTAATAAGTATAAACATGGGTCTTTTCTGCATGCAATTCCTACCATTAGCTCAGTAAAACCATAAACACAAGGTATTATCAGTTCTTTGAAGCAGACTGTCACAGAGGCAACACCCAAAAAAATTTACGTAGGCAACAAACTCTGAAGAGACATTATTCTAACCAGAGCTGCTTAACAGAAACCAACTACAAATGGGGTTTATCCAAAATTATTCAGCACTCTGGTAGCGCTACACAACAAAAGTTCAGATACCAGTTAGGAGTTCAATGACTACACAACTGACTCAAACTCAAAGGGATCAGATCACAAAACTCTAGAGGGATGGTTCAAAATGTGCGTCTTCCCACTCTGTGTCAAAGAGAGGACTCTCAGCAGTACCCAGATGATCACTTAATAGATTAGGAAGGTGTCTGAGACCCTGGGGAATGATTCCTAGATGACCAGTCTAAGGATGAGAGCCTTCAACCGCAACCCCGTGCTCTGAGGAAGACCAGCTTCCAGCAGACTCCATTTATACCTGAGTTGAATCTGAGTTGCGATCATTTACGGTAGTTGTTCAGAAGCTTCTCTCAACCAAGTTGTCTCATTGGTCAAACATCCTGTCTGTTGACCAAGGGGTGTATACATGACCATAGTTGTCCATCAACCTAGGTGTTTCTGTGCTCTTGGGGGACATGGCAGGGAGAGCGCATCTGCCACACAGACACTGTCTGAAAAACACGTAGCCACCTTCGGAAAAGTGCAGATACGTAGAAGAAACTTAACTGAAAGGAAAATTCACTGAAAGAGAATTGGCCCTGTTTCAACCAAAACCAGGCCATCAGTTCTGTCCCAATTCTGAAAGAAAAAAAATACACATATACTCCAGAACCCTGGCAAACTTGACTAAAGCACTATGTCTGAGAGAACAAGCACTTTCTTCTGCCTATAATCAAAAGAAAGGGAGAGACAAAAACAGCTCAAGCTACATTTCCCTTACATGAGTTCAGCCGTTTATCAAGACTGTGCTTTTATCTAGATATCTAGATATCTGCTGTGTGGCCATCTGAGGTGTAGCTCAGAACTTAGATGAAAAGCACATTTAGTAATCTTCGGCTTTCCCTTTGACTGTCTTCTAAGTAAAGAAAGGAGTAAGAAGGCCTGTGAGGAAATCAGTACAGCTTAAATATTTTCTTGGAACCAAGATCTGAATCACCAGCCCTATAATGCTGTAGGACTCAAAAATTTTCAGGAGTGGTTAAATAATAAAGAATGTCACATAAATAACTGCTGTGGAATGTCTACTTAACTTGTGTATTTGCAGTATGGAAAAGACGCTTGGAGGAGATGAAACAATATGTTCCTTATTTTCTTATTTATTCCTCCTTACATGTTCCAGGTCTTCAAGCTCATTGTGATACAGAAAAATGATCCCCGTACCCAAGCATTCATCAGCGTTGGATTCCCTGCCATCCAGACGCAGGCTCTGTTGTTTATGATTTTCCTCATTTTGTATTTGTTAACTGTCCTTGAAAACTTAATCATCATCACTTTAATCAGAAGAAATCATCAACTGCACAAGCCTATGCACTTCTCAACCATCAGTCTTTCCTAGAGGCCTGATACATCTCAGTCACTGTTCCCAAATTGCTGGTCAGCTTTCTGGTGAAGAATACGAGCATCTCCTTCACAGTTTGTATGGCCCAGTTATACTTCTTCATTGCCTTGGTCTGTACCGAATGTGTCCTCCTGGCTGTCATGGCCTACAACTGCCATGTGGCCATCTGCAACCCCCTGTGCTACCCAGTCATCATAAACTAAAGACTCTATATGCAGCTGGCCATGGGCTTTTGGCTGGTTGGCTTTCTGACGTCTGTGCTAAAGGTCTTCTTCATTTCCCAGCTCTCTTTCTGTGTCCCCAAAGTCATCAATCACTTTTACTGTGACATCAGCCCTTTGCTCAACCTCTCTTGCACTGAGTGGTCACTTGCAGAGACAGTGGACTTCATCCTTGCCTTGTTTATTCTGTTAATCCCTCTCTCCATCATCACAATTTCTTACATGTGCATAATCAACACCATTTTGTGCATTCATAAAACCACTTTGGTTGGAATAGACCCTCAAGATCATCAAGTCCAACTGTTAACGTAACACTGAGACTAAACCATGTCCTTAAGAACTTCATCTACATATCTTTTAAACACCTCCAGGGATGGTGGCTCAACCACTTCCTTGGGCAGCCTGTTCCAAGGCCTGACAACCCCTTCCAGGAAGACTTTTTTCCTAATATCTAATAACCTCCCCTGGTACAACTTGAGGCCATTTCCTCTCATCCTATAGCCTGTAACTTGGGAGAAGAGGGCAACCTCCTCTGTGCTACAACCTCCTTTCAGATCAAGAAGGTCTTCCCTCAACCAGGTTAAAGCTAAACAGCCCCAGTTCCCTCAGCCACTACTCATAAGGCTTGTCCTCTACACCCTTCAGCAGCTTTGTTGCCTTTTTCTGAGTTCTCTCCAGTACCTCAATGTCTTTCTTGCAGTGAGCAGCCCAAAACTGAACACAGCTACCAGTGAAGTGTATGACCATCCAAGCCATGAGCAGCCAGTTTCTCCAGGAGAATGCTGTGGGAAACAGTGTCATTCCCATGGCTTAGAACAAGAAGAAAGCTTTCTCCACCTGTGTTTCTCACCTGACTGCGATCACCGTCTTTTCAACCACCCTCTCCATGTATGGACTCCTTGGATCTCAACAAACTGGTTTCCATAATTCATACTGTAGTCGCTCCAGTGCTAAATCCATTCATTTCCTGCTTGACGAACCAGAAAGTAAAAGACACTTTATGGAAGGTCTTGTGTGGCATGGCTGTTGTCTCCAGGGTTTCTGGGACTGATCACTAATATAATACTTGCAGACAATCTTGATTTTGTCCGAATCCTACGAATGTCTAATAAGAATTTTACTTTCACAGAAATGAAGATTATGGTTTTGTTTAGACATCAGTGGTTAAGGATTTCTTTTCCTGAGTCAATCTGCATGTTAACCTAAAATCAATTAATGCTGGCACTGTGTGAATGTAAAAGAATGTGTTTCTACTGAACACAACACATATCATTCCTGACCAGTAGAAAAGGCAATAAACATCATTGCCTTCTCTTAATGGATTTTTTGGTCTGTATCAAAGAAAATAATTTCATTCTGACCTTGGTCCAACTTAATATGAAACTGTGATTCGAAGAACTTGAGACACCAAATAAACAGTTATGTCCACTTTCTTCACAAGGATGGGCATTTAAGTAATTCACAGAATCACAGAATCCCAGAATGTCAGGGATTGGAAGGGACCTCAAAAGATCATCATGTCCAATCCCCCCATGGAGCAGGAACACCCAGCTGAGGTTCCACAGGAAGGTGTCCAGGCGGGTTTGAATGTCTGCAGAGAAGGAGACTCCACAACCTCCCTGGGCAGCCTGGGCCAGGCTCTGCCACCCTCACTGAGGAGAAGTTTCTTCTCAAATTTAAGTGGAATGTCTTGAGTTCCAGTTTGAACCCATTACCCCTTGTCCTGTCATTGGTTGTCAGCGAGAAGAGCCTGGCTCCATCCTCCTGACACTCACCCTTTATATATCTGTAAACATTAATGAGGTCACCCCTCAGTCTCTTCTTCTCCAGCTCCAGAGCCCCAGCTCCCTCAGCCTTTCCTCACACGGGAGATGCTCCACTCCCTTCAGCATCTTCGTTGCCCTGCGCTGGACTCTCTCCAGCAGTTCCCTGTCCTTCTGGAACTGAGGGGCCACAAATGCACACAATATTCCAGGTGTGGTCTCATCAAAGCAGAGTAGAGGGGCAGGAGAACCTCTCTGACCTACTGACCACCCTCCTTCTAATCCACCCCAGGTACCATTGGCCTTCCTGGCCACAAGGGCCCAGTGCTGGCTCATGGTCACCCTGCTGTCCACCAGGACCCCGAGGTCCCTTTCCCCTACACTGCTCTCTAATAGGTCTAATTCCCAAACTTATACTGGAACTTGGGGTTGTTCCTACACTTGCCCTTGTTATATTTCATTAAATTTTTCCCCGCCCAACTCTCCAGCCTGTCCAGGTCTCTGGATGGCAGCACAGCTTCCAGTGTCAGCCACTCCTCCCAGCTTGGTGTCATCAGCAAACTTGCTGACAGTCACTCTATTCCTTCGTTCAAATCATTGATAAATATATTGAATAGCACAGGCCCCAGTACTGACCCCTCAGGCACTGCACTAGATACAGGCCTCCAACTGGACTCCGCACCATTGACCACCACTCGCTGGCTTCCTGCCTTCAGCCAGTTCGCAACCCACCTCACTACCCGGTCATCCAGACCGCACTCCCTCAGTTCAGCTGTGAGGATGCTGTGAGGATGCTGCATCAAATGCCTTACTCAAGTCAAGGTAGATCACGTCCACTGCTCTGCCATCATCCATCCATCTTGTTATGTCCTCATAAAAGTCAATGAGGTTCGTCAAGCACAACTTCCCCTTGGTGAGGAACTGAGTAATTAACTGAGTAATTAATACAAGGTAATGGTCTAGATTAATTCCAGTGATATCTGCAGTCATACACACAAACACAAAACACATCAAAACCCACACTTTTCCATAAACAATATCTCTCAGTAAGCAAAATAGATCTTCACTTCCAATTCAAATAATATACCTAATAAAGTCTATGTGATTTTAAGTGAATCTCAGGAATTTAAATTCTAGTTTTGAGAAACATTCCTGGACTGTCTACTAACTCTAGTATATAGAGAGAGACTTCAGCTCTCTCCATTGGTTATATTGGTTATATTTTATCCAGACTGCTCTAAGTCTATTGTCTCCTGTGATCCTTCTTTGAATTCCATCCTGCATGGCTCTAGCCTGGTTACACTCACATTACACGATGCCCCAGTCTACATGGACTCCTTGTGGTTCTGAGGAATTTATTTTCTGCAGTGTTCAAATTGAATAACCCCAATAATGACAGACGTGTACTTGCCTGTACTATCTATAGCAAACAGTAATTAGGAGAAACTAACTATGGAGTTATCTTTTGATCTGGTCTAAAGGGGAGCTAGTTGGCTACAGTTAAAAGGCAAAGAAGTTATGAACTGAAAAAAAGAGTAGGCTCTTATGCAAAGACGTTCCCTTACATGAACAGAGATGCCTATTTATGTTTCAGACGTGGTATAGTAGCTTTCTCTCCAGAAAGGTTGCGGTCTTGCGGAAGGTCTTGAGTGAGATCTGTCAAACAAATACATGTTTCTGAAATGGCCACCAAAAAAAGTGTAAACAAATTAGTTCCATTTGCAGGGTGATATACTTTGTGAAAACACAGTTGATCATGTAGGCACAGTAACAGATAATTACTCAAGTACATGTTCATTGGGTGGCTTCCTGAGGAACCTCTGTCAGTAGCTTGTTCACAGGAACAATCACTAGCAGGTAACCAAGGAATAGTCACCTCCAGAAAATGTTTCACAGCAGCTAAGTTGGGTTATTGTTTTGTTTCATTAACTGTAAATGCTGAAGAAAGAGTCTCAGAAATATACAATTAATCTTCATGAGCTTTCTTCTTGGGTACCTCAGTTACCCAAAGCCAGAGTAAACACTGAAATCCCATGAGTAATTACTTACAGCTTATGTAGTCGTATACGGAACAGCTTTTTTGTGAACACATAAGAAGCAATTATGTCAGTATGTTTTGCAGAGCTTCCACGACTGCTGAAGTGGTGTGAAGGTAAGAAGAGAAGGAAGTTTTTCACTGTTATTCTTCAGTAATTTTTGTAGGGTAATCACCTTCCTCCAAGGAGGAATTAATCCTTCGACATTTCAACATCTACAGCATACATGCGAACGACACTGAGCAACACACCTAGGCTTCTGAGCTGCTTGTTGACATGCACTTGTTGAGTCAAGGAAGAGAGGAGGAGACATTGCTATGGAATTATCCGTCTGACCTGCTTTAGAGTTTTTCCTCTCAATGAAAGCACTATTACCTGGATATGCCTGTATATCTACATTCCCAAGAAATAAGACAAGCTGAGTATATTGTATATTACAAAACTAAACTGATGGCTGTCTAAATTTCATCAGAATTCCAGCTTCTCAGTATGGTCTTCTGATATTATGGTAGCTCAGGTATTAACTCCAGTTCAAGGGACAGAGAAATATAAGCATTGTATTTGACTTAGGAGAAGCACTATCACTCTCTTGCAATTGCTTATTTAGAGATTCAACTGATGTGAAAGATAATTTGAAATTGGAAACACTCAGATATCCCTGGTTTTATAGGCAGAACTAATACTGGTCAGGTCAGGAACTACTGAATACATATAGTATGTAGACAAATTGGTTAATAATGTATTTTGCACTTAGAAAAAAAAGACAAAATTTTGCAGTTCAAGTTGGTTTTACCAACACTTGTGTTTTTTAGGGAGAAATCCCATAATTACTTTTCTGCTTCTTTTTAGACCTGTGGAATTTCTCATGGTAGTAAAAACTAACACTAACAAAGTTATGAAGCTATATGAGTTTGCATGTTACAAGTCTTCAGTCGTGGTTTATATTACTGCTTCTGAAGCTACAAAAGGTTTTAAATGATGAGTATCTGGACTGCTGCTTCAGTGTCAATGAATTGCTTTATGAAGATGAATGTTTTTCCATTGCTGAAAACCTAGTTTATTATATGCTTTAATAATTCTGGGGAGGTGGGAAGAGGTGGTTTGTTTATTTGCTTTTAACATGAAATAAAGTATTACACTAACAGAACTTAAAAACAAGATGAAAAAGCATTTCCTATCTTAGCTTAGAGTACAGTAAGGTTAAAGAAGAGAGGTGTGCATTTTCCAGTGTGAAAGGTTTTGGTTTTTTTTCAGTATTGACCTGTGGAAATGGAGAAATCTATGGGAAAATTAGGCTCATCAAATTTTTTAGGAAGGTGGATAGATGGAGAAATGGAAAAATGGGGAACGGGAGGGGAAGAGATACAGAGAAATACGTTCCTCCAAAACTTGATCCATCTTCACTGAGAGCTTTATTTAGAATAACACATATTGCCCTCTGGAATACATGTTTCATTTGTTGAATATCGTGAGGATTTCTACGCCGGGAAAATACAGTGGGTACCAAGCTGAACCCCACAGACTGAACGGGAATGATGTCTTTGCAGAACTAGGTACAGTTGCCGAAGTTATGCAGAGGCAGCCTGAATATCCAGTATCCTCTGCAAGTTAAAAAGAACTTGGCATCCAGCTGTTATATGGTCCTTTGACATCAATGGATTTCAGTAATAATCTAGGCCACCAAATATGAACCAGATATCAAAATATCTTATTGAATTTGTTCTTATATTTTCAAAATAGTACACAATCTGCATGTAATAATGCTCTTCCTTTTTTCCCCCTCCTCATGTTTTCCGTTTTTTATCATTATAATTTTTCCTTTTTTCTTTTCAACTTGCCATCTTTTCTTTTCTTTTTTTCTTTTCTTTTCTTTTCTTTTCTTTTCTTTTCTTTTCTTTTCTTTTCTTTTCTTTTCTTTTCTTTTCTTTTCTTTTCTTTTCTTTTCTTTTTTCTTTTCTTTTCTTTTCTTTTCTTCTCTTCTCTTCTCTTCTCTTCTCTTCTCTTTTTTCTTCTCTTTTCTTCTCTTTTCTTCTCTTTTCTTCTCTTTTCTTTCTGTGTGGTTCTTCTCGCTACTTCTTAGATTTTAAAACTATTTCATATTTTTTTTCTCTTTTATTGTCTTTTTCTTTGAAGCTTAATGTTACACCCTTTGCCATGAAGCAAGAAAACAGCACAAAGTTCCAGGAATTTATCCTCCTGGGATTTCCAGCTATCATGGAACTTCAGATGTTGCTTTTTGTGATGTTCCTGGTGGCCTACATGCTGACCATCTTAGAAAATATACTCATAATTATCTTGATAAAGATGAACCTTCAGCTTCACAAGCCCATGTATTTCTTTCTCAGCAATCTCTCCTTTCTGGAGGCTTGCTATATCTCAGTCACTGTCCCCAAACTGCTAGCAAATTTTCTTGTTGAAAGCAAGAGTATATCTTTTGGAGGTTGCATGACCCAGCTTTACTTCTTCAGCTCCCTTATTTGCACTGAGTGTGTTCTCCTTGCAGTCATGGCTTATGATCGTTATGTGGCCATCTGCATTCCCCTGCGATATCCACTCATCATGAACCACTGGCTCTGCGTGCAACTAGCCACATGCTCCTGGCTCATTGGCTTCTTGGCCTCTATGCTGAAAGTACTTTTCATCTCTCAACTGTCTTTTTGTGGATCCAATGTCATCAATCATTTCTTCTGTGACATCAGCCCCTTGCTGAACATATCGTGTGCTGACATGACAATGGCTGAAATAGTGGATTTCATACTGGCCTTGTTTATCTTGCTCGTTCCTCTCTCTGTCACAATTATGTCCTATATATGCATAATTAGCACGATCCTGCATATGCCCACAGCACAGGGCAGGAAGAAAGCTTTCTCCACCTGTGTTTCTCACCTCACTGTAGTCATTATCTTCTTTTCAGCCACTCTGTTCATGTATGCCCGGCCCAAGAGAATCCACCCTTTTGACTTAAACAAGCTGGTGTCAATTGTGTACACTATTGTAACTCCCATGGTCAATCCCTTCATTTACTGCCTGAGGAACCAAGAGGTCATAGGGGCTTTTCAAAAAACCTTCAGTGTGAGACAGACTGCCCCCAAAGTCTCTCAATCTATTGCTGTCCACCATTAAGATAGCGTCTTACAGACAGTGTGAGAGTTAGAAGGAAAGATTTTAAGATTTATATTGTACTTAGACAGAACTGCAACCATCATAATGCTGGTAACAAAAGAAACTGAGGCATACATATGGCCACATGTCCTCAACAAGAAATCATCTATTACATCTATTACCTTCAAATGATCTTTCTTCTCTGATAAAGGCTTATGCACAATGAAGTTACTGATTTGATATACAGGCACATCAGGGAACAACAACAAAACACCGAACATGTCTAGGATATCATACATCAGTGGCTTTGAGAACACAATTTAAATGTCCTGTTAAAAACGTGTGATCCAATTCTGGGCAATATCTGACAGATAAGGTGAGGTGGATGTGCCTAACTATAGGCGCATGCCTAGTGTTTTTAAGACCTCAGGTATTCTGCTCCATTTACAAATGTGATGCTAAAAGGAAGAGTTTCTTCTGCAGTTCCTGTATCATATCTGCCTATCCAAAAGGGGAGGTCTCAGGCACTCCACAGTATTTCATATTCTACAAGAAGCCTGTACTTAGGGACCTGAATCAATCCTCTTCGAAGAGAGTAACAGCCAAAGGAAAGTGTTCACATTGGAACGGGAGAAGCCCAACTCCTTAAGGAAGGTTGGAATAAATACTTCAAATAAATTTAAGACTTTAAATCCTGGTCACTGTAAATAAAATAACTTTTTTTTTTCCCCCATTTAGTAGGACATTTTCATTAATTTGTGTTTTTATAAACTCTCCTGAAGTCACTGTGTATTAGTTTGAATATGAATGACCATACAGTTGTTTGGGAATTTTGTGTATTTTAGGAGTGGCTGCATCTCTGCTTCCTTTGTCAACATCTGCACCACTAAATTAATTTACTCTAGGGAGTGATCTGCGGCCATTTTGCTGAACATGTCACAGCGCCAGATGCAGATACCGTCATGGCCAGGCCCCTCTTGCCCAGGCTGGCCATGCCCATGAGCAGTCCCTTGATTGTGACCTACGCCAAAGGCTTTTGCATCTGTTCACTCAGATCTTCTGCCAGTGTGTTGTACGTGCTGTTCATTGCCACTTCTCTGTTCCACAACAGCAATGTGACCTCCCCAGTTAACCTCATGGATCTTAATATATGCTGATTTAAGGGCTCCTTTTTAATTTACTTGTGTATTTATTTATTTAGAATGGTACTGTGGTTAAAACGCTTCAGATGCAACTACATTGATGTCTCAATCAGTTAGAAGCAAGATTCCTGCATTTCCAAAGCCAAGATCCTGGGATGCTATTGCCTTCCTTTGGCCCTTTACTGGGCTGGAAAAAATGTAATTGCATTAAAAATTAAACATTCAAGATTTTTAGAATAAAGCTAAGCATTACCTTACAGCCTATGATGTTTATTCTTGTATATGGTACCGAGTTTCTATGCTGCACGTACGGGATGAAAAGCAGACAAAATGAGCCAAGTAAAGGTGTCAAGACTGCTGCAATAGTTTTGGAGTATTGGACCATGTGGACAGAGTAACAGGGAGGAGATGTTTCATCCTTGTATTCAAGTCAAATGGTCTCTAAACTGATCAGAACTACAGTACTACTGCTATGTTTTGTTTGAGGAAAGAACCAGTTTTCCATTGCAGAATAGTCCTCACATACATTCACTGTGTAGTCAGTATAGACTTTACACAGAGACAAACAGACAAATAATACTTTATTGTGAAAGAGTGAGATTCATAATAACAACATAGACTCAAGCCAGTATGAGCTCAGTTCAGCAGAACCATTATCTCATTCCTCATATAACAGATAAAACACAAGCCCTATAGGGAGAGGCTGAGGGAGCTGGGCTTGTTCAGTCTGAGAAGAGGAGGCTTAGAGGTGAGCTCAGCACTCTCTAGAACGACCTGAAGGGCAGTTCTAGCCAGGGGGGATTGGGCTCTTCTCCCAGGCACTCAGCAATAGGACAAGGGGGCATGGGGTTCAACTCTGCCAGGGGAAACTGAGGCTGGAGATGAGAAAGCAATTCTGTGCAGAGAGAGTGGTCAGCATTGGAATGGCTGCCCAGGGAGGTGCTGGACTCACCGGCACTGGAGGTTTTTAAACTGAGACTGGACATGGCACTTGGTGCCATGATCTAGTAAATGGACTGGAGTTGGACCAAGGGTTACTGGATGATCTCTGAGGTCTTTTCCAACCCAGTCCATTCTGTGATTCTGTGAAAACTATTTTAATTTTGGCTCCTTCATCTATGGAACAACTGCAGAGTTTTTCAAGAGTTTCTGGGTACGACGTGCTCTCAATCTCATATCACAAAACACCATTCTGGAACATTGCAGCAAAGTCCTCACATTTTTTCAAATACTTTGAACTAATAACATTCAGGTAAAAATGTAAATATATCACTGTCTTCAGAGTTCGGAGGAGAACTGGGGCAGGATTCTCCTGACTGTAGACACACAATCTATGTTTGGCTATTGACTATCAAACAAGCTCCTGAGAGAATTCTCTGCCTGACTTCCCCTTTGGAGTGCCTCTTCCAGCCACAGGATTTGTTTTGGGGGTCTTTTTCTATTAAATCCTGGTTTTCCCTGGTTCTTGAGATTAATGAAGCCTTCCTGTGACTTTAGACTTTGGGGTACACAGAAATTATATGCAAGCATCAGAGTATATGTCATGCCCCAAAGACCACTCTTACTCCTTCAGTAGCTTTACACCCTTTTTCTCCTGTGTCCCCAGCCCTGCACACAATGAATGCTCCAGGTGAGGCCAGAGCAGAGCGGGACAATCCCCTCCCTGCCCGGCTGGCCGTGCTGTGCTGGATGCACCAGGACACGGGGCCCTCTTGGCTCCAGGGACACGACTGGCTCGCGCTCAACTTGCTCGTGACCAGAATCCCCAGATTCCTCTCTGTGGAGCTGCCCTCCTGCCACTTGGGCCATCTGGATACCTGGGCAAGCTGGGTATGTCGGGGAGAACAATTCCAATTATGCAAATGCAGCGAGTCAGAGCACTGAGGCACTCCCTCCACAGTCTTGGGGCTTCTGTCATGTAGGAAAAGATACCCCTTCTGCCTAGGAAAGGTAGCAATGATCAATCAATTCCAACAGCCTAGGGCACCTGTGGCTCCCCTGCTACCTCAACTGTAGCTCAAGCAAAAACTATATGATGTGAAAAGTTCTGAACATAGAGAAATGGTGGAAAACACCAGAATATTACCTGGCCCTATGTGTTGCTAGAGTGGAAAAATACTGACTAAAGCCTACAATCTTATGACCCTATAAATAGCGAATTCAAAGTGAGACCTGTTGAGCTCTCCGGGGTCACCATGGGCTGCAACTTCACACCTCACTCTGAGGGGAGACACCTTCTCAGTGTCACCTCAGGACAAAAGGATGGTGTGAAGCTGTGGGCCAAGATAGATTTCTTGAGGCTCAACAATCACCTGATGAGAATGCTGGTGCATTGAAAGTAAGTAATTTGCTAAACTCAAGAGGGAAATTTTGTCTGATTTTGACTGATGTATGTGTATCCACATATATTTTAGTATACATGAATTAATACTCACGTGTGTCTATGTTTTTGTCTATATATCTGTGTGCATGATTATGTCTACGTGATCCGATTTCTCTCTTTGTAATACAGTGTGACCCTTGTCATTCTCAGCTCTGTAATTAAGTTGCTGTTTTAAATATAACAAATCCCATCAAATTCCTCTAAATCACTTAATTAATCAGCAACCGATTAATTGCTATTAGAAATAATTTCAAATTGCCGGTAAATCAAAACCATGTGAGGAATGTATCCACGACACCATATTCTCTGCTTCAGGGCTTTTTGCTTTTGTTTTTTGGGTGGGTTTTTCTTCCTCTGCCCTATAAAAACCAGTAGATGTCAGCTTGTGGTATTTCATTGTTCAGTGTCTCAGACAAAATCTTAGACATTTTCAGAGTTTTTTAATTCTACCCTGTATGGAATCACAGGGGAAACAATAGCATCTCTCCTCTTTCTCTGATTGCTTCCATTGGGAGGTTATCTAATTTCTAGGTCACATGTCATGAGGCACTGAAGGTAAATAAAGCGGTCGATTTATCTGTGTTGGTATAAATCATGCAACTGACACAACAGTGTACACTACATCTGTTCCCTATTGATCATACTCTTCAGGAGCAACTAAGGTGGTGTAGCCCACTTTGAATTCCCATTACAGAAGGTTGAGAACAGTTTTGTTTCTAACCGCACAGTCTGAGGTATTCTTATTTTTGAAGAAATGATCTGAGTTAGCTGCAAATGAAACACACCCAGAACTACAATTAACTTGCAATTATGCTGTATCTGGGACGTTATGTGTACCTTTGTATCTCAATAAGGTTTATGTAGATATCAGTGTCCTCACAGCTAGCCATAGAAACTTGTAATAGGGTCCTTCTGCTTTTTAAATCAGATATATCCTTGTGGTACTTCACCATTCCCTCACAGTTCACACATGGTATAACTTTAGAAATGTATAGATGTAGGAATTAAAACTTTGACAATGTAATTGTCTATCTATAAGCTCATAACCTAACTTTTTTTTATACTGGGTGGACAACATGATAGCATGATTCATCTGCATTATTTTAGACCTGTGTCTTAGATGAGATAGGACTGGTAGTGCCTGTTTATTTCCACGAAGTATAAAGTAAAAAACATGTTTACATTTTTACACTGAATAATTCTGAATTGAGTAGATGAACTTAACACAACTAATTTCTAGAAATCCAGCAACAAAGTATTGGAACTTTACAGTGTTTTAAATGATGGTGTAACATACTGTTATGAATTTAAGCCTGCGCTTAGGTTTCATTGTATTAATTTATTGCAGGTGGATAAGGTTCATCTTTCCCATACAGAATGGGTGGGAGAAATGAAACCAGTGTCATGTATTTCATTCTCCTGGGTTTTCCCACCACTGCTGAACTACAGGTGCTCCTCTTCTCTGCTGTACTTCTGGCTTATTTATTAACTGTGTTGGAAAACTTCCTTATCATTCTCATAATCCGAACTAACCACAGTCTGCAAAAACCCATGTATTTCTTCCTAGGAAATCTGTCTTTCTTAGAAATCTGGTATGTTTCTGTCATTGACCCAAAGATGCTCATAGATTTCCTCTCTCAAGATAAAAATATCTCATTCCATGGGTGCATGACACAGTTATATTTCTTTGTTACTTTTGTTTGTACTGAGTATATTCTGTTAGGTGTTATGGCCTATGACCGTTTTTCGGTTATATGCAAACCTCTCCAATATTCTCTCATCATGAATCATCAGTTCTGTGCTCAGCTGACAGCTGCCGGTTGGATGTGTGGTTTGATCACTTCTTCCATCAAACTGAACTTCATAGCCCAGCTCTCGTTCTGTGGTGTAGACAAAATCAATCACTATTTCTGTGATATTTCACCCCTGCTGAGTATCTCCTGCAGTGATTCCTCTTTGGCTGAGCTAGTGGACTTCATCTTGGCTCTGATCATCACCATGGTGCCTCTGTGTACTGTGGTTACCTCCTACATTTGCATCATATTCACTATGCTGAAGATCCCTTCTTCTCGGGGGAGGCAAAAGGCTTTTTCCACCTGCAGCTCCCACTTGAATGTAGTGATATTGTTCTACTCCACCACTCTTTTCACTTATGCCCACCCTAAGGTCATGTATACCTACCATGCTAACAAGTTGGTATCTGTCTTGTACACAGTAGTTGTGCCACTTCTGAATCCTCTCATATATTGTCTTAGAAACAAAGAAGTCAGGTTTGCTCTGAGGAAGACTAGTACAAGATATACCTAAGAAATCAATGAAGAACTTCTGGTTTTGCTCATGAAGATCACCTGGCAGTGCTGATGAACTGAAGTCACAAGGTCCAGACCTTAAATCATGCTAAACTGAAACTCTCCTATCCATGCACCCAGTAACCATATTTATTGAACTAGACTTTCATAAATCTAAATTTGATCTATATACACAATATGGTTTGGGGTTGGGAGTTTTTTTGCTTGTTTGTTTACCCCCTATGACTCTATGCTGCCTGCTTTTCTCAGAGGTCTTAGCTGAATGACTGCTCCAGTTTTAAATAGGTTTGGCAATGCTAGAAACCGAACCTCAGATTTTGTTTGCCCTAGATAGCTTACTAGGTCCAGAAAACATTTTGTGAGACTGTAAAAGGCATGTAAAATGCAGATATCTACATCTGATTTTTTTCACCCTGAGATTCTGTTATTGTCCCTCGAAAAAAAAAGAGTCAGTAGAAAAGGATAACTAATCTGAACTTTCTTAAATACCTGGCTTAGGATAAAATGAAACATCCTCGGAAGGAGAAATTTTTTTTAATATAGCAATAGAGGGAATATAATGTGAGTAGCTCATGCTGTGGCATAGCTACAGTGTCACGTGGATTCAGACTCTGATTCACACCAGGTCCCTGTTAACCTGAATAACCTTATTGTACCCAGGGAATACGAGGTAAATCACTTGAAGAAGAAATTCAGACACAACTGACAGGATAGATGTGGTGGATGCACTTGACCACCCCCCCTGCTCCCCCAGCCAAACCAGAGCAGTTTGGTCCACGCTCCAGAGGAGGGAAGGGCCTGAGCCGTAACCAGGCCAAGAACTCCTTGCAGGAGACCCACAGGGAAGCAGAACGGGAACTGAACCCCCGTGGTTTGTGGGCACACGGAGTCTCGTGCAGACTTTTCCTGCTGTGTGCAATTTGACTACGAGTCAACCACTTCATTCTATAAATACAATAGCCTGGATGAGCCACTTTGAGCTCTCCCTGCTAAATAAGTGAGCTGTATGGCAATGGTTTTACTACTCCGAGGTCAGTGGATGAACCAAATTCAAGTTCAATATTAATCATTTAGCTTGAGGAGATGCACACTAAATATAATGAATCATCTAGAAGTATAAGATTGTATAATTTTTAATACGCTCTTTGCTTTATGTTACTTGGTAAGCTGGATTTGCTACAATTTTGAGCTGTAAAGTTCTGCTCATATTAACGAAAAGCAACTACAAACTACACTGAACACTTGCAAGATACGGTCTAGTTTGCACTTTGCTGGGAAAAATGGAACTGACTGGGAAAAATAATGATCTATGGCTAACATGGAGACATTACAGACATCTGCAAAATGGGGCCTATTTTGCACTTGACTGAGAAGGAAGGATTTATTTAGACAAAACAGTAACTGCCAGGCTACGGACCATGAACAATGTTCATAGCTGAACAAAACAAAGGCCCAAGTGGAATCAGCAGAAAAGATCCAATGAGAAGCAAGAAGATCCAAAGTGAAATATTGCTAATGGACTGAATCATGGTATGAATGGTTTATAAAGACATAAAAGTCCATGGTTTCCTATGCTCGGGTTGGACCTCTGCGCAGGTACCAGCTTGGGTCAGCCCTCTTCCTGTTCTACTCTACTGCCTTTAAAGTATTGTAAATAAATTGCCTCCCACAAGTAATGCTGATAAGACTGTGAGTCCAGTCTTAGCTCTTGAGAACCTTACTATCTCTCCTACTCTTATCTGCCTTTGGGAGCCAGTGAGAACATATGCAAAAGTGAAATACTATGGCTGTAGAAGGTGTAGATCTACCATGAGTCATAAAATTGGGGAAGATCTTCTATAAAGAAGAGAAACAACTATTTCATGTAGATTTATTTTAAAACACTCTTCAAAACGAAGATAATATAGCCTACTGTAACTTAATGCAATGCTCCTGTCGAGGGTTTTGATTGCAGGGTGACAATCAAACCCTGGCAGATGTATTGTTAACCTCCTCTCCCCCCCACTTCCCCCTTTTGTCCCTCCCTCTCCCCCTTCCCACTCAGCACAGGCAATTGGGAGGGAAAGAAGCACAGAGGGGAGAGAGTTGGAAAAAATAAAAATGTTTTACTAATGCTACTGATAAGAATAGAGAAAATAACACAAAATATACAAAACCAATCTTGAAAGTCCCAGCAACTGCAGAGCTGGCACCTGAAGTCCTGGACCGGACCCTGCAGCCAACTGGAGCTGGATTCAGTCTGTCACTGGCCTCAGTTCACAGGGATGACTCGCAAGGTCCTCTCCTGATGTCGCCATAAGCAAAAGGGAAAAAGAGAGACAAGATCGTCGTGGTCTCCCACTTTTATATGAAGTATTCACGTGAATGGGATGTTATACACAGTTGGTCAGTTTCTTGGTCACATCGCGAGATGTCCATCCATGCTTATCAATAACTTCACATTCTATTGCTCTGTTTACCAAAACATGCATCTGGTTCTCCAGGAAAATGCAGCTGATATGAAGCTTTAACTGACAGGCAAATTCACTAAAAGAGAAACTTGTTTTTAATAAAACCAGGACAGCATCTATGCTGAAAAGAAGGCAAGTTGGCTTGTTGAAAAATAACAGCATGTCCTAGGGTGTCTGAGATACCCACAGAGGAGTTGTGAGATGCTTTTTTCTTCCTGGAGAGGTTGCTGGAATCCAGGTCAGTTTCCCGTTGAGGCTTAGCCTCAGTTTCAGCCATCTGAATCGTGTCTAAGTTTTAGGAGGTGAGCACTCTCTCCCTGCCAGTCAGAGAAGACTTGTTTTTGTTTAGGGAATGGAAGAACACCAGCAGGGTTTGATTAGGTCCACAGTGTTTTTCTTATTGGAAATAAATCTAAAAGGAGCATAAGAAACAGTGAAAAAAGTAGAGATAAAAGACACACAGAGGCAGCATTACACTTTATTGTTTGGGTTTTCTTCTTGGTTTCTCTTCTTTTCCAGGCAAAGAGAAATGGCACAAGGGAAAAACATCTCACTGGAGATTTAGATGTCTGCTGTGAAGATCTAAGGCTCTAGAAGCTGAATCCCTAGTGTTTTTATGCATACCTATTCAAGTATACATGAGCAACACGCTAAGGGGAATGTGCTCACAACCAACAAGATGAAAGGCCAGTGAACTACTGATTGCCATTAGACTATTGAACAATCAACTGAGTAGGAAAAATACTCAGTGTTTTTAGCAATCTGTTCAAGAAATCTGAATTCCAAAAAACATCCCTGGCTTTAATCTCGATATTACAAGGTATGTGTGTTGTGGCTTGTGAAGTCTGAGCTTTGCTTTGCTAAGTTTAGTGATAGAACTGCATTAAAAATAGCTGTGTTTTTATTCTGATTCCATAGCACTTAGAGTAAACAGGGCTTATGAATGCAGTTATTTCTTCTGGAAAGTAAGTCCATCAGCAAGAAGCCAGTATTTGATGGGTCTACATTAGTCATACTGGACTTTCTGTTTGATCAACAATGAGACAGACAATTCCAGAGTTTTCTTGAGGTCTCAGTGGAATCAAAAATCTTCCTGCAGTGCCCCTCTCACTGGCTATAAAAGCATCTCCAGCAGTTTCATTCTTAGCTTAGATTTCTCTTAGTCTGTTTAAAAAGACACATTTACTTAAAGCAGTAACAACTGTTATTTAGAAAAAAAAAAATAGAATACAGGATACCTTTCAATTGAAAAGATGTTTTACTATTATCAAATTTTTTCCTAAGTTTGTATCTGTTACATTTAAATAATTGATGGTTACACATAAAACCAGAATAAATACAAATATTTAAAAATAAGGACAATTAGGACAGACAACACTACATAGCCATGAAATGGTTGACCATACTAACAGACAATTTTGACATTTTCCTTTATATTGTTAGAGATAAAGGAACCTCTTCTCATTTTCTTGCTAGCTTGATTCCTTTTCTAATGAAGAAATATGCGTCTAAGGCACTGTTTTTCCACTTTATTTTAAAGAGGTATGTTAGGACTACAAGAATCACACTGCAGATATAGCTATTTCTCTTTTTCAACAATAGAAGAAACTTTGGCAATAGAAGAAGCTGTAGTGTTACAGAAGTTCCTTCTCCCCAGGTTTCCTGTAGCTGAGACTCAGGCATGGATTCCAGAAATTCTTCTAAAATGAATAATTTATTTGCAAGGTACAGCATAGAGAAGCTCAAGACGGTGCCTCCTGAAGAGGAACTCCCAGCATAAAAAAAAATGGGCAATTATACCCCTGCAATCCAAGCCCCCACCCCCTGTGCATCATTCCAGGCAAACTGCAAAATTAGGGTCTGGGTTCTCCCTGTTCTTTATTGGATCTCTCCATTTTCTTCAGGTGGGCTGCCAATTAAAGTCCTGACTTCATTTGCTATTTTGCACCCACAGCTGGAGAAAATAAGTCTTGACAATAGCCAAAACATTCTTCTGTTTTGTCTTCTGTTAGGTGCTGTTCTGTCCCTTTACTTATCCCCAAGGACACATTATCTTCTATAGCTTGTAGGCTCTGGGGTCTTTTGTACTTTACAAAGTGGAAAGTTTCAAGGCTTCACAGCTTGCAGAAGTTGTACTAAGCAACTTAATTACACTAAGCGAATTTTATATTAGCAGTTTCTAATCAGGTTCTACAAGAAGCAGTCTACCAAATAATTCAATAAGCTAAAGCAGTCTATTCTCTAATATAGGCTGGATGCTTAATTTTGACTGTCTAAACTTAGGTTCTCAGAGGAAACTAGACAAAATATCTGATGAGCAAGGTTATACAAAGAGAAGTTATTTATCCAAAGTTATTTCCTTTTCTAAGAAACATGAACAAAAGAAGGTCAAAGAAGTAAATAGGGCTTCTGAGGGTACCCAGAACTGAGGGTATATTTCAAGGATTATAAAGAGATGGTGGATGTAATGTACCAAAAATTAATTCAGTGTTTTAAAAAGATCAGGTACATGAGGGTTATGATAATGCATCTGATGCAAATGACAACAGAGCAAAGAAAGTACCAGTAACTGGATGGAGATTAATATAATTCAAGTTTATACATCTATGTACATCTTTATACATACAGAATAGATAGGTATGACTGAGCAGGACTTCCCTTCAAGTCAATGGAGAGAAACATGAAATCCTAGTACATAATTCATACCTTCTGCGGTAAATACTTTAAAGTGGGAGTATTTCTATCCACTGAATTTAAAGGTAACTTATGTATTAGTTCTAATGCAGGCATTAACCCACTGTATATATCCCAGACTAACTGAAATGATACCTAATTTATGAAAACAAAACGACTACACATAATTAGGAGTCACATGAAATATTCTGTTATTCAATATTATTTTGAATATTCTGTGTGAAGTAAACATTTTAATAGAAAAAATATTTAAGAAATCTCAACTTTTGAAGGTTTTGTTGCAAGTATTTTAAGAAAAGAAAAAGAAGTCACTTTCTTACATAAGGCAGTGTTTCCTTTTTTCTTACTAATACTTGTTTTCTTTTTTTCTTAAAATTATCCACACTTTTTTCCATGGATTTCTTGGCTCACATTTTTTAAAATTGTTTTGCATCGACTGAAGAAGCGTATTCATTTATTCTGTTGCTGAGGGGAGGGAAACCTTTTTTGCACTAGACGCAATCTTAGGGTGAGATTTTTCTGCCCAGTTACATCAGAAGTACTTGTTTAGACTAACTTCAGAATGAGATGCTTTTCCTTGATTGATTGTAAAGTAGACCTTAAAACTAGGTTGGATGTGCTGCTTGCAGAGTATTTCTTTACACTGAAAAGAGTGTAATAGGGTAACCGGCTCGTCTGTAAATTAATAAATTAAAAAAACTTTAGATATGATAGATAAATCCATTTTCCATTGTTTTCCATCTGTCTCTCTATTTTTCATATTTCTTACATTTCATATATCTTATTGTTTGTCTTATTCATCTAATTGTTTCTCCAGGCGAAGTGTCTGAAGTCCACTGCGTCCTAATTTCTTAATTGAACATCATCTTAAAGGAAACATGGAAAACCAGACCAAGGTAACTGAGTTCATTTTGGTTGGGTTCCCATCTCATCCAGGATCACAACTCCTTCTCTCTGCTCTCTTCTCAACAATGTATGCTGTCACTGTGGTAGGAAATGCCTGCATGATCTTTATCATTAGAACAGACTCCAAGCTACACACTCCCATGTACTTTTTCCTGGAGAACTTGTCCATCTTGGACATCTGCTATTCCTCTGTCATCACTCCCAAAGCAGCACTGACATTCTCACTGGGCAGAAGAATAATTTCTTACAATGATTGTGCATCTCAAATGTTCTTCTTCTCTCTCTTTGGCACAACAGAAGCCTTCTTCCTTGCTGTGATGGCTTATGATCGCTTCACTGCTGTCTGCAATCCACTCCTGTACAAAATCATCATGAATAAAAGACTTTGTGTTTTCATGGTGGTGGGCTCTTATCTGTCAGGCTGCATCAACTGCACCATCCAGACAGGCTTTACATTCAGTTTGTCCTTTTGTGGGTCCAAAGAAATAAACCACTTCTTCTGTGATGTTCCTGCAGTGATGCATACATCCTGCTCAGACACGCTTGTCAACGAAATAGTAATGCTGGCTCTATGTGGATCAATTATTGTGGGCACTGCCTTGGTGGTTTTTATCTCCTATGGTTATATAACCATTACGATTGTCCGAATGCCTTCAGCTGAGAGCAGGCTCAAAGCATTCTCTACTTGCTCTTCTCACATGCTGTCCGTCTGCTTGTTCTTTGGGACTGTTTTCTTCATGTATGCTCAGCCTGGGGCTACATCTTCACCTAACAAAAGCAAAACCATCTCTATCCTCTATACTATAGTTATTCCTATGCTAAACCCTTTCATCTACACCCTTCGAAACAAGGAGGTAAAAGAATCTCTGAAAAAAAAGTTTAAAAGGAAAGGGGTTTTTTTTGTACCTTTACTAAGGATGAGAATGACCACAGTGTCCAGTTAGCTACAGATGGATGTTTAGAATGTAAAACAAGGGACATCAAGGGACATTAGGGCTTGCTTTTGAGAGTCTTTTGTGATTGTTGATGGTCAGTGTCCTGGATGAAAGCAGGAGATATAAAAGAAATCTAAGAGAATTAGACCAGAGGAAGGTATGGATTCATATTAGACATTTACAATCTGCCCAAGATGTAATACACAGTCCTTTTACAGCCATTCAAAAGGTACAAGAATTTTAAAGCCATAATTAATCCAAAGTGTTTATTAGACATCTTAAATAGGACATAAAACTTAGACTCTGGCAGTGCCTTATTTCTGTGCATTGGAACACAGCCAGTTCAGGTGGAGACATTCTCACTGTAAACAACCAAAAATAAATTAGGTCGATCAAGAGTGAACTGAATGATTTATTTGTCTGCGGCTCCTCATTTTTTAAGCTACTTTTTCTCTACTTTGTGTTTAACCACTTCTATCAGAAACCAATGGAACCACTGAAATTCAGGTTCCAACCATCAAATGATGGGCAATTGCAATCTTGTATCAGAAGTGTTCCCTAGGACGAAACAAACCAACCAACCAACCAACCGACCCAAAAAACAAAAACACACACAAAAAAACTAATATAAGGTATATATTACATGTGCATGATTGCATGAGTGTTTGTAGTTTGTGACAGTACAGGAGTTATTTCTCTGTAATAGATAAACTTGTAACAACGCAACCTGACATAGCATGAAGAATCACCATGTAAGCACTATCCTAACAGAAGACTGCCCAGTTCTCATTATGTTGCAACATAAGATAAATGATAGGGCTGATTAGAAATCAAAAATTAGCTTTCAGATAAAGTAGTTCTTCAAATTTAGTATTTGTTAACGTCCTACTCAAAAGAAGTAAGATCTCTTTAAAATAAATGAAAGAATAAAATGAACCAAAGTTACGTCTTTCTCTGTTCTGATATAAAAGGAATCCATACTATGAACTCAAATGAAGATAACAATATTCCCATGCATACAGAACCATCCTAAACTGATGGAGAAAATACCAGAGGAATATCGCTCTGTGATGAGCACGTACCATAGGTATTTCTATGAACATTTTATACTGGCCACTATCATAACTTCAGTGCCCACTACTCTTCCAAAGGATCTCAACTAGTAGAAAACATATGTAAATTTTCTATTTAAAGACATTGGGATGGAATGCAGCTCCACTTTCAGATATCTATGTTCAGGTACAATGGTGGTCTGTGCATCTGAAGATTAGTATTTTCTAGCAAGCTATTTGCCTCAAGCCTCATCCAGAGGTCCTTTCTAGTTAGCACTTCATTAGGCAGTTAAAAAACATTAAATGGTATGCACATTTCATGCTATTTGATCCAGGCACCAGAAACAGTCCTGGTGCTAATTTAATAATACAGATAGAGCCTGTAGACACGAATCTTAAACGCTACTTTAGTCAAAAGTATGAGTTTGGTATTTTCAGAAATCAAATTTTTGGCTGATCCTCAGCCAAATACTAAGGTGTTTGGTCTAAGCTGAATGTCCTGTTCCACTCAGCGGGATGAGGGCAAGGTTAACTTTTAAATAGTCTGTGCAGTAACTGGGAGTAAAAACAATTACTCAAGAAGTTCAGTTAAATCACGAATTTACTGAAAGCTCAGCGGAACTACAATGAATAGTGATTTGGCAAAAGCTGTATCATAAAATTTAACAAGATTTCAACAACAAAACTCACAGCAACTAACCCTTTTGAGTGCAGAATAAAGTCAGAAACAGAGAGAGAGAAGAAAACGAGAGATTGATATCAGAAGAGAAGTAAGGTTTTACTGCTCTGAAGGTTGGTTGATGCAGTGAGGCTCTGTGTAGTTCCCAGAGTGGCAGGCAAGAGGCAACACAACACAAGCAACTAGGTCCTGAGTGGGAAGCTGATTTTGGTTTGGTTTTGGTTTGGTTTGGTTTGTGGTTTTTTAGTTCATTTGCAATTCCCTCTTGCTAGTCGTGATCAATGAATGACCCTGCTTTTGTGCAAAAATGGTTAATGCCTTTATCTCAAAGGTTGGTGCCTTTGTTTTGCAAACAATAGGTAGACCTCAAGGAAGAGATACTGTCCTGCCTCCGCAGCACGTACTTCTTCCTCCCTGCCAGAAGCCGCAGAACCAATTGTTTAAGGCATAACAAGGTGCATACTATGTCCATCACACTGAACAGTGTTTAACAGTATCTAATCCATTTCAAATCATAGTGCTGTGAAGGAGAAGGATGTTGATGAGGATGTAGGTTATTAACTAGGAAATATATATATATATATAAATGTCAGAAGAAAAGGGCAGTTAAAACTCACAAGGGGGCTTTGTGCACCTAAATGATGGATATTACATGATGATATTACAATTATATGCACCAGGGAGATTTCTCTAAAAGGGAGTCAAATATCAAAGAAACTTCATGGATTATGCCACTAAGACTCAGAAGGCCTTCACCTCTTGATCTATCAGTAGTCTGCTTGCCAAAGGCAGGTTCCTCCTATGTAGTCATGAAACAGCTCTTGTATCTGTAGTTATCTAAACGACATAGGAATTTTCTTTCTCATAGCAGGTATAGTGCTGTGTTTTGGATTTAGTATGAGAAGAATGTTGATAACACACCGATGTTTTGGTTGTTACTGGACAGTCAAGGCTTGAAACATAACCCATGCCCCACACGACCACCTGGAATACTATCCTGGGCCTTGAAAATCAAGTCCTATGCTGACATGGCACCTCATTTCTGAAAAAATCTGATGGTCACTTATTTCAAAGAACATGAAACTGAGTGAGTATATAACACCCTTTATCATGCACCAGCTTCCAGGACAACTGAACAATGGAGTGTTGAAAACTACACTGAGAGCAATGGGTGGTGCGACATTCAAACATTGAGATACACGTTCTACAAAAGCTACCTGGCTAGTCAACACTAAGGGATCTTCCAATTGAGCTGGCCCTGCCTAATTAAAGCTTCCACATATTGTAGAATGAGATATAGTCCCTGTAGTGCACATGAAGAATATGTTAGGGAAGGAATTCTGGTTTACTCCAGCCTTGGGCAAAGGCAAACCCATCCGTGGGATTGGTTTTGCTCAAGGACCTGGGTGCACTTGGTGAGTAATGCAGAAGGATGGGGAAGTCTAATGTGTAACTCAAGGGGATTTGATTTGGGGTAGAGAATAGCCAATGATTTGAATTATATTATGTTTATTGCTATATAATACTGTATGTCATCACTACTATGGTCGCTACCCTGTTTCCCCAAAAATAAGGCCTACCCTGAAAATAAGCCCTAGCATGATTTTCAGTTTTTTTGAGGATGCTTGAAATATAAGCCCTACTCCAGAAATAACCCCTTGTTACAGTTCATTTTAAAAGTCAATTTAAATAGTGTCCAGGCAGCTACACATGTAAAAAAAAAAAAAAAAACGTATTTTGGAGCAAAAATTAATATAAGAACCTATCTTGCTTTTGGGGAAACAGCGTATATGCCATATCAACAGTATTATAGTAAGAACCATCCAGATTAATGAAGAATGATCTTTGACAAAACCAAGCAAAGTGCAGTAATGATGGAACTAGAACTGGCTTCAGCAACTAGCGTCCAGCAACCTCCTTGAGATCAACATCTTCAATCCACAGACCGTGGGCATGGACCGCACTGGACACACCAGCTACCAACTCTGGACGCAGCAGTGACCTGGCCTGAGCTGGCTTTGATGCCCAGTAAGATGCCATCTCTCCTGTCCTGAGTAAACGCCATAATAGATGGAGCCAAAGTCATGGACTAAATGAACTCAATGGACATTTTGTGGACATTTTATAGTCATTTCATGGGTGTAGTTCACAGACTAAGGGAAAGATAGCTCTGTATTATATCAAAGGATGGGAAGGGTAGTGGTGGGTAATGAGAATGTATTGGGTAGTGTAAGACCTGAAGATGATATAAATGGTATGGAATAAAGATGGAATGTCCTGGTTTTGACTGGGATAGAGTTAATTTTCTTTCTAGTAGATGTGTCTTGGATTTAGTATGAGAAGAATGTTGAAAACAAAGTGATGTTTTGGTTGTTGCCAGATAGTCAAGGACTTTTCAGCTTCTCATGCCTAGCCAGGTACACAAAAAGCTAGGAGGAAGCAAAGTCAGGACACCTGACCCAAGCTGGGCAAAGGGATATTCTTTATACCATATGACATCATGCTCACTGTATAAACTGGAGTTGGCTGAGGGGCAAACGCCACTGCTCAGGAGTGAGTGGGCTACCTGGCTGTGGGTGGTGAGCAACTGCATTGTGTATCACTTGTTTTTTTTATTATCTTTATTATCCTAATCGTCATCATCTCTTCCATCTCTTCCTCTTTCTTCTAGTAAAAAATAAGAATCTTGTCTTCCCTTAGTCTCCCAGGGTCAAGATATACCCTTTTCCTTCCTCTCACATAGGTGGCCCAGTGTAGGGATGGATGACAAGCCTCTGCAGTCAACTGCATAAGGCATTTTCCATGTATCCTGCTCAGTTTCTCTGGTGTATGTTGGAGTAAAGGAGCACTGCCTCTGCTTACCATTTATTATATTTATTTGTTGTTATTACTATCCTGTCTTAGTAGGGTCTTTAACAACTGGGCACTTGAAGGAGTCCTTTTCAGTTAAAAGCAGAGACAGAATTCACCAAGACCTTCCTGAAAGTTCTATCCATGGGAAATACAGAAACAGCATTTCAATAAATACTTATATGTTTTAGTTTATTCCTTTCTAAGTGGAAGTGTTCCCTTCACCCAGCAAGCAAAACAACACACAAAAAGAAACAATCCAGTAAGTGTTCAGATTATTGAGAAATCGGACTCTAAGGGACAGAAGACAAAGGAAGAGTGGAAGGGAAAGAAAAACTCTGTAGGTGGGAGCATGTGGACTGAATAATCATTTGGTTCACTTGTCATGCATTTGAGATACGTATTGACATGCAGTTAGCGGGAGGACTCACCAGTCTGAGTGGTTTGCAATGTGAACATCCTCAGCTGAGACTGAGATCTTGTTTTGATATCTAGAATAAGAAATTGGCAGCACTTGAGGGTCATTCATTGGATTCTACAATGGCTTCTACAAAAGATCAGATAATTCATGCTCAGTAACATACCTGTTTCTCTCCTGTGACAAGGGGTGCAGGAGAAGACAGAGAAAAAAGGAGGAGGGCAGAAGAGAAAATAGCTGAACTTCAGTGGTTCTCATGGAAAGACAAATCAACAACAGTTACAAGCAACAGGTGGGTATTTTTAAGGGTGGCTGTATCTACCATTTCTCTACATGACAAACAGCACACAAATGTTCCACTGCTTTGTTTTTCCAAGAACGGAACAATAACTTTGGGGGTTTATTGGTAACTGCAGAACTAGTGCAAGGATCTTTCTGTACTTGTATATCTGCTACTCTTTAGCTACTCCCTGGGTGTACATCAGTGTCTGAGACTGTGCCTCGACTGAAGGTCTTTGATTCATTCAGCTGTTTGAAACATTTGGTATGTTTGGTATGTTTAAGTGGGCAGTCAAATTATCACCTATTTTTTTAAGTTAACAAAAGTAATCTCACATCAGTTTTACCTCTCATTTGAGATAGAAAGCAGAACTCCAACATGAACTCAACTTTATTCTCTTAACTTTTGTTCTTCATCAGGCACCTGCCATGGAAAATTGGTGCATGGTGACTGGGTCCACACTGATGGGATTCAAAATCGCTGGAACTGCAGATCTTTCTTTCATGGTCTTCCTACTGCTGTGTGTCACCAGGCTCTTGGGAAGGAATGCCATGTCTGTTATCACTCACATAAACCTTATCTATTACCAAACAACAATGTATTATTAATATTTCCTCAAGAACCTCTCTATCTGGGACCTCTGTCACCACTCCGCCACTGTCATTTCTTGGACTGTTTCTTTGCTGACAGGCAGGTCATTTCCTCGGGTGGTTGTTTAGCCCAGCTGTTGTTGTTTCCTCTTTTTGTCACCAGAGAGTACTTCCTCACAGCGACCACAGCTTATGACTACTTCACAGAATCACAGAATTGACTGGGTTGGAAAAGACCTCAGAGATCATCAAGTCCAACTCTTGGTCCAACTCCAGTCCATTGACCAGATCATGGTACTAAGTGCTGTGTCCAATCTCAGTTTAAAAACCTCCAGGGCCGGTGAGTCCAGCACCTCCCTGGGCAGCCATTCCAATGCTGACCACTCTCTCTGCACAGAATTGCTTTCTAATCTCCAGCCTCAATTTCCCCTGGCAGAGTTGAAGCCCCTGCCCCCTTGTCCTATTGCTGACTGCCTGGGAGAAGAGCCCAATCCCCCCTGGCTAGAACTGCCCTTCAGGTAGTTCCAGAGAGTGCTGAGCTCACCTCTAAGCCTCCTCTTCTCCAGACTGAACAAGCCCAGCTCCCTCAGCCTCTCCCCATAGGTCTTGTGTTCAAGTCCCTTCCCCAGTCTTGTTGCTCTTCTCTGGACCCACTCCAGCACTTCAATCTCTTTCCTGAACTGAGGGGCCCAGAACTGAACACAACACTCCAGGTGTGGCCTCCCCAATGCAGAGTACAGGTGAAGGATCACTGCCCTTGTCCTGCTGACCACGCTATTTTTGATACAGGACAGGATACCATTGCCTTCTTGGCCACCTGGGCACACTGTTGGCTCCTGTTGAGCTTCCTGTCCATTAGTCCCCCCAGGTCCCTTTCTGCCTGACTGCTCTCCAGCCACCCCGTGCCAGCCTGGAGCGCTGCAGGGGTTGTTGTGGCCAAAGTGCAGGACCCAGCACTTGGCCTTGTTGAACTTCATCCCATTGGAATCGGCCCATTTTCCCAGTCTATCCAGATCCCTCTGCAGAGCCCTCCTGCCTTCCAGCAGGTCCACACTCCCTCCCAGCTAGATGTCATCAGCAAATTTGCTGATGATAGTCTCAATCTCCTCATCTAAATCATCAATGAAGACGTTAAACAGGACTGGACCCAACACTGACCCTGGGGACACCACTAGTGGCTGGCTGTCAGCTGGATGCAGCCCCATTCACCAGCACTCTCTGGGCCTGGCCCTCCAGCCAGTTCTTAACCCAGCAGAGTGCACTTGTCCAAGCCATGGGCTACCAGCTTTTGCCATTGGTAACACACTGCTCCACCTAACCAAGATGTCAAAAAGATGCCATCAGGTTCCACTGGCATCCTACACCTGTGGCTATGCCAACAGCATTCTGCAGACTACAGCTCTGTATGGGCAGCTAAATGAACTGTTTCTTCCGTTGTGCTGCAGTTGTTACGATTGCTACCCTTTGAAGGTAATTTAATCGTGACATTTACCTCATACACCTTATCTCCACTACTCTAAAGTGTGAGAAAGGTCTGAGTAAAATGGGCAGCAAGTCAGGAAAGATGCATCAGCTAGGGCTCGACTATCTCAGTGTGGGTAATTATAATACAGACATCCCTATCTGTAACTGTTTAAAATTACCTTTATATACAGAGACTTACTGCAGGATACACTTTCAGGTTCTTTATCTCTTTTATGCTGATAAATATCGCATGGGCGGGTGTCAAGAGGATGGACCAGACTCTTCAGTGGTGCCCAATGACAGCATGAGACGCAAACTGAAGCACAGGAGGTTCCATCTAAACACGAGGAGAAACTTCTTCACTTTGCGGTGCCAGAGCCTGGCCCAGGCTGCCCAGAGGGGTGTGGAGTCTCCTTCTCTGAGACATTCAAACCCCCTGGACCCACCTGCGTGACCTGCTCTGGTGAACATGTTTTAGCAGGTGGGTTGGATGGTCTCCAGAGGTCCCTTCAACCCTGACAGCTCTGTGATCCTGTGAAGGGAGGCTCAGGGTCAGCAAGAACAATTCCAGCCTAATTCCCAACTGCAAAATTTTTCATTTTCAGTTAGAAATATTAAAAAGTGCTTCACTGGCATTTATTTCAGCTCTTTTAATTAACCGATTGACTGACCAACTTAATGAACTTCTCCAAGTTGCCCTTTCAGCATTGCATGACGCAGCCAACCGACGGCTCACGCAGCGTTTACACTACAAGTTTCCCACCCCGGCCTCTTCCTGCGCTCACCCAGTGGGTTCTGGCTCCACTGAGCAGCTCCTCAGGCTTTGTTTGCTCCCCTGCTGCGTTGGCTTCCAGCTGGTTTTCCAGCGTTTTCCAGCCGCCGGACGCGCCCGCCCCGCCCCCCCGCGCCCGCCCCGCCCCGCCCCCCCGCGCCCGCCCCGCCCCGCCCCCCCGCGCCCGCCCCGCCCCGCCCCCCCGCGCCCGCCCCGCCCCCCCCGCGCCCCCTCCTCCCGCCCCGCCCGCTCCGCCCCCTGCACGCTGGGTGGGGGGGGGGCGCTGTGGGGCCAGGAACGCGCGTGCGCAGTGGATGCTGCCTGGCGCGTGCGCAGCGGGTCCGGCGATGCGGGTGCTGGTGGGTGAGTGCGGGCCCGGCGGGGCCGGCGTGCGCGGTCTCCGGTCAGGCCGCTGCCGGGACCCGGGTGGGCGCGGGAGGGGCGGAGGGAGCTGGTCCTAAGGGGCGGCCGCAGGGCGGCTCCGTGCTGCGGCTGTGAGGGGGACGCAGTGCTGGAACGGGGGGTGCAGGAGTGAGGGTGCTGCGGTTGGAGCCGCCCCCATCCAGACTCCCCCGGGTAGGGGAGTAGCACATAACCCCGAATGCCAGTCGTACCCTGGCTGCATCCCCAGCCCGCGGGCAGCAGGTTTGGGGGGATTCCGCCCTCTGCCCTGCTCTGTGAGCCCCCCCTGCAGTGCTGGTCCAGCTCTGGGCCCTCAGCACAGGACACACACGGAGCTGCTGGAGAGGGGCCAGGGGAGCCCCAGGAATGACCCGAGGCTGGAACAGCTCTGCTGGGGACAGGTGAGAGAGCTGGGGTGTTCAGCTGCAGAAGAGAAGCTCCGGGGGACCTTATTGCAGCCTTTCAGTGCTTGAAAGGGGCCCATGAGAAAGATGGGGACAGACTTTTGTGCAGGGCCTGTTGTGATAGGACAAGGACTGATGGTTTTAAACTCAAAGAGGGGAGATTCAGGCTGGACACGAGGAACAAATTTTTTATAGTGAGAGCCTGGCCCGAGTTGCCCAGAGAGGTGGTGAATACCCCATCCCTGGAGACATCCCAGGCCAGGCTGGACGGGGCTCTGAGCAACCTGAGCTGGTTGGTGAAGATGTTCCTGCCCATGGCAGAAGTGGGATTGGGTGAGATTTGAAGGTCCATTCCAACCCAAACTGTTCTATGATCTATGGTGCATGGCGCCCAGACCTGGGGAATGGAGACCCTCAGAGCTGGGTGCTGTGTGGGGCAGCCGGGCACTGGGGACCGGTCGTGTCAGGGCCCAGAGTAATGTGTCCCAGAAAGCTGGCTGTGGTAATGGGGACACCTGTGTGGGCCTTGGGATGCCAAATATGTAATGTCCTGTCTTTCTCCTAGGTGGTGGGACTGGCTTTGTGGGCAGAGCCCTGACACAGTTGCTGCGGAGCCGTGGGCATGAAGTCACCCACGTCTCTCGACAAGGGGGCAAGGATCGGATCAGCTGGGTATGAGATGAAAGCAGTCACAGGAGGGTGAAGCTGTCAGGGCTGAGGAACAAACCTGCTTGCTCTGGCCAGCAGTGGCGTACATAGAATCTGCAGTGGTGAATCTGGCTCCTGTGGATGTACTCTTGGGCTCCTGGGTGTTCCATGGGTCATAGTCGTTGGGATGGGTACTGCTGGTTCCAAGGAGCCAGACCTTCTCCATTCATGCTTGTGCTCCAAGTGTTGTGAAGAAGGACCTGGCTGGAGTTGCTAGGACCCTGCCCTGCTTGGTTGTTGGGAAGGCTCGAGCAGAGGGGAGGCTGAGTGTGTGATGTCTCTGTTACCCCTGCCCAGGAAGAGCTGTCCCACTCTGGACTGCCCCTGTGCGATGCCGTGGTGAACTTGGCTGGTGAAAATGTCCTCAACCCTTTCCGCAGGTAACTTGATCTGTCGTAGTGCTATTGGGACAAAGTGAGGGCAAGACAATTCAGTGTTATCAGAGAATGTGAAGGGGATCTGGGGAGGAAGCACTTGGGTTACCTGACTGTTGACATCTTGATCCTTGAGTATCCAAAATATTTCTGTGGGCCTGATAAGTTCTGGGAGACCTTTGGAATACAGGTTCCCTTCTGGATCGACAGTTGAAAGCCAGGCAAAGTAGTTCCATGTTTCCAAAATGACACTGGATGCCTACATTTAGATAATGTAAAATCAGAACCAAAGTTTGACTTATATGAGGGTGTTTTTGGAAATGCATCCACAAGAGTTCACTGTACCCAGCTTTGGATTCCAGCTCCTCTGCTACCTTTGTCCTCAGGCAATCCAAAACCCACAGCCTTTTGTGGGAAGTGGAGAGCCACCATCTCCCAAAGTCCCCATGCATTTAGGTACTAAGATCACATGTCCTCCCCCTGCTCTGGGGTTGGGAGGAATTCACATGACCTCTCCTGTGCTTGTGAGTGGGTGTCCGCTGGGCCTCCGCTTGGTGCTGTTCTTTCCTTGGGTGTCCTTGTGGGCAGCATAATCACTGGCTCTCCCTTTCCCAGGTGGGATGATGCCTTCTGCAGGGAAGTCATCAGCAGCCGCGTTGAGACCACCAAGACCTTGGCCAAAGCCATTGCTGATGCTGAACAGCCACCCCATGCTTGGGTCCTCGTCACCGGCGTAGGTATTGGTTGGGCCCAGTCAAGGCATGGCTCACGCTGACCTGGAGAGGTAACCTCCAGACAGAAACACGCTTCTGGGGGGACACGTGTCTTGCCTTGAAATGGCAGGCAAACCTTGATCAGCTTTTTATTACTGCAGCAGACGAATTTGGGTCCCTATGCTTTCTCTTGGTTTCACTAGGACAGGACTTTTTCACCATTCTTCTGTGAAAGCCTTTAAGCATCCTGTAGAACTAGTTTGTCTAAACAGGGCCTCAGCTGAATCCCCCTACATTTCTCCAACTTTGTATTTCTGCTTTCTCCAGTCTTTAATGCTGCCACAGTTTAGCATCTGTGATGCCCAGTTTTAGAGCAAGCACCTTTCTATGCAGCCAGCTCAGTGTGTTGCCTGCCGGTTCTCGGGGCTGCCAGCTCAACCTGAGTATTAGTGCATCCTGCTGAACTTGCAGAGCACATTGGTAGTTGAGCATTGCCATCAAAGGGACCCTGTGCTGTTCATATGAGGATGTCTTTGATGGAGTGATCAAGTTCTGGGCTCCTGGAGACAGGGAAGAGGGTCTGTTTTGGGGCGGGTGTGTGGCTGGTGTCATGATTCAACCCTGACTCCCTTTCTGCTGTTATACCCACAGGCTATTACCGCCCTAGCCCCACAGCTGAGTATACTGAGGACAGTCCTGGGGGGGATTTCGACTTCTTCTCACGCCTGGTGAGCTCCTGGGAGGCGGCAGCTCTCGTCCCTGGGAGCCCAGCTCGTGGTGTTGTGGTGAGATCTGGTGAGAAGGAGCATCTTACCTGTTCAGGGTGGCTCTGCTTTCGTGCTGAGGGAAGAGGAGGGAGAAGGACGTTGGGTCTTGTGCCTCTTCATAATGGGTGTGCTGTTCCAGTCCACCCCTCTAAGGATTGTCTCCTGGTTGTGGGTCTGGGTGTGAAGGGGACTTTTGTCCTTTGGAGAGGGGGTAGTCCTTATCTCACTCTGTTTTCCTCACAGGGGTAGTGCTGGGTCGAGATGGTGGTGCGATCTCTCAAATGCTCTGGCCTTTCCGTCTGGGACTGGGTGGCCCCTTAGGCTCTGGGCTCCAGCCCTTCCCATGGATCCACATTCGGGACCTGGCTGGGATCGTGTGTCATGCCCTGGAGAGTGAGTGCCTGCAAGGCGTCCTCAACGGTGTCTCCCCATCCTCCGCCACCACCTCCAACAGCACCTTTGCTCAGGAGCTCGCTGCAGCCCTGGGGCGCCCAGCCCTGCTGCCAGTGCCTGCTTGGGCCGTGCGGGCTGTCTTTGGGGCAGAGCGGGCCATCATGTTGTTGGAGGGCCAGAAAGTGGTGCCAAAACGCACCTTGGAGAGTGGCTACCATTTCATCTTCCCTGAGCTGTCTGGAGCTCTGAAGGACATTGTGGCTTGAAGACTCCTCAGTTGGGCTGGGTTAGGCCCTGTTTTTGTGAGTTTGCTGGCTTACATCCCTTCCCCTGTGAGAAAGAGGGTAGCCCTGCCCCTTCTTGACAGTTCCTCGTCCACATACAGAACATACAGAGAGGGTGAGCAATCTTTTCACCATCTGTCTCCCTTTGTGCATCCTCAGTGTCACCCTTTACTGCAGGGCGACAATAAACTGTGGTAGATGGTCTCTGTTAGCCCCCCACCCTCCCCACTAGGAAAGCTTATAGGAGGAAAAGGGAGAGAGATTTGCAAGCTGGAAAAGTTAAAAATGCTTTACTAATGCTGCTAATAAATAGAGAAAATATACAAAATATACAAAACCAATCTTGAATTTCCTGGGGTAGCGCAGCATTGCAGGCAGGACTGGCGCCGCTCCAGTGGCTGCAGGGGAGGTACCCAGAAATCCTGGGCTGGACTCCGCAGCAAACCGGAACTGGATTCAGGGATCCGGGATCTGGAACGAGGCCTCGGATCGCAGGCATGGCAGGCAGGATCCTCTTCAGATGCCAGACGTGGTCAAAGAGACCAAGATCCTTGTGATCTCCCACTTTTATAGTGTGTATGACATGTGTGGGATGGAATACTTAGTTGATCAATTTTAGTCACCTATTCTGTCCGCCCCTATTTGTAAATATGTCCCTCTTACTTATGGGATGTGCAAAATTTATCAGTAACCTTGGCTGCCACAGCAATAAGTATAAACCTGGGGCTCTTCTGCATACCATTGCTGCCGTTATCAGCTCCAGAGCGAACAGTGTCTGAAAAACATGCAACCAAATTCAGACAAGTGCAGTTACTTAAAAGAACTTAGCTGAAAGGAAAATTCACTAAAAGAGAACTGGTCTTGTTTTAAACAGAGCCAGGACACTCAGTTTGGCAGTCATCCCTCCTATTGCCATCTGCAGTCTCCACATTACTGGCTTTTGGGGAAGGGCACAAGCTCCTCTAAGGGTTAATTGTGACTGCTGAATCTGCTATCTTCCCTTTTCTACAGCATGCATATGAGCTGCTTGCAGAGCAGCTGGGGGTGTAGTGTCTCTTCCCCTGAGAGACAGGGATGGCAGCAGCAGGAAAGAGGCGTTCAGGTGTTGTCATTCTCTTCCATGTTACTCGAAGTCCCTCTTCCTGTTTTTACCCATGTCTTTCCCTCGTGGTCACATACACACCTAGTTATACTCTTGTGCTTTGCCTTTCCTGGTCTCATAGGAAATGGAGTTGTGGTTGTGGGAGAAGATTCATCTTGAGGGGGTGCAAAAGGTGCTGGATACAGATGACCTGGAGACTTTGCCATCTCCTTTCTTTGTGGCTCTGTGCTGGCACCAAGTTGCTGTGTCAGAAGCTCCAGCTGAGTCTAGGCCCAGGCATCACACCCCTCCAGGATTGCATAAACCTGACGCTGTGGCAGGGAAGAAAGAGAACACTGCTTTGCACACCTATAGGGACAGAGGTGGTGGGACTGCTGGCCGCTGGACTGCTTTTGAGGCCTTTGATGTTGACCACATCTGAGATTGTGGTGGGGACAAACCGGGTGGTGCATCTTGGTGTGAGGCAGTGCAAGGCACTGCTTTACTCTAAAGGGAGGAGTTACCTTCATTGTAGTTGTCTGATCCCAGAGTCATTTTCCCTTGTTCATCCCATGAGGTGGTACTTGTGTTCAGGCGGTTCCCACTGATTAAGCAGTGAGAATATCCAGGCTGCCTGGACTGCCCTGGGCAGCATTACCTCTTCTCTTGTGGAGAACATTGCAATTTTGTTATCTCATACTGTAAGGAAATGTATCCACATGCTTCCCATGACTCATTTTCACATGTCGAAGTGGGTTGCAGAGTGTGAAATGTACAGAGAAGTGAAGTTCTTTATAGCAGAACATTTGGAGAAATATTCCTAGTGCAATGTAATTTTGGGCTAGAAAAATATATTAAAGACCACTTCAGACAATTAAAAAGACCTGCTCCATTCCTGAAATAAGAAACCATCTAGAACACATATTTCTGGCTTATGGCAGGCTGATGTAGTCACAGGAGCAGAAGGGTCAATCTTGGTGGGGTCTAGACTCCCCACTCAACTGCCTGTTCAGTCCAGACTGGAGACACAATGGCAACCTGCTGACTTTCCGGGCAGGAAAATTAGAGTGAGAATGTCCAGCTGAAGTTGTAGATAATCCTTGCAGTCAGTGTGAGCATAGCTAGGTGAGCTGGGACTTTGGGAATAGCTATGAAAGAACATCCCCTGTGCTAAGTGTGGCTTGCCTGGATTGTGTCTGTGCTGTCTGTAAGTTATGTGCATGTTTCTTCCTCTTCCCATGTGCCTCAGTTTCCTGGCCTTGAGAGCAAGCCGACCTACTCTGAGAGAGCATGAAAGAGAGAGACCTATTAAAAGATTTAATAAGACAGGACAGACTGGTGGTCAAGTGTAGAACTCAGCCAGACCAGCACTGACTGATCCAGGTTTACTCCCAAGTAGCCTTTTTTATACACCTTTTCTTCCTACCTCCCTCTTTGTTGCTCCCAGCTCCCTGTCCCCTGCACATTCCCTCAAGAGCTTGCATGGTCCCACCAGCTCCATCGAACAACCTGGACACTCAGGTTTGCAATCCTTACCAATTGCAAAGTCCTGGTTGCCTGTAGGTCCTTGAGAGCTTAGTGGTTAGTGTGACTGATAATGTTTGTTTCTGGTTGTTCTCTTTGTTTGTGCTAATTGGTCAGTTTTTATGACTCTCTGTGTTTATCTCCCTCTCTTATCTTGCCAACTGTAAAAATAAATGTTCTCAGATTTGCTTCACCATTGTTACCAATTAACGTGATTTATCAGGTTTGTTCTCATCGCAACCACCTTGATCATATGTCAAGTTTCTCACTGTATGTTCTTGTTTATGGCTCCTTTGGCCAGATATCCCTAAAAGAGAAGGCGTGTTCCCTCTGTGTACCCTGACACTCCCTCACTGACCAGCAATATCAGAAGAAGCTGCCCCACTCCTCACCCCCATGGAGCCTGAATGGGCCCCCTGGGGGCAAGAGCCTGACTCCTCTGGGCATTAACTGTGGAGGGGGATGTGCGCAAGGGCCACCCCCTTACTGACCGTCTCATCAGAGGCAACAGGCATGAACATATTGAGGCACTTAACATCAGTAACACCTATGTAACAGTTCCTATAGGCAACTCCAATTGTTTGGCTTTGATAGCTGCATCTCTGCAGGTCATGGGGTGTGTGCGGCCAGGTGGGTCCTGCAGTTTCGGTCTTATTGCAGCAGATCTGAGTGGTCAGCACTGATTACCTCCTGTGGGATTAGCTCAGTGTTGCAAGACAATATCAAAGACAGCTAGGCTTAATTCTCAGGTCGGAAACCATGGTAGTTCTGCACCCTTTGTAACGCTACTCCTCATCACACATTGTTCCACAAACTGTAAGAAATTGCAGCCCAGACAGCACTAGCGACCTGAGTGCTGTGAGCTCACTCAACCAGGGAGCAATGGTATTCACCCGGCAGAAAGCCATGGCTACTGCAAGGTTGACACCCACCATTAGTTGTCCAGACCAAGATCGTATGGGAAGACTTTGCCACCCAGGTGCCAGGCTGCAGGATGACCATGAACCAGCACTGATTGGGCCCTTGTGGCCAGGAAGCCAATGGTACCTGGGGTGGGTTAGAAGGGGGTGGTCAGTAGGTCAGAGAGGTTCTCCTGCCCCTCTGCTCTGCCCTGGGGAGACCACACCTGGAATATTGTGTCCAGTTGTGGCCCCTCAGTTCCAGAAGGACAGGGAACTGCTGCAGAGAGTCCAGCGCAGCCACCAAGATGCTGAAGGGAGTGGAGCATCTCCCGTGTGAGGAAAGGCTGAGGGAGCTGGGGCTCTGGAGCTGGAGAAGAGGAGACTGAGGGGGGACTCATTCCTGGGGATCAATATGGAAAGGGTGAGTGTCAGGAGGATGGAGCCAGGCTCTTCTGGGTGACAACCAGTGACAGGACAAGGGGCAATGGGTGCAAACTGGAACACAGGAGGTTCCACTGAAAGAGGAGAAGCAACTTGTTCCCGGTGAGGGTGGCAGAGCCTGGCCCAGGCTGCCCAGGGAGGTTGTGGAGTCTCCTTCTCTGCAGACATTCAAACCCGCCTGGACACCTTCCTGTGGAACCTCAGCTGGGTGTTCCTGCTCCATGGGGGGATTGCACTGGATGAGCTTTCCAGGGCCCTTCCAGTCTCTGACATTTTGTGATTCTGTGTGACTTCCACAACTGGAGCACTGCATTGGATGGCTATAAACTCTTCAGAAAAGGTAGGCAAGGAAGGAGAGGAGGTGGGTTAGCCATGTATGTCAGGGAGTGTTTTGATTGTCTGGAGCTTGATGAGGGTGATGATAGGATTGTTTATGGAGAAGAATCAGGGGGAAAGTCAACAAGGTGGATATCCTGGTGGGGGTCTGTAACAGACCACCCAAACAGGATGAGGAAGCAGATGAAATATTCTGCAAGCAGCTGGAAGAAGTCGCTCGATTGCCAGCCCTTGTTCTTGTGGGGGACTTCAACTTACCAGATGTCTGCTGGAAATACAACACAGCAGAGAGGAAGCAGTCTGGGAGGCTCCTGGCGTGTATGGAAGACAATTCCTGACACAGGTGGTCAGTGAGCCAGCAAGGGGAGGTGCCCACTGGATCTGTTGTTTGTGGGTAATGTGACAATCAGAGGTTGCCTTGGGCACAGTGATAATGAAATGATTCAGTTTACTGTCTTTGGAGAAGTCAGAAGGGTGGTCAGCAGAACTGCTACCTTGGATTTCCAAAGGGCAGACTTTGTCCTGTTTAGGAGGGTGGTTGGCAGAGTCCCTTGGGAGGCAGTCCTGGAGGACAAAGAGTCCAGGAGGGCTGGTCCCTCTTCAAGAAGGTGATCTTAGAGGTGCAGGAGCTGCTGTCCCCTTGTGCGAAAGATGAACCAGCAGGGAAGAAGGCCGACCTGGCTGAACAGAGAACTTCAGCTGGAACTTGGGAGTAAAAGGAGAATTTATAACCTTTGGAAGAAGGGGCAGGCTACTCAAGAGGACTGCAAGGATGTTGTAGGTTATGCAAGGAGAAAATTAGAAGGGCTGAAGGCCAACTAGAGCTGAATCTGGGTACTGCTGTAAAAGGCAACATAAGATCTTTCTATGGACAGATGAGTAACAGAAGGAGGGATAAAAAGAATCTTCCCCTTATGGTGGATGCAGGGTCAAACATAGTGACAGTGGATGAGGGAAAGGCTGAGGTACTAAATGCCTTCTTTGCCTCAGTCTTCAATAGTAAGACAAGTTGTACTCCAAGTACCCAGCTCACTGAGCCAGAAGACAGGGATGGGGAGCAGAATGAAGCCCCAATAATCCAAGGGGAGATGGTTAGCAGGCTGCTACACCACTTAGACACGCACAAGTCTGTGGGGCCAGATGGGATCCATCCAAGGGTGCTGAGGGAGTTGGCATGGGTGCTCACCAGGCCACTTTCCATCATTTATCAGCAGTGCCGGCTAACCAGGGAGGTCCCAGTTGACTGGAAGTTGGCAAACGTGACATCATTCTACAAAAAGGGCTGAAAGGAGGATCTGGGGAACTGCAGGCATGTCAGTCTGACCTCAGTGCCAGGGAAGGTCATGGAACAGATCATCCTGAGTGCCACCATGTGACAGAGGACAACCAAGCAATCAGACAGGTCCTACTTGACCAACCTCATCTCATTCTATGACAAGGTGACCTGCTTAGTGGATGAGGGAAAGGCTGTGGATGTTGTCTGTCTGGACATTAGTAAAGCCCTTGACACTGTTTCCCATGGCATTCTCCTGGAGAAACTGGCTGCTCGTGGCTTGGATGGGTGTACTCTATACTGGGTAAAAAAACTGGTTGGATGGCCGGGCCCAAAGAGTTGTTGTGCATGGAGTAAAGTGCAGTTGGAGGACAGTCACAGGTTTTGTTCCCCAGGGCTCAGTGTTGGGGCCAGTTCTGCTTAATCTCTTTATCAACGATCTGGACGAGGGGATCGATGGCACCCTCAGTAAGCTTGGAGATGACATCAAGTTGGGTGGGAGTGTTGATCTGCTGGAGGGTAGGAAGACTCTACAGAGGGATCTGGACCAGCTGGATCGATGGGCTGAGGCCAGTTGTCTGAGGTTCAACAAGGCCAAGTGCTGGGTCCTGCACTTGGGTCATAACAACCCCATGAATGCTACAGGCCCAGGAAAGAGCATCTGGAAACTGTTCAGTGGAAAAGGACCCAGGGGTGTTGGCTGACAGCGGCTGAACATGAGCCAGCTGGTGGCCACCAACATCCTGGCTTGTAGCCGCACTAGTGTGTCCAGTTGGACCAGGGCAGTGACCATCCCGCTGTACTCGGTGCTGGTAGGGCCACACCTGAAACCCTGGGGTCAGTTTTGAGCCCCTCACTACGAGAAAGGGCTTGAGGTGCTGAAGCGAGTTCAGAGAAGGGCAACAGAGCTGTTGAAGGGCTGGAGCTCAAGTGTGATGGGAACGGCTGAGAGACCTGGGGGGTTCAGCTGGAGAACAGGAGCTGAGGGGAGACTTTCTTGCTCTTTACAACTCTGTGAAAGGAGGTTGTAGCATGGAGGGTGTTGGTCTCTTCTCCCAAGTAGCAAGTGATAGGACAAGAGGAAATGGCCTCAGGCTGCACCAGGGGAGGTTTAGGTTGGATATTAGGAAACATTTCTTCACAGAAAGCGTTGCTAGGATTTCAAGAGGCTGCCCGGGGAAGTGTTTGAATCACCATCCTTGGAGGTGTTTAAAAGGTATGTACATGTGGTGCTTAGGGACATTTTTTAGTGTCAGCGTTAGGTTGGCATTTGGCCTCAATGATCTTGAGGGTCTTTTCCAACAAAAATGATTCTATGATCATCTAGCGCACACTTGTGGGAAATACTCATTATGAGCCTGAGTGGGTGTTCAGGGAAGGTCCGTGTTTGAGGTGTTCCTCTGTCCACACTGCTTCCTAGGGTTTTCCCTACATTGTGGATAAGCACAATTATGTCCCTGCTGATTTCATTCCCATGACTTTTTACAGGGAGATCGAGATGGTGAAGGAAAGCACCCAGGTAGGGGGTCCATAGAAATCCAGGAGTGGACAAGTGGCTCAAAAAGGTGATGCAACCAAACTCTAACACACCTTTGCCCAGGTTGGGGTGGATTGTGTCTGGAAATGCTGATGACAAATGTAATTAGGGGAGGTTCCTGCACTGAACACTGTGAATCAAGAGTGTGAGGACCTTCCCTGTGATGGTGCCTGGGAACGAAGACTCGGGTCTGGGTGTCACCTGTTCTGCCCTGCTTGTTCTCCCTGAAACCCCATCTCACAGGAAGGCCAACAGAAAGTGCAGCTTTTTCACTCTTCCTTCCATAGATGGAGCTCTGGGCCTGGAGAAGCTGAATGCCATTTCCAGGTGTTATGGAAATTGTGTCCTGGGGGGTGTCTGCCTTGGGATTTCAGGAAGACAGCACCGTGTGTCCCTGTGGAGGATGAAAGCTCTGAGCTGGTGCACTGTTTCAACACCCCAGGTGATGGCTGTGATTCTGCTCCTGCCTAAATGGAAATGATGAGAGATCTACTTCCATTACTAAATTACACTACTAAATGGACATGATGAGAGTTTTACTTGCAAAACAAGTGTTTTGCATGACATTGCAGAATGGGAGTTCCCGACACAGCCTGGACTTTTGGGGTAAAGCAAAGAGGTCAGCAAGTGGGGTGCAGCAGGAGTCCCTCATTGTGAGCCACTGCTATTGTGCCTGCTGTTGACACCTCTGAACACTCATCTTTTCCAGTGTGCACAGCACTGCTGTCAAGGGAGAAACCATAGAATCATAGAATCATTTAGGTTGGGAAAGACCCTTAAGATCACTGGGTCCACTCTACCCAGTAAACCATGTCCCTAGGTGCCATCTTTCTGGAGGCCAGTGGCCCATTTTGCCAAAATGCAATTCGGGAAGGGCAACCACTGGAGAATGTGTTGGCTCCTTCCCACTCCACCTCCACCCAAACCAAACATGCTGGAGGCTCTGAACTTGAGGTTTCCTCTTGAGTATGAAACAGGTTCAGCCCAACTAGAAGAAGACTTAAGCAGTGAGAATTCATCTGTAGTGTAAGACCCCAGCTGGCAGCAACACTGATATCCCTGCATGGTAGGTGAATTTAGGCTGTACTTTCTGGCCATGTTTAGCTCTGCTGGTCTGTAGCACAAGGCACGTGTTGAGCTCAGAGCCTGAAGGCACTTGGCTTCACACTGCTCCCAAGGAGGGTGTTGGCTGCTTGTCCAGCTTGTAGCTTGGTCTTGGATGAATGATTTCCTTGTTACGGCCATAAACTGATTCCTGATTTCACAACATTCCTTCTGTGGTCCCAGGTTTATTGATAATTTCTTTTGTGATTTTACTCCAGTGATAAAACTCTCCTGCTGTGACACCAGCCTGACTCAAATGTTGGTGCTCACCCTCTCATCAGTGTGTGCACTGCCCTCTTTCCTATCAGCTCTGGTGTCCTACATGTGTATCGTCACCACTGTCCTGAGGATGTCTTCTGCCACTGGGATGCAAAAGGCTTTTTTTACCTCATTGTAATGACATTTTTTAATAGAAGCTTAATAATTGTTTCTGTCCTGACAAAAACTAAGACTCTAAGAGCACTAAATAAAATCTTCTCCGTTTTGTACACTGTTGTGACTGCACTGCTTAACCCCCTCATCTACAGTCTGAGAAACAGGTGAAGGATGCTCTGAGACAAGTGGTCAAGAAATGTGAGTACTGCCTAAAGGTTAGAAAGTTTTAGTCATTTTCTTCACCTGGGAGACAATGACAAAGCTTATGATATTTGAAGGAAGATTCTCCTAATATAATTTTTAGCCCTCAGATCCTCTTACTCACCCTAGACTTTTCACTATCAATAATCTGACCTGCTGCCTGAGTGAAGATAAGACATTTTTCTCCGGAAAAGTGTCATCTGTCTTTGCCGGTTGTGTCAGTTGCCGGAGTGACTGGTTCAGCTTTCAGTGTCTAACTAGTGATTCCTCAAACCAGTTGATTGCAATCCCACTCCTCTGAAGAGTGGTCTGTCTCTCTTCAAGAGAGTTTTTAAAGGCAGTTGATTCTTAGATTAATAATTTACATTTGAAGAGTGATTTTATTAGGGAGCTAAAGGTAGGTCAGAGGAATGGATCTAATTCAGGGGGAGCACTTTAATCTCTGTTTTAGAGAAACTATACCAGTATGACTATAGTTGTCACAGTGAATGTGAATGCTACACGATTGCATAGCTGTAAGTTTCCATATTTAAAAAAATAAATGACACACTAGTAACTCCTAATTGATTATGTATTTTCAGACATTTTGTATTAATATTTATTTATTTTTATTTGACTGAAAGACCACACTCCCAGCACCTGGGGATTGCTGTTTGACTTCTGTAAGGGGAGAAGTAAGGAAAGAAGTAAGGGAAGAAGCTGTCTGTGGCTTTCTGTGCTGCCTGTAATCAAAGTCTGTGAGTTTCTGCTCTAATGAGCCCTGGTGGGAACACATTGTCCAACTAAGTTTCTGGTCTCGCATCTCACACTGGGATTCATTACAACTTCAAGTAAGTTTTCTTTCTGCTTCTACCTGTGTTTTCTTCAAGGCAGCTTGGCAGATTTTGCCACAGCTACAAAGTACCAGGGAGGAAGCACCACGTTCCTCAAGAGGCTCATTAAAATGCCATAACGAGCTCTGCATTGGGTTTTCTGCCGCACCTCGTAGAGTTGTAGGCATTGTGTAGCTAATTGGGGAGCTCCCAGATGTGTTGCAATGAATACGTACAGCATAATTTGCATTTATCATTTGTTGTAATTATTGATGACAGGGAGGATGTAAGTAAGAAAAAAATTAGCCCAGCTCATTTCCTGGTGGGAATCAGGCAGAGAGACAAAAAGTATCTGTGTGATTAAGAGACGAGTAGCTAAACTTCGATTCATGTGCTGGGAGTAAGACGGTTCTTATTACAGCCTGTTGTCTTGTTACTGCACTAAAAAGCAGTGTCAAAGGCTTTATTTGCAAAGCCTTTGTCTGCTCGAGTTAGCACTGTCTTTACCTGTTACGATAACTTCACACAGAAACAGGAGAAACGTTCATTACTATTGCAGAAGAATTTCAAGGCCTTCTTTAATGAAAGAAATTAAAAAATCTTAACAGAAAAAAAAGTCGTATCTTTTACTTCAGTCCCACTGAACTCCAGTTTTCTCAGAACATGGACCCTGAAAAGAGCTGACTCAATGGTGATGATGGAAGTTTTCAGAAACAATTAGACTACAGAATGTTTAAACAGTGGAATGAACAGAAATGAATCAAGAAAAACTGAATGTACATGCACAAGAGAATGTCATTGTCTTGCCAGATAATTTAGCAGATGGACAACTGGATATTGACTTAATTGAAGGCTAGCAATTGGAGGCCAGCAAAATATTCTGTAGCCCTAGCAGTATGCATTGACTTTCTAGTCTTGTCTACACAGTAGTGGTTATTTAAATAATCAAGTTGCCAAGCAAAGCGAGGCTTCGATTTGACCTTCTGTAGATCTTGTTGGGTTAGACTCCTCCTAGCTGACCTGAGGAGAGACTAAAAGAGCTAAATCTGGGCACCCAAATTCTGGTATTTATTTGTGAGTCAGGCATCAACAGTCGAAACTATCAATGGAGCCAAAGAAATGATTCAGCTGATCAAATACAGGTGTTCTTGCTACAGGGACCTGAATGTCTCTCGGAAGTCCATTAATTTTCTTGCTCTCCAGTGAGTATATTTGAAGCCTAGAGGCATAAATCACATGGACACACCAATATGATGAAACCCATCTGCAAGTGATGGTTCTTAAAGTAAAAAGAGTATTTCCACACATGAAATGAGTGAACAAAATCACAATGCGCCCTTGAGCAGAGGTGGCTAATGGTGTCCTGAGCTGCATTAGGAGGAGTTCCATAGAACACAAGAGTTCTCGGTCCCCAGGTGTAAGAAATTGGGAAAGGAAGGCAAGAGACCAGCATGACTGAGTCAAGATCCACTGGTCAAACTAAAGCACAAGAAGGAAGTGCCCAGGCAGTGGAAGCAGGTACAGCGATCCTGGGAGGAGTATAGGGACACTGTCTGGTTGTGCAGAGATGGGGTCAGGAAGGCCAAGGGGCAGCTGGAGCTGAACTTGCAAGGGATGCAAAGAATAACAAGAAGGGTTTCTACAGGTATGTCAGCCAGAAAATGGAGGTCAAAGAAAGCATACCACCCCTCCCATAAGCAAACTGGCGAACTGATAACAATGGACAAGGAGAAGACATGTACTCATCACCTTCTTTGCCTCAGTCCTCAATGGCAAGCTCTCTTCCCACATCTCTTGAGTTGATGGATCTCAAGGTAGGGACTGGGGGAGCAAAGTCCCTCCCACTGTAAGAGAAGGTCAGGTTCTTGGTGACCTGAGGAACATGAACAGACATAAGTCTATGGGGCCTGACGAGATGCATCACAGAGTCCTGAGGGAATTGGCTGATGTAGTTGCCAAGTCACTCTCCATGCTACTGGAAAAGTCATGGCTGTCAGGTAAAGTCCCTGGTGACTGGAAAAAGGGAAACATCGCACCCATTTTTAAAAAGGGCAGAAAGGAGGACCTCGGGAACTACTGTCCCATCAGCCTCATCTCTGTGCCTGGGAAGATCATGGAACAGATCATCCTAGAAGCTGTGATAAGGCACGTGGAGAACAGAGAAGTGGTTCAAGACAGCCAGCATGGCTTCACCAAGGGCAAGTCTTGCCTTTCCAACATAGTGGCCTTCTGTGATGGAGTGACTACATCAGTGGGCATGGGCAGAGCTATAGATTTCATCTGTTGGCCTTCTGTAAGCCTTTGGCAGGGTCCCCCCCAACATCCTTCTCTCTAAATTGGAGAGAATTGGATTTGATGGGTGGACTGTTCAGTGGACGAGGAATTGGTTGGATAGTCACATCCAGAGGGTAGTGGTCAATGGCTCAGTGTTAGCATGGACACTGGCAACAAGTGGTGTCCCTTAGGGGTCTGTACTATTTAATATCTTCATCAATGACATAGACAGTGGGATTGGGTGCACCAGCAGCATGTTTGCAGATGACAACCAGCTGAGTGAGGTTGTTGACATGCCTGAGGGACAGGATGCCATCCAGAGGGACCTGGACAAGCTCAAGAAGTGGGCCCATGTGAACCTTACGAGGTTCAGCTGTGCCAAGTGCAAAGTCCTGCACCTGGTTTGGGGCAAACTGTGATATCAATACAGGCTGGGGGATGAAGGGATTGAGAGCAGCCCTGTGAAGAAGGACTTGGTGTATTGGTCAACGAAAAACTGGACATGAGCCGGTAATGTACACTTGTAGCCCATATAGGCCAGTTGTATCTTGGGCTACATCAAAAGGAGCATGGGCAGCAGGCTGAGGGAAGTGATTCTGCCCCTCTGCTCTGCTCTGGTGAGACCCCCTGCAGTGCTGCATCCAGCTCTGGAGCCCTCAGAACAGGAAAGACATGGACCTGTTGGAGAGGGTCCAGAAGAGGGCCACCAAGATGATCAGAGGGATGGAATACCTCTCCTATGAAAAGAGACTGAGATGGTTGTTCCTCCTGGAGAAGAGAAAGCTCCAGTGAGAAATTATTGTGGACTTTCAGTGCTTACAAGGGTCTTATAGGAAAGATGGGGAAAAAATTTTAGCAGGGCTAAATGCCAGGAGTACAGGTCTCAGACAATCATCCTCAACCACTTTTATTGCAACAGGAAGGAACAGGTCTCTCCTAAAGAAAGGAATTACATCCAAAACCAGGTGTGAAGGACAGTCCAACTCTGTCATTTCACCACTGACAATGGAGATAACCTAAAGGTTACTGGGTCAGATTTTGGGATTGGAATTCACTCCGGAGTCTGTATTTTAAAGTTCCAAAGGCAAACTTTCAGCTGATAACCGTACGCAGAGCAGATCTTCAGGAAACAAAATTCTCAGGAAAAAAAAAATAATAGAGTAGAGCAGCAGGAGGGCTGACCCAAGCTGGTACCTGCGCAGAGGTCCCACCTGAGCATAGGAGACCATAGACTTTTATATCTTTATAAACCATTCATACCATGATTCAGTCCAATAGCAATATTTCACTTTGGATCTTCTTGCTTCTCATTGGATCTTTTCTGCTGGTTCCATGTGGACCTTTGTTTTGTTCAGCTATAAACATTGTTTATGGTCCGTAGCCTGGCAGTTACTGTTTTGTCTAAATAAATCCTTCCTTCTCAGTCAAGTGCAAAATAGGCCCCATTTTGCAGATGTCTGTAATGTCTCCATGTTAGCCGTGGATCGTTACTTTTCCCAGTCAGTTCCATTTTTCCCAGCAAAGTGCAAACTAGACCGTATCTTGCAAGTGTTCAGTGTAGTTTGTAGTTGCTTTTGGTAAATATGAGCAGAACTTTACAGCTCAAAATTGTAGCAAATCCAACTTACCAAGTAACATAAAGCAAAGAGCGTATTAAAAATTATACAATCTTATACTTCTAGATGATTCATTATATTTAGTGTGCATCTCCTCAAGCTAAATTATTAATATTGAACTTGAATTTGGCTCATCCACTGACCTCGGAGTAGTAAAACCATTGCCATACAGCTCACTTATTTAGCAGGGAGAGCTCAAAGTGGCACACCCAGGCTGTCATATTTATAGAATGAAGTGGTTGACTTGTAGTCAAATTGCACACAGCAGGAAAAGTCTGCACGAGACTCCCTTTGCCCACAAACCACCGGGGTTCAGTTCCCGTTCTGCTTCCCTGTGGGTCTCCTGCAAGGAGTTCTTGGCCTGGTTACGGCTCAGGCCCTTCCCTCCTCTGGAGCCTGGACCAAACTGCTCTGGTTTGGCTGGGGGCAGGGGGCTAAGTGCATCCGCCACACAGACCCCAATGGATTCTCTTGCACACCCCACTTTGGAGACCACTGGTCTTCATTCATTGCTCAGCACTGTGCTAGATATGCACTGCAACAGTCCCTGTCATATATCTGGAGTATCAAGAACTTTCTAAAAACATTAATTTCCTCTGTCTACATTAACTTCAGGGATACTGTCAGCATGACCTAAATTACCTCTTGGTCCTCTGTGGCCTTTTCTAGCTTTGAGAGCACTGAAAAACTTGCTAAATGCATGTAGAAAGTCAACCCTGGAGTGTTCTCATCCATTTGGCCTTTCTGAGCAGCCTTTGGCCCCATGAAGCCACTAAAACTCACTGAGACTTCATCTCGAGCATGACCTGGACATTTTCCTGCAGAAGGGATCCTGGAAACCATCTATTTTTCCTGCAAAGTGGTATGTAACAGGGAGACAACCCTGGACTGAAAAGCTGCTACCCAAGCTGGCAGCATACACGCATTCCAAGGGTGAAGTTAATTTTCCCTAACACAGGAGTCTAATGGTATTTGAGACTGCCTGTGGTATTCAGGACTTTGAAATGACTCTGACAAAGGGCTTGCAGGAGAGTCTCAACTTCTCACCAGGGCAGGTGGGATCCCTGAGTGTGCAAAAATGCCACTAGATGTCAATATTGAGACATTGCTATTCAGGCAATAGACTCCTCCCGCCTCTGATGCCTTCACATCAGTGTCCCTGTGCCCAAGTTCTGATCTTCTGATCCCCCAGCTCTTTGGGGGAGAGCTGGTCAACACAGCCACTGATGTCAAGGGAGTTTTTCAGGTCATTTTAGTGGACACCTGCATTTGACCATGTCAATTAGTCTGCTGGCTTAATTGACCTCACTAAATAGATCTGCACCTAGGTACAGATATCAGGTGTTAAGGCACCCACATCACAGACACAAATGTTTACTGCATCTGCCTAACTCCAGAAGCCACATCTGCAGCTGATTTCCCCCTCTGCAACTTAGGATGACTTACATCTGTGCATCAAGTCCCTGTCCCTCTGCTTGGCTGATAATTTCAAGCCAGCATGATTTTCAAAACTGAGGGTGCTTAAGATGGAGCTAAGAACAAGAATGGCATAAACCTTCCTAAGTTTTGTGACTGAAGATACATTTGTTTGCTCGGTGCATGGCCAAAAATGGCCTGTGGAATGTGTTTTATTTTTCTTAAGACTGATGGCTGTAACTGTTGTATAAATCACCCTTTGGAGGGATCAATATTGCTCTGTTGGCTGAATACAGTCTCTGAATCACTGTCTTGGATTTAGACTATCAGCTGAGATGAATCCTGTCCTTACTTTGCTGCTCATGCAGTTGTCGGATTTCACAACATCGGTAACATGGAAGATACCTTGGGATTCTGTCTGCGATTTTTGAGCTCTTCTGAAACCGTGGTAGAAGCCTGGATGCACTAAGGTATAAATTGCCGTTAGGTAGCTATGTGTAGGGAACCAAATCAAAGCTCCACAATGTTGATATTAAACATGTGTAAGATTAATCATATCCACTGCTGTCTAAACTTTTTAGCTCTTGCAATGAACCATGAACCCAGTTCATTGAATAAGCCAGGAAAGAGGCATTTTTGTGGCAAACAATTACACTCCTAGAAGACCACAAAGGACCTTTCTAGGGAGATCATCACATGTCATCTTGGGAAGGGGGAAAACTAGAGTAAAGCAAATTAAATAGCACCGGTGTAATGACTCACAGAGGAAAAGCACTGAGAAAGAGCTCTTAACGTAATTGCAAAATGGAGCAAAGTTAATGACTCTAAATTAAGACTTTTGGTTTCCTTCTCCTAGACAGGTAGTGTTGAACCTTTTAGTTCAAAATATATTGTAAATATTAAAAAATATAATTATTATAAAATATATGGTACTTGGCAAGGCAGGTTATACATAGATGTGACCTGCACACATGCAAAAGATCTTTTTTCTGGGTACACGTTAGTTTTATAAAAGGCTACATAATTGAATTGTTTGTAAGACAAAAGGTCTTCCTCTCAGGAATATTTGGTTTTCTCAATCTGCATGGTGAGTACTTCTCTCTTCCTTTACAACAGAAGTGGTTTTTTAAGAGGAGGTTTTCTAGCCCTCACAAACTTCTCTAAATGTGCTGTCCAATTAATTTATTACAAGTAGTCACTTCGGCAGTATAAATATTCCATATTATTTTTACTCCTCCTACTCGTATCTCTGCTATAGCTCAATATTTGTTGATAGATTAATATCAGGATTCCTGTTCACCTGTGCAGGTAATTCATCCTTCTTTCGTAGTAATAGCCATAAATTAAAGTGTTTTCATTAAAATCATTGCACAAGAGTCCAGGGAGTATTCATTTCTACAAGTCAGTCTTCTAAGTCTGAGGAAGAATTTTAGGGTCCAGAAGGCAATTTTCAGACATCTTAATTACCTGCTTAAGATGAAGATGAGTTATCATTAACTGATCAGAAAACCTCGTGCATGTTTTAGGTACCTTACTTAGGGCATTTGGCGGCACAAAATGATTCATTTGTTTGCATACATAACAGTGTCCAGTTCCTTTTGAAAAGTCCCAGGGTTACCTGACCGGCCTCCCATTGTGTCCCCTGGGGGCAATGGTCCTCCACAGAGCCTCCCAGTCCTTTGTAGATGTCTCATTAGTCTAGGAATTCTAGTAGATATTTCTGATAGTGCTTAAAAGTCAGTAGAATAACTCAGTGGCATTTTACACCTTATGATCTCCTGTCTCATCTCCAGGTTGCAGGAAGCTATGAGTACACGTCCAATCTGCCAACACTGTATAGATGTGTAGATGTCCTGCATACTCAGTAGCGCAGTCGAGGGTTAAGATTGCAGGGTGACAATCAAACCCTGGCAGATGTATTGTTAACCTCCTCTTCCCCCCTCATTTACCCCTTTTACCCCTCCCTCTCCCCGCTTCCCACTCAGCACAGGCGATCGGGAGGGAAAGAAGGACAGAGAGAAGAGAGTTGGAAAAATTAAAGATGTTTTACTAATGCTACTGATAAGAATTGAGAAAATAACACAAAATATACAAAACCAATCTTGTAAGTCTCAGCAACTGCAGAGCCAGCACCCGAAGTCCTGGATTAGACTCTGTAGCCAACCGGAGCTGGATTCAGTCTGTCACTGGCCTCAGTTCACAGGGACGACCAGCAAGGTCCTCTCCTAATGTCGGTCATGAGCAGAAGGGAAAAGGAAAAAGGCACAAGATCCTCGTGATCTCCCACTTTTATATGAAGCATTCACGTGAATGGAATGTTATACACAGTTGGTCAGTTGCTTTGTCACCGGTTTCTTGTTGCCCCTCTCGCAAGATGTCCATCCGTGCTTATCGATAAGTTTGCATTCCATTGCTAGGTTTACCAAAACGTGTGTCTGGTTCTTCAGGAAAATGCAGCTAATATGAAGGCTTTAGCTGACAGGCAAATTCACTAAAAGAGAAACTTGTTTTTAACAAAACCAGGACAAGTGCCTAAGATATTATTAGACACCTGTGTTTAAGCCACTGAATTCCAACCCAGTTGTCCAAGTGTAAGTTACTCACCACAAGTGTGATTTTTCTCCACCTGAAATCTACATATCTGTCTTTTTGGTTTTGGTTTTGTTTGTTTTTGCTTAAAGGATAGTCCTAGGCAATCCAGGAAACCAATTCTTCTCATGTAATTGAGGTATCTACCCTAGCATGAGATGAATCATGTCCTGTAAACATCTTCTATGTCTATTGTTCAAAAAGGGTTTCCAGATGATTTGGTCATGTAGCTGTCTACAGGAAAGACACCTGAGGAGCTATTCACAAAGGCCATGTTCAGACAATGAGCTCCCCGTGACTGTGCCTGTGCTGACGTGTTGCAACAGAGTCACCCACCACAGAGCTCCAGTCCTTTAGCTCTCCACTCCCCTGCAGATTTCCAATTTTATTTCCACTGTCTTTTTAGGCTCTGAAGATCAGACACAGAAATAGAAGAAGGAAGAGTCACTGCTTCATGCTCAGTAACTTCTTCTACAGTGTGGATTCATTTGCCTTTGCATGCTTAGCATTGGATTTGCGTATTGCTCAGAAAGGCAGTGTAGAGTTCATCTTAGAAACCAGTGAGGAGGGGTAGCACGCAATTGAGAGTGGAGATCTTATTGAGCCTTGATGAATCCTCTTCTTTGGAAGAACACCCAAGAAAAAGGGAACACGGGCTGATTTCAGGAAGAAGGTTTTGGACATTCTCGCTCATTACTTTCGTGTGTGTGCTGTGCTATTTTCTTCTCTCAAAACATTTTTACCTGTCTAAAGATAAGTTGGGGATGGAGAATCAAACTGCACTGACAGAGTTCATCCTCCTGGGTGTTATTGATGATGATCAACTGCAGTGCATGCTCTTTACCATCCTGTTAGTCACCTACATCTTGACATTAACCAGTAATATTCTCATTATCACCATCACCCTGATGAACCATCATCTTCAGACTCCCATGTACTTCTTCCTCAGGAACTTTTCCATCTTAGACATTTGCTTTACCACCACTCTTGTCCCCAAAGCACTGGCTAATGTGGCTTTAGGCAAAAAACAATTTCTGTAAGGCACTGTCTCATTCAAGCTTTTCTCTACTTCATGCTGGTAGCACTGAGTTTTCCCTGTTAGCTGTAATGTCCTTTGACAGGTACGTGGCCTGCAAACCTCTGCAAACCTGTACGCTATGTGACCATTATGAGTTCACAGCTCTGCGCCCTGCTGGCGATGACTGCCTGGACTCACGGGGCTGCCGCATTCTTTGTCCATCACTGGTGTATTTCCAGATCCCATTCTGAGGTTCAAACACCATTAATCATTTTTTATGTGACAACACACGAATGATTCAGCTCAAATGTGGAAACACCAGGGTCCTAGAGTGCATGAATTTCATCTCAGCAGTGTTTATCCTACTGGGCAGCCCAGCTGTTACAGCTGTATCCTACATCAACATCATTATTACTGTGTTCAAAATCCCTTCTGTGACTGGCAGACAAAAAGCCTTTGCGATCTGTGCCCCTCACCTCACTGTGGTGTCTGTCACATATTGCAGCTGTATTTTCTTGTACCTCACACCCACCCAGACCAACAGACTGGACCTCAGCAAGTTGCTGTCCATCTTGAACACCGTGGTGTCTCCTCTGCTCCATGCATTCATCTATAGCTTGAGGAATGCACAGTTTCAGGTGGCGTTAAGGGAGAGCATCAAATGGAATATAGTGATTTCTAAACACGCAGAAATTTGAGGTGGTGTTGAGTGTGACAGAAAATGGTTTAATAACATTTCTGTCTCTCCTTTAGCCAGCCAGCCATTCACTGACATACCTGTTCCTACACATCCATCTATCCACCCATTCATCCATTCATCAGTCCACCTACAAACATTGTCAATAATGTTGTAAATTATTTAAACCTGTTCTTTCAACCTCATGCCAGACTGAATGTGAGAATGACTTCTCTAAGCCCCAAACCCACGCAAAGAGCAGGAACCGTGCTTCTGTAGCAGCACTGTGGGAGCTGACAGACCACATCTACGTGCTGCACGAGACTCCCTCCCCCTGCATTAGGCTGCGAGGCTCATTTGTACAGCCGCCCTCCCTACCTCAAACATATTTGCTTATCCTGGAAGCATGTCAGCCTCTTCCTTTCAGCATTTACAGTGATTTCCGCAGCTTTTCGCACTCCATTGGTGTTTGTGAGAGATCAAACACTAAGTCAGTTTTAAAATCTTTGTATTTTCTGCTTTGGTGTGAAACAAAGGAGGTGAAAATTGAATGTGAAACCCGAAGTGCGATCATTCCTACAGGGCACGAGGGGAAGGGCATAACTGATTCAAACTCAAGAACCAAGAGAAGGTTGAAAGGATACAAAAGACATGGAAGGGCTGGATCAACCTGCAGAGGGCAGAAAGAACTCCTTTCCCTTCATATTGGACCTGGGTCACTTTTCCTACAATCTACGGCTCCTTGCAAGAGAGACAGAAGAGTTTGACAACTTCATTTTCTGACGAAAAGTTGCAAAACCTGAGAACTCCTCCAGACACAACTTAGAATAGAAATACTGGTGTTATCTTTACCATAAAGCCTGACCTTGTCAGCTGGGCGCGGGTCTTTCACCGGAAGCTGCTTGCTGTGCCAGTACCCTTTTAACCTCTCCTGGCTCCAGCAGTGTGCTTTAATCATTGAAACCCTGCAGGAAAACCTGGCTGCTTGAGGTGGAAGGTTGGGGAAAGATCAAGGTCCTGTCTAAGCGTGGGCAAGAGCAGGGACCGTGAACCACTGAGCCCATGTGGCTGGTGTGCCAGGAACTGGAGAGCCCAGTCAACCTGCCTGAGTAGGGTAAGAGACTTGTAAACCAGGCAGTGAATTGGCCATGAGTTTGGGCTGGGTACCAGATGTACCTCAGGGTTCAGGAGCTGACTCCTGAAGGGACCAGCAGGACACCATTTCCCACAGCATTCTCCTGGAGAAGCTGGCAGTTCATGGCTTGGACTCTTTTTTTTTCTCCTCCTCCTCTGCCTGTCTGAGGTTTTATGCTCTTACCAGTGTTCTCTCAGGGGCACCACCAGCTTGGCTGATGGGTTCAGATGTGCCCTGCTGTGGGTCTATTCTGGAGCTGCCTGGAACTGTCTCCAGCATGGGGGCAGCACCTGGCACAGCTGTGGCACAGAGGCCACATTGAGACGTGTCAGAGAGCTTGTACATCCAAAAGCCCAGGCATCCTTTGTGATGTCTACCAATTCCCATCTTATGTCTAAGTCACACTAGGGCATTGCAGAAAATGACAGACATTTCTTTAAGTACCTGCATCAGATAGAATTTTTAAAATAAAGAGAAAAAAATATGTAAATTGGGTGATCTAGGATCAAAAAAAACCCCTAACCCCCACTTTCCCGCTCCCCCAAGAATTTCTTTACAATTTATCAAGAAGCATTTCTTCCCTTTTTTACAATGACAAGACAGTCAGCTCTGGTGTCAACCAGTGTACTATGAATCCACATCCCACTATATGTGCAGGTGCATCTAAATTTCTACTTGAGACCGTAACTGGATTTTCATTATATGAAAAGCATTCTGTTAGCAAGTTATCTGTTCTGACTTTGCAGCTGAAGAACGCACCAGGGATTCGCTTTGCATCTGTGCTTCTGAGCTTCTCTGCAGGCCTCCAGAGTGCCATTCCCACAAGCCTGGAGAGAGACATTAATAGACTGTTTTCTCACAGCACTGATCATATTCGTGCACTGGAGCTGTGAGGTAGGTGTACACAGCTCTTTGTAAGGTAAATTGATTTGTGTATAGCAGAGTCTTGAAGTTCGTCCTGGCATTAAGGTATAAGGACACTGCGGTGAGTGCATCTTTCATACCTGGACAGCACAGCAGCATTTCTAGTGTCTCAAACGATTCATTACTGAGTCATTCACAACGCAGCGCCATTTGAGAGGAGCAGAGGCTTCACATCTTGGAAACACATGCAAAAGGAGCAACATGTTAGGTTTGCTATTTCAACTCAAGGTAGTAACAGTAATGTGGTTAATGGAAAATAGAAGAAACATCATAGAAATTGAACAAAGTTGGAGCATTTTGCTCTGTATTTACTCCTACTGCAAAAAGTTTTCTTTGAAAATTAATTTTGCAGGCATTTTCAACATTTTGGAAAAAATAATGAGAGACTAGAAATGGTTTCTCTCTCTGAGAGTGGGTGTGCACAACAGGACCAGGCTGAATCATCTTCTGGAGGTGGGTGAATCACTGACTGAGAAGAAAAGTGGGGGCCTAGGTCTAGATATGGACCTAACTAACTTTAATATCTAAAATTGCCCATTTAGATCTTGATTAATCGTGTTGCCCTCCTTTTATTAGGAGAGGAGATGCTAGGCAATGAGAGAGGGTTTTGCAGTCCATCCTCAGGTAGGACATTCACAAGAGGTCACAGGAATCCATCCTGATGTTTTCTCTCCACTAATCCTGCTTTTCTCTCCACTGCCTCCTGCTAAAATCACCCTACAGTGGGAGTCAGATGCTTCAATGTGTGTGATCAGTGTGTTTTGAGATGCCCTAAGGTTACCGATACATTGATATTGATGCATGAGACCGTAGGTTACCTACCGCTTTCTGACAAGTGGAGTCCCAGAGGCGACATTCCAGGACATCTCAATCAGTTATTTCTGACTCCATTTAGGCGCCAGTATCTCACCCAAGGCTGATGAGTCACACATCATAAGAGATAATCTCTCAACAGGTCTAGCTGGGATTAGGATAAATACTCTGAAAGCACCATGTTGAATAACTGCAGACATGTTGGGACTCATGTTTCTATCTGGATATATTTCAGAGGGAAAATATATGTTGCACTGGGTTTTCATGACAGAGATTATGGGATCTCATGCATATATAAAAATAGGTGTGTATATGTATGAGCAGAAATATATATTGAGATAATGACAAGAACTGTGGGCTGTTTATATAAACATGTATACTTATATATAAGTGTATAATATTTACAATATACATAATATGCATATATAAACCATATGCAGACTACACGCATATATATTATATATGTACCCATACCGGTGTACATTATATATACATAGGCATGCACATATATTTTGTATATGGATCTATAATTGCTGGGGTATTTGTTTCTGAGTTACAGTTTGGTCCATCATGTAGGATTCATGCGCTTTGTCTTCAGTGAACAAAATGTATTTAGGGCAACTGTGAAATTCAGATGGTGGGGAGACTATGGAGCAGACCATGAAGGCTTAATCAAAATCCTTGACTTTCCCTTCACAGCTTTCACCAACATGCTGGAAATAAAATGTCCAACCAAAGCACTGTGACAGAATTTCTCCTCCTGGGATTCTCTAGTACTCCAGAACTGCAGATATTCCACTTCATGGTATTTCTGGTAATTTATCTGGCTACCGTGGTGGGAAACTTTCTCATCATTGTCGTCATAGCTTTCAGTAATCACCTTCACACTCCCATGTACTTCTTCTTGATGAATTTGTCTGTCTTAGACATTTCAACCATCTCTGTCACTCTCCCTAAGTCAATGGCCAATTATCTGTTCAATACCACATCCATCTCCTATTCTGGCTGTGTTGCCCAAGTCCTTTTCTTCCATGTTTTTGGTGCTGCTGATCTTGCTTTACTCACTGTCATGGCATATGATCGTTACATTGCCATATGCAAACCTCTGCACTACAAGACACTCATGAAGGGGACTACTTGTATCCACATGGCAGCCAGTGCGTGGCTCAGCTGCATCCCTTACTCTGCTCTCCACACTGGGAACATATTTCATTTATCCTTCTGCAAGTCCAATATCATTGACCAGTTCTTTTGTGAAGTACCACAGCTTCTCAAACTTTCCTGCTCTGATTCATACTTCAGTGATGCTGGGGTTCTTGCATTTAGTTTCCTTTTAGCCACCTTCTGTTTTGTTTTTATAAGTATGTCCTACATTCAGATTTTCACTGTGGTCTTGAGAATTCCTGCCAAGGAGCAACGGCATAAAGCTTTTTCAACCTGCATCCCTCATCTCATTGTGGTCTCCTTGTTTGTTAGCACTGGTTCTTTTGCCTATCTTAAGCCTGTCTCCAGCTCCTCATCAGCTCTGGATTTCATAGTTTCTCTTCTCTATTCTGTGTTGCCACCAGTGATAAATCCAGTCATCTACGCCATGAAGAACAATGACATCAAAACTGCCATGCGAAAATTAACTGTCCACAGAGTATTATGCAGAGATAAATAACCAGTTTTTCTTCATTAGGCATCCTCTGTGTTCTTGGTAATGAGCACTTCATTTTCCAATAACAGAAAATTAATATCATCAGGATCAGAAGAAAATATTTGTTTTGAGGAAGATTGTCTAAAGATTTCATTATATGTGTAATTTTGGTGACCGCAGCTTTTGCAGAATGACGTATCAATAGCGGAACAAATGCAGGGTAATGCTTGTAAGCACTTTACATATGCCTGCCTGCCTATGTCGCTGTCTCACCTTCCCTCTGCTTTCTGTATGCTTCTGGAGTACAGTCTATAACCAGGCTGTTGCGGAAAAGTGATGCATCGAAGAGAAAGGCTGCCCAAAAGGTCAGGACATTCATTTGCAAACCCAGAGAGGTGTTTTGGTGGTGTCCATTTGGTTATGTCACCACTGGAATGTTTGTTTTTTCTTTATTGCGTCACCTACAAGAAGTACTATTGTGACAATAGTGCAAGATGTGTCTCTGGTTTATCATCACTTTATGTCTAAATAAATGACTGCTCACAAGATCTGCTCTGTGATTCATCTAAACTACCTGTGTATTTGCACATCTTACTTTTTCAAAATAAATTAACTCTCCCTTCCATCTCCTCCCACTCTTGCCCAACACCCTCACAGAACAGAATCACTGTGCTCTAATTTTGAGCAGCTGAATCATTTTAGTTCGTGGAAATCCTCAAAATTTTGTGTGTGATTCTAAGCACTGAATCTAACTTTTGCTTTCAGATCAGCTAACCCCACGAGGAGAAATACCTATTTATTGTCTTTGACTGTGCAGGGAGTGTGGAGGAGTGATTCAAGTAACTAAACAGCTACATTTCAAATTCTGCAGGGTGCTTTATTAGGATTGCAGTTGCTGTTTCTGAAGAGCGGCTCTCGTATTGGCTTTCTGCTGTGTTCTATTCCCATGCAGGTTCAGGAATTACTTTACTCATCCTTCGGGCAGCCTCACCTCAAGTCGTGTGTGAAGTTTTGGGCCTCAAAATGTAAGAAGGATATGAAAATATTAGCATATGTCCAAAGGAGGGCAATAAAGATGGTGAAAGGACTAGAGGGCAGGACTTAGGAGGAGCAGCTGAGCATACTAGGTTTGTTCAGCTTGGAGAAGAGGTCAGTGAGGGGTGACCTCATTGCTGCCTACGATGTCCTCATGAGAAGCGGAGAGGGTGGTGCTGATCTCTTTTCTGTGGTATCTGGTGAAAGGAGAGGAGGGGATGACTTAAAGCTGCATCAGGGGAAGTTCAGACTGGATATGTGGAAAAAGTTCTTCACTGAGAGGATGTCCAACACTGAGACAAGCTCCCCAGGGAAGTGACCATGGCCCCAAACTTGTCAGTGTTCAAGAAGATCTTGGACAACACTCTTGGATATATGGTTTAACTTTTAGGTTGCCCTTTACGGGGTCTGGAGTGGGAATGATGACCTTCGTGGGTCCCTTCTAACTCAGTATATACCATAATTATGTGACTCTATGACTCGCCCAGGTGCAAACATCTGCCCTGTAAAAGACTGAAATTAGCTGAAATGAACTGTACTTAGACATACGTTTCTAAAAACAGTTCCATAGATCTACTTTATGAGCAACAGAAAGAAACAGGACTTTCCAAGGTGTGGTACAATTCATTCCAGCTCAGATACAGAAGCTGCATGAGATGGGTTTCCCTCTCAAATGCTTACTGCTTGTCTTAATACAGAAAGTAGTTTCAGGATTCTGTCTTAGAAACTGATGAATTTTAAGTGAAGTGATAAGAAACTCATCTACACGTACAACGAAGGCACAGAGAAACAGTGTGAGGAGGAGTTGCTTGATTAATAACCTACCCTGGCTGCTCCCAGGTCCATCACAGGAGAGCCACCAGCCCATCAAGGCCCCATTTCCACAAACCCAGAAGACCACAGAGGCACAAAGGCCAGCAAGCGAACACGAATGACTCCTGAGGAATGAACACCTTGTCCAGGCTCCTCGCAGGTCTGCCCAAGAGTCATCAGCCCCATTGTCCAGGCATGAAACCCATCAAGATGAGTCCCCAGGAGGAGCTCTCCAGTTCACCTTTGCGACTAACAGGGCAGGGTTGGTGCGTTGGGGCATGGGACACATTAATGGGGAAGGACATCCTGACATAGAGGGGAAGAGCATTTTGGGATTAGACAGGGTTTATTGTGGGATGTTTAGGGGGAAAACCAAAGGTGACCAAAGGGAGGGATTTAGTGATGGGGAGCAAGAAGTGTGGGAAAGAGATGCAAAGGGGAATTCACAGGTAAGCAGGGGCTACTTGCTTGGTACATTTGTCTGACCATGCCCTGCAGATCACTGCAGTCTGTCCTTCATATTTCCTTTTATTTCCTTCGTAAAATCCACCTTCAACTATTTTACAGCAAGGGGCTCTTTATTCTGTGTACACGTGCGTGTGCAGCAGTTTGTGGTGCCAGCAATGGGAAGAAGTTCACGTGTATGAGTGACTGTGGTTACTAGTGAAGATAAAGCTGGACTAGCCAGTGAGTAGGTGTCACTGCAAAGTTTTGCCACAGGGCTGAAACCAGAGACAAGTCCTGTCTTTCACTGGGGCCACAGAAGGTTCATAGAATCATACAATGAGACAATGGTTTGGGTTGGAAGGGACCTTGAAAGATCATCTGCTCTAAGCCCCCTGCCCTGGGCAGGGACATCTTTAGATCAGGTGGCTGAAAACCCTGTCCAACCTGACTTTGAACACTTCCAAGCATGGGGGATCTATAACTTCTCTTGGTAAGCTGTTCCAGTGTCTCATCACCCTCATTGTAAAAATTGTCTTCCTTCTATCCAATCTAAATCTACTCTCTTTCAGTTTAAAATGGTTGCCCCTTGTCCTGTCACTAGACCCTGATAAAAAGTCCCACTCTCTCATTTTTATAAGCCATCCAAATATATTGAACAGCTCCAATAAGATCTCCCCAGATCATTATTTTCTCCAGGTTGAACAAGCCCAACTCTCCCAGCCTTTCTTAATGAGAGAGGTGTTCCACCCCTTAGATCATTTTTGTGACCCTCCTCTGGACCTGCTCTAACAGGTCTGTGTCTTTCTTGTACTGGGGACCTCAAAACTGGATGCAGTTCCACTGGTGATGTTTCACAAGTCTAGAGCTACTGCTGACACCAGTGATGTTATTGTAGCAACAGTCATAAAACATTTGTCCAGGGAACAGATTCAAGGCAGAGTCAGGACTTACAGTTCATCTGGTCTCTGTAATGTAATTGCCAAATACCAGTCACAAGACATTGCTGCTAGAAGCTAACATTCAATAGGACCCAGTGACCCAAAGAAGAACATTTTGTGCAAGGCAACCACTAGCAGACATTCTCCAGCCCCCGTCAGGAAGCTGGTCAGCATTTTAGGCAGGATAGTGGAGGTGTGAACAGTCTCCAAGGATGACATCTGTACATGGATGACAGTACACAGATGAGTAAAGCTGCTGATCGGTTACACACTGAGCAGTTACAAGGATGTTCCCCTTCCTTCCTTCCTTCCTTCCTTCCTTCCTTCCTTCCTTCCTTCCTTCCTTCCTCCCTTCCTCCCTTCCTCCCTTCCTCCCTTCCTCCCTTCCTCCCTTCCTCCCTTCCTCCCTTCCTCCCTTCCTCCCTCCCTTCCTCCCTCCCTTCCTCCCTCCCTTCCTCCCTCCCTTCCTCCCTCCCTTCCTCCCTTCCTTCCTTCCTTCCTTCCTTCCTTCCTTCCTTCCTTCCCTCCTTCCTTCCCTCCTTCCTTCCCTCCTTCCTTCCACCCTCCCTCCCTCCCTTCCTCCCTCCCTTCCTCCCTCCCTTCCTCCCTCCCTTCCTCCCTTCCTTCCTTCCTTCCTTCCTTCCTTCCTTCCTTCCCTCCTTCCTTCCTTCCTTCCTTCCTTCCTTCCTCCCTTCCTCCCTTCCTTCCTTCCTTCCTTCCTTCCTTCCTTCCTTCCTTCCTTCCTTCCTTCCTTCCTTCCTTCCTTCCTTCCTTCCTTCCCTCCTTCCTTCCTTCCTTCCTTCCTTCCTTCCTTCCTTCCTCCCTTCCTCCCTCCCTTCCTCCCTCCCTTCCTCCCTCCCTTCCTTCCTCCCTTCCTTCCTCCCTTCCTTCCTCCCTTCCTCCCTTCCTTCCTTCCTTCCTTCCTTCCTTCCTTCCTTCCTTCCTTCCTTCCTTCCCTCCTTCCTTCCTTCCTTCCCTCCTTCCTTCCTTCCTTCCTTCCTTCCTTCCTTCCTTCCTCCCTCCCTTCCTCCCTCCCTTCCTCCCTCCCTTCCTCCCTCCCTTCCTCCCTCCCTTCCTTCCTTCCTTCCTCCCTCCCTTCCTCCCTCCCTTCCTCCCTCCCTTCCTTCCTCCCTCCCTTCCTCCCTCCCTTCCGCCCTCCCTTCCGCCCTCCCTTCCGCCCTTCCTCCCTTCCTCCCTTCCTCCCTTCCTTCCTTCCTTCCTTCCTCCCTTCCTCCCTTCCTCCCTCCCTCCCTCCCTCCCTCCCTTCCTTCCTTCCTTCCTTCCTTCCTTCCTTCCTTCCTTCCTTCCTTCCTTCCTTCCTTCCCTCCTTCCCTCCTTCCCTCCTTCCCTCCTTCCCTCCTTCCCTCCTTCCCTCCCTCCTTCCCTCCTTCCCTCCTTCCCTCCTTCCCTCCTTCCCTCCTTCCTCCCCTCCTTCCTCCTCTCCTTCCCTCCTTCCTTCCCTCCTTCCTTCCCTCCTTCCCTCTTTCCTTCCTGTCCATTAGGAAAACAAGGAGAGAGGAAAAACTGAAAGCATCCAGAACAATGCAGCAGCAAGAATTTCTGTGTGATTCTGTTTGACACACTTAAATAATCCCTGCTATGGGCATGGTCTTCATCTCTAATTTGCCTCTGAATCTGTTATATTAAATACATTTTGCTACCTTGGAGTGCAACGGGCACAGATTATGTTCTTTCAGGACCTTAAAAACCCGCAGTTTTCTAACTGTATTTTACATGCAGATGCTCTCCTGCCATTTGCTTACAGTAGAGTGCAACTCCATATTATTGGAAACACATTTGATTAATTACCTCCTGTGACTGTAACTACAAAAATTTCCTGTCGTTCACTGTTCTCACAAGAACATGTTATTTTCTTAAGATACAATATAATATTTTTTGACACTTGATATAATTTCTTTTCATTGACCAAGGCCTTGTAAATAATAACTTCCTTCAGTATTTTCCTGGAAGTTACTCTCAAAATTCAGAAATGTGTTATCTGGGTATTCCTTTGTTTGGTAGTAGCCCCTACTTCCTTATAACCACTGAAAAGAAACATAGAATTGCAGAATCATAAACCATTTTGGTTGGAAGAGACCCTTAAGTCATCGAGTCCAACCATAACCTAAACCTAGCACTAAACCATGTGCCCAAGAACCTCATCTATGCACCTTTTAAACACCTCCAGGATGGTGACTCAACCACTGCCTTGGGCAGCCTGTTCCAATGACTGACAGTCCTTTCCATGAAGAATTTTTTTCCTAATATCCTTGGTGGAACTCGACACCATTTCTTCTTGTACTATCATTTGCTATTTGGGAGCAGAGCCCGACCCCCCTGGCTCCAAGCTCCTTTCAGGCAGTTCAGAGATCAGAAGGTCTCCCCTCAGCTCCTGTTCTCCAGCTGAACCCCCCAGGTCCCTCAGCTGCTCCCATCACACTTGTGCTCCAGCCCCTCACCAGCTCCGTTCCCTCCTCTGAGCTCTCTCCAGCACCTCAGTGTCTTTCCTGTAGTGAGGGCCCCAAAACTGTCCCCAGGATTCAAGGTGCAGCCTCACAAGCATCAACTAAAACAGGTACAACTAAGGCATCATTCACTAAGATAAAGGTCAAGTATAAGTCAGATTGTTTTTAGCAGTGCCTATTTTTTTCATAGATTATAAATGGAGTCTTGATGACAAGGTGAAATGTTTATAGTACATTTTTATGTTAAATTTATGTCAATTGTATCTTGGAATACTTTCACCTGAGACTGACCAAAACGGACTAGATCAGAGGACTAAGAAGTATTATATAATGTAAAGTTCTGTCTGAGGATAGACACAAATCTAATTTAAATGGGGATCCCATACAATTGAATGCGCAGGACAAGATTTCAAAATACAGGTGTACAGAACATCTTTGCATTTCCAGCAAATCTGTGCATATTCTTGACTACACACCCCAGTATGCCAATAGCATTTCTCATGAACAGACAGCCTTGCTGACATTTCCAGATATAGATTAACTGGAATAGCAGAACCATATTTGTGAAATTTTTAACATTAGTAATTCTGTTGAAGTCACTGGTGTTACACTTCTCTACATTCTATTTATAAGCAGCCCTAAATAATAGGACTCAGATTTTTTTTGCTTTAATTCAGACTCAGAACAACACTTACAAGGGCAGAACCTGATTTTTTTTGAACTGGAATTATACAATTATACATCAGGTTTACCAGAAATAAAGGTCCTAAGTTTTTCTTCTTACGGAAAATCAAATGTAACTATTATTTGGGAGTGTAACTATTATTTGGGGATGTAACTATTATTTGGCCTTTTATTTGGGGATACTATTATTTGGGGAAGGCAAAGCAAGGCAAGGAGTGAAAGATTCAAAGTTAACAAGTAGTCATTTAAGACTGAATATTCAAATGTGAGTAGCTACAACTGAATGAAACCTCTACTACAAGAGAGAGCAGTGCCCATAAAGGCATCCAGCCCAATTAGATGAAGGCCCTAGGTTACATAGGCTAATTCTGTCCTTTGGATCACACATCCCTTGATGCTTTCAGCTATTTTTCAAAGCTTTTCAGTTAGCAGTGATCATCAGCTGGTTTGGGATTCACAATTCACAGTGTTAGACACGTAAGACATGATAGACCTAAGTCTGAAGGACTCACTCTGGTCCCCTTTTGCAGAAAATGGATGGAAATTTGCCATTGAAAATACCATTTCATCTGCTACTACAAGTATATGATTGGTTTGTTAACTCCTATTGCCCATAGAGGGACCATTATGTTCTGACTGACCAATTATGACATTTCTAAAATCATCTGAAATTCATCCCACCCATAAGGGAAAGAGGGATTTCAAGAAAGTCTATTTAATGTCAGAGGAAGTCATGTGTCAGAGGTAGCTCGGTTTTTCTCTTCTTTGCCACACACACACATGCACACAGAAGATGCATCGACGTCTCTACCTTTTCAGCTGCATCCAGTTCAAATAGATTAAAACAACTTTAACAGATACCTTTTTTCTTCTCTACTATGAGGCTACATTGGCAACTGGAATTATGATATCTGTGTGAAGGGCAAGTAAATTCCATTTATGGTTCTTTGGAGAAAACTTGCCTTATGTTCATAGAATATACCAGGTGCTAATCTCCCAGGTTATTCAAGCTGTGGCAGAAGAACATCTGCATTGAAGATACAATTTACAATCTGCAGTGTGAGCTGACTGTAGGAGCCTTCAGCCCAGCACTGTCCCTAATCTAAGAAAACAAAGGAAAGTCTTCTATTGAAATTCACATGATGCGTGTCGGAGGCACTGGATGGCAGAACTGCTGAAGGTAGGACACTTACTTCAAAATGCTATTGTGAATACATAGAGCAAATCCAAGGAAGAACTAAAAGCAAAATGTAAAGGTTCTTATAGCCACTAAACAAGAATACACAAAGTGAGAGTTGTTTCTGAAAGGGATTCTGCATTAGGGAATAAAACACTAATCTGTCAGTAAAATAACGACTGCTGTGAGTTTTATTGACTTTAATTAACAGCTAGTGACCAAAGCAATAGCATAAAATTTTCATAAGGGATCAAAGAGCAGAATGAGGTAGATTCTACTTTGGCTACATGGATTCAACAAGTTAAGAAAACTAGTGTGAATGGGTGGCATTACAAACTGCAGGGAATATTTAATGTCATTCTCTGTTCTGTTTTGCACAGGTTATGTTGATGTATCTCACAAAATTTGCAGCTTCAAATAACAGTGTTCTTTCATTTCTGTGTTAATGGAAGCAATCAAAAGCAGAAAGATTCCTTTAAAATCCATCAGACCTTTAAATGCCTGAGAATGTTAGGAGTCTTTTTATTGTGTTTGTAAGTTAAAATCACCTGTGGTCCCAGTTCCACAGTTTTCCATTTCATGTTCTTGTTAGAAAACCTACAGAAAAAAGGCATCTTGTGTGAGCGAAGTTATAGCAGAAAGATGGAGTTATAGCAGTAGGACTGCATACACTGATCTCGTTTTGAAGATGTGTCCTCTCTGTGATGTGATCTATTGACCAGGTCCATGTATGCACAGTGGAAAAGGTGCTTCCCCCACATCCTCATGTATGGATACATTTCTGGGGCCAAAATGCATTCTGTGCCTTGAGATTTACTTGTGTAGTCCAGTGGCTGGTCTGAGGAATGCAGAAATAATGACCACTTTCTCCTCTGTGACAGGCTCATCTCTCAGTGCATCAGTTTCCCACTCTGCGCAGTAAGAAAACACAAAGGTGCTGCGGGTGGCACAGCACTGTATGAATATCCTGTCAGCACCACACACAGTAACTCCTCAGGATAATGAGGCAATGTGACTAATGAAGCAGATGATAATTAACTTCACCCTCTACACTTTCTCAGCATTCTGCACGGATACCTTTCCCTCTAATTATTCCTTCTTCTTTTGCATACCTATAGACAGAATTTTAGTTTGTTTTAGTATGGTGTTGCTGTCTTTGGTCTGTGGGTGTTTCTGTTGCCAGTTGGGGTTTCTTCCAGTGACAGGAGTTGGCTTACGTATTCCTCTCCCAGCTTCTGTTTGTCCATTTAGGTCTGTTTTCGCTGGAGTTGGGCTCTTTGAAGACTTTCTGTCGCACTGGCAGCTGGGGAAGGCTGTCTGACCAGGTCCTGGCAGAGTGCAAGCATGTGCTTCTGAGAGGAGCTGTGTCCGCTGCTCCCCAAGGTAGCAAAATGCTTTTGCTTTCTTTCGGCTGAGGTTGTCTCAGTGCAGAAAGTGCCTGTGGCACCTTTGGGGACCACAGACCTGACATTTGGGGCGACCACAATTAACCCTACACCCATAATGGACCCAACCCTTTAATACCAGCTCCTCATAGTTGTATCACTATCACTAGTTGGGGTCACTACCCCAAGCTATGACACCTAGCGAGGACTAACATGGTACATTTTCAGCACGCACATCCATTGCCTTCTTACTTGGTTCAGGTAAGCCAGCTCTAGAGCGGCACCCTTCAATCCAGTGGTTCTCTGGGTATTCCCAAGAGATTCCTCACTTCAACAGTTGGCTGTAGCACCATGATCAAGATTCCCTCTGACAGTCTGTCCATTTGATTCCTCCCAGATGAAGTCAACAGAAGGACCAGAATCAGGAAACTACACTCTGCTGACTGAATTTGTCCTCTGTGGATTGTCCAACCACCCAGAACTGCAGCACTTGCTGTTTGGCACATTCTGCTTAATTTACGCCATCACCATCATTGGGAACCTTCTCATTTTCATGGCTACAGTGCACCACACCCTCCACATGCCCATGTACTTATTCCTACGGGTCCTGTCCTCCCTGGATATTTCCCTAGCATCGACTGTTGTTCCCAAGATGCTGGTAAACTTCCTGTCAGAGGACAGGAGTATCTCCTACATGGGCTGTGCCACACAGCTCTACTGTCTGATTTTCTTAGCAGCCACTGAGTGGTACCTTTTGGCAGCCATGGCCTATGACCGTTACATGGCCATATGCAACCCCCTTAGATACGCAATCACCATGAACCGCAGAGTTTGTCTTTCCTTGGTCCTGCTGTCGTGCTGCAGTGGTAGCGTTGTGTCTGTGGTGCAGACTGCTTGGGTGTTCACGTTCCCATTTTGTGGACCAAAGAAGATTAACTACTTCTTCTGTGACATTCCCCCCCTCATCATGCTCTCCTGCACTGACACCTCTTCATATGAAAAGCAGATCGTCACAGCCACAGTGCTGGTCATCTTCACACCATTTTTTCTCATTCTCGTATCCTATGCCTGCATCATCTCCAGCATTCTGAAGATTGCTTCTGCAGAAGGCAGACTCAAGACCTTCTCTACCTGTTCCTCACACATAATTGTTGTAACATTGTACTGTGTAAGTGGGACCTTGATTTACTTACGGCCCAAAGCCAGTTACTCTCAAGATGCTAAGAAATTTCTGCCTCTCTTATACACAACCATAACTCCTATGTTAAACCCCCTGATTTACAGCCTGAGGAATAAAGATGTGAAAGACATACTAACCAGAATGATGGCTGAGCTGACGAAGAAAGATCCATGAGTGTGCAGTTTAAAAATGTTGTTTCCATTTTTGGTGGATGTGTAAGGTTTACCAGCTTACTGGAAAAAGAAACAGAAGCAAAGAGATATTTTATACTTAAGAATATTTTGTCCTTATTCTCAGCTTCAGAAGCAAATTATTTAGAATTTCCATTTCTATTTCTTCCATAAGAGTATGAAGTGTATACCAGATATTTCTTCAAAAACAGAGCAGAAAGAAACCAACCCACTTCACATTTCTTCTTCAGTTATTCAAGCTTGAAGTTCTAACTTTCATTGCAGGTGTTCAACTGCCCCTCTCACTTAAGAAATATTCCTTTACAGTGAACTTTTCAGGATAAGCATACACAAATTAATAGTGTGGTGGGTTGCTTTGATTTTTTTTTCCTTGTTATATGATTTCCATTCCTTCCAGCAGAAAATTAATCAAATGAAAGTGATAAAGAAATCACCTCTTTAGGATTTTTTTTTTAAATTGAGGGTGAGGACAAAAAAAAGAGGAGGAGAAACCAATGCTCCTACCTTGTTTCCAGCAAGAACTAAACATCTCATATAGTACAGTGCCCACAAGCATCTTGGAGTGTAAGTCACGGGATGATTAGTATTCTGCATCTCTCAGCTGGAGAAATTCATCCAGGCATGCTAACAGGACAGTTCCAAGAGGAACAGCTGAGATCCACAAGCACACAGAGAAAAGGCATGCTACAGCCTTGGAGTATTCATTTGTGAAGGGGGAGAGAAACAGCAGTAGCTTTCTCTGAGAAAGAAGGAAACTGAAACTAGTCTCCTGTATGGCAGAGAAAGGTTCTGAATACATAAGTGACCATGTGAAATTGTGGTATCACTCTGTGCCACTTCACCTGGTTATCCGAGCACCTGGCCAGATTTCCCAGGTAGCTCCTGTGTTCTGTTTCTTCTTGAGTGCAGCACAGGGGAAGCTTCCAGCCCTGTAGTCACAGAATCCAAGAATGTCAGGGGTTGGAAGGGACCTGGAAAGCTCATCCAGTGCAAGCCCCCCATGGAGCAGGAACACCCAGCTGAGGTTCCACAGGAAGGTGTCCAGGCGGGTTTGAATGTCTGCAGAGAAGGAGACTCCACAGCCTCCCTGGGCAGCCTGGGCCAGTGTCTGTCACCCTTGCTGAGAAGAAGTTTCTTCTCAAATTTAAGTGGAACCTTTTGTGTTCCAGTTTGAACCCATTACCCCTTGTCCTGTCATTGGTTGTCAGCGAGAAGAGCCTGGCTCCATCCTCCTGACACTCACCCTTTATATATCTGTAAACATTAATAAGGTCACCCCTCAGTGTCCTCCAAGCTAAAGAGCCCCAGCTTCCTCAGCCTTTCGTCATAAGGGAGATGCTCCACTCCCTTCAGCATCTTTGTTGCCCTATGCTGGACCCTATCCAGCAGTTTCCTGTCCTTCTTGAACTGAGAGGCCCAGAACTGGACCCAATATTCCAGATGGGGTCTCACCAGGGCGGAGTAGAGGGGAAGGAGGACCTCTCTCGATCTACTGACCACCCCCCTTGTAATACACCCGAGGATGCCATTGGCCTTCCTGGCCACAAGGGCACAGTGCTGGCTCATGGGCATCCTGTTGTCCACCAGGACGCCCAGGTCCCTTTCCCCTACACTGCTCTCTAATAGGTCATGCCCCAACCTATACTGGAACCTGGGGTTGTTCCTGCCCAGATGCAGGACTCTACACTTTCCCTTGTTAAATTCCATCAGGTTATCCCCCGCCCAACTCTCCAGCCTGTCCAGGTCTCTGGATGGCAGCACAGCTTCCAGTGTCAGCCACTCCTCCCAGCTTAGTGTCATCAGCAAACTTGCTGATAGTACACTCAATTCCCTCGTCCAAATAGTTAATGAATATATTGAATAATATTGGCCCCAGTACTGACCCCTGAGGCACTCCACTAGATACTGGTCTCCAACTGGACTTCGCACCATTGACCACCACTCTCTGGCTTCTCTCCTTAAGCCAGTTCGCAACCCACCTCACTACTCTATTGTCTAGACCACACCTCCTCAATTTAGCTGTGAGCTCCTTCCCTCCCTCCCTCCCTCCCTCCCTTCTTCCTTCCTTCCTTCCTTCCTTCCTTCCTTCCTTCCTTCCTTCCTTCCTTCCTTCCTTCCTTCCTTCCTTCCTTCCTTCCTTCCTTCCTTCCTTCCTTCCTTCCTTCCTTCCTTCCTTCCTTCCTTCCTTCCTTCCTTCCCTCCTTGTCAAAAGAGGGCAGACCTGTTATATGTGCATATGTGTATTTGTCTGTCTGCGCTCACCACATCCTGGCAAAGGCTTGAGGCTTCTGTTTGACTGTGTTTGCTGCCCCATCCTGCCAGGCCACTTAGTTCAAATGGTGCCTGCACATTTGGGATCTCTAAGGTCAAGGATAGCAGGCTAAGGTCCAAATTCACAATGAGTTGATCATGATATTTCTAAATTTGGTCTCTTACCTGAGAGAAAGTAAAATACAGGAACACGGATGTGCAAGCATAGGAATTTTGCTATGGGGATCCTTAAAAGCAGTTGCTGGTAAACCAGGATTTCTACTAGGAACAAAGAATCATATTTTCAGCCTTTTATCAATTCAGCCACTCTCAGTTTCATCAAAAGAAGCTCTCTCCCCAGGAGTTCTGCTGATGAAGGGGTCCTCCAGAATCCGGAGGGTTATCCAAGTACAGTTTAAACAAACAGACAGCAAGGATGGTTGAATAAAGACAAGAATCTCTGAAAGCACCAGAGAGAGCTTTCTCGGCTGAGTACAGTAAGGAGAATTATACTTGCCCTTGCATTTGGTGGTGAGTGAAGTCCAAGCTCCAGTGTTGGGTTTGGACCTGCTGACTTTGCTTCCTTTTGCTCTGCGCAAACCCTAGATTTACATGAAAAAGTTACGTTGATTCTTGTGGAGTCGTTTGAGATGTAGCTATGTTAACACAAACAGGTTACAAAGCTCTAAGCCAGGCACTTGCTATGTGTTTAACCCTTCAAGCGCTAGTTCCCTCTGCCATTTCCCCGCAGCCTCCCGGGTGAGCCGCGCTGGAGCGGGGCCGCCCCTGCAGGGGTGGAACCGCGTTTAGGAAGCGCCTGTTCCCAGTGACCGGGGCGGGCGGCGGGGCCGGGGCCGGGGGCTCCGCTCCATCCCGCGGCCGCAGCGCTGCTGTTGCCGCACTCCCGCCCCGCCCCGCCGGGTCCGCGAGGCCTCCCCGGCCCGTTCTCCCCCGCCAAGCGGTTCGTGTCTCAGGGGGCTCGGGACGGGCCGCCCGTGCGCCCCCGCCACCGTTTGCTGCCCGGGACCTGCCTGCGCTGCTCATGGGGGACCGCGGCTTCGGCTCCGAACATCCCCGTGTCCACCCCAAGCACGTTAGGAACAAATACAGCAAAAGCTTTCCTTGGCTTTTACTTGCCCTACCCCTTGTTGCTTGAGACACATCAGTATTTCAGCTGGGCTGGGACATTCAGGTAATTCCTTCTCACTTTCCCAATTTATGAGAAAAACAGCTGGGCCAAGTTTCTTGCGACTGCCGTGCATGGCTGGGTCGGGGACAGCCAGGCTCTCAGTCTGTCCCCATTACTCTTTTTCCAGAAAAGTATTTCTCGCTAGGACCCACCAACTACACCATGTTTTGCCTCAGGAGGAAGGTGCAGGTTCACTACGAGCCCAGGAAGAAAGACACTCAGATTCATTTGAAACCTATTTCCTAGAGAAAATGACAATAGCACAGATAACCTTATGCCATGCCAGATGCTGGTAACCTGGCTCGTGCAGCACCCAACGGGTCTCCAATCAACACGCAGAATACTACAATGTGCATGTTCTAGAGCCAGCTCTGGTATAACGAGCAGGCTGAGGTTACCCTGCGGCCAGGGAATTTGTGCAGCCCAGCACAGGCCTGAAGGCCAAGCTGTATGTGCAGCACAGCACAGTCCTGTGCTGCCTCAGATTAACTGCTACGTGGATCATTAACTCCTCGATGTACAACGGTCCCTCCATCAGAATCACTACAACAGAAGATGCACATCCCTCTTTCGCTTCCTCATTCTATCCCCCCTCACATCCCCCTGGCTCTTCATTCCTTTGTCCCATTCCCACCCTCTCCTTCTGTGCCCTCTGGGAAACCACCTTGCAGGGGTTTAGAAGTTAACTCAAATGTATCTATTTTAAATACCTACATTTATACTGTTAATCTTCAACTGAATCCTACTCTTGCACTAAGAGGAAGAGGTTCTTCCTCTCATTAATATTTAAATTTAGGGGTGAGATTTAGTTTTTGAAATCTGGGTGTCTAGTGTAATTTTAGATGTCCTGTCATTTCCAAACTAGACACAATACCTTTGCGAGGACTGCTCGCCTGTGCTAGGGCTCCTCACTGCAAATGTCCCTTCTCTGTCTCATGTTTTTACAGCTGAGTTAAGGCTCTGTTCAGTACTGGAAGAGTTCAGACCACTGACCTGTACACAGATCTTCTGGTTTCAGGTACCTAATTGACAGAACTGCCACAAACCAGGCACTTTCAGTCATCCTCTCCCTCTTACTCCACACAACTGTGCTTGCTCATCAATTCCTCCAACACCCTCCTGCCCTCCACTTCCCTGGAAGTGCATCGTTGTATCCCAACTATGAATTCTCTCATCCATTCCCTTCCTCAGCTCCCCACATGGTCACTTTTATCTGTCATTCACTCCTACTGCCACTGAATACAGTCCTCTCCAACTACCCAGCTGCACCACTCACACAAATCATGCTTTCCTCCACCCATCCTCCTAGATGGTGCTTCACCCGCTCTATTTGTCCACCCTTCTGCTCATTTCTTCCTCTGTCAACATTGTTACTGGTGTTGCTGCTGGGGGCTCAAACTCATGCTGTGCCTTATGTCGCAGGCTGTGACCCATCATTGCTCCCACCCTCCCTGTGCTCTAATCTGAATTAAGCACTCTGGGAGATTTGAGGGGTTTTCTTGAGGTTGTTGTGTGGATGGGTTTCTATTAGATGGAGATTTATTTCTGAACTAGCCAAAGGAATCTCAAGGTCAGCTTGAAGGCTGAAAAACAGCACCCTGAAAAACAGTAGTGAGACTCGGGCGCGTGGACAGCTCGTGAACATGAACAATATCCAATCAGCCAATGCATGCTTGGAGCGTGGATGTGTGATCAGGAAATAACTGCATATATAAGGAGGCTTGTTTCTGTAATAAATGGCTTCGCTTGAATTCATATTGGATTGTGTGGAGTTCGTGAGTTTTCACCCTCGCAAAGCACCACCACCCCATTGAACCAATAGGCATTTCTGATACCTTCAACTCCCACCCCAGGTCTCTCTCTTACCAATCTGCTACCAGACTGGTGAGAGAGGGGGAAAAAAGGATCCTGAGCTGGGATGTGAGGAAGCAGAGTCATCTTGGCCCATATATGTGGGTGGGAGCTATATATCTTGGAGGAAGGGAAGATGGACGTGCCCAGGCTTTCTTCACAAGACCCTCATAGCTCACCTTATGCTCTTCCCCATACAGAATCTGTCTTCAGCCAACAAGTCAAGATGAGGAAAAGTGGCATCCTGAGCAAACAGTATATGTGCAGGGGTGAGTTGGGGCCACAAGGGTGGCATCTGTGAGCAGTGGAAAAGATTTTAGCTGGGAGAGCAATGTGGGAGGGAACTGATATCTTCGGTGCTTGCCTGGGAGGCACATCTCATCATGTTCTGGGAACTCAGGAGCATGGTCTTTAGTAATCTTTCACCTTTTCTGTTTGGCATAGCAAAAGATGTTATTGTAAGTGTGATTCACCTCACCTGCATCCATAAAGTGGAAGGATGATGCAGAAGACGTCTGCTATTGTAGGATGGGGGGCAACACTCCTCGGTGTTGTGATACTGCATCACCTCTACTGTGGTGCTGAATCATCCCTTACTGAATTGTTTTGTGATAGCTACGTACATCACTTGATTGGTGAGTTGCATCATCCTCTCCAGCTGAACTGTATCATCTTCTGTACACCATCCCCTTCCAAGACATTACAGCAACCCCTCTGAAAGTCATATACCACATACCTTACACCATTCTTGACTAAGACACTACTCCAATGCATTTTACGTTCAGGTTTGATGTACCACTGATGCCAAACCTTGCCCTAATATGAGATGCTCTTAATTTCAAACCAAGGGTAAAGGTATGGAGAAGGTTGGCTTGCCATGGGCTGCTATCATACCAGGAAGGGAGGTCATCAAAGCCATCTTCCAACCAAATTCAGATCTACACATTGTTGGCCTCAAATAAAGCAGACTCTACAAGTATGACAAGTGAGAAAGGGAGGTCAGTGAGAAACATCTCCACTGCTGACAACAGAAAGGAGATGAGTTGACTTCCTGTAGTTCCACCTTTGATGCCATACTAAGTGCCATTTGTGTGGTCCTCCTCCTCCCTTCCAGTAGTCCAAAATGAGTAGTGTATCTTCTTACGATGAAAATCAAGGTCATCTCTTTGGAGCATTACTCTCAAAACAGGCAGTGGAACCTGCTCCTGTCTCTGAGATATGGTGTGAAGGTTTGAGGACCACCTCCTGCCAATTGCATGAAGCTCTATTGTGGGCCTGTCTCATGCTATGTGCTGGGGGACTCCTTTCAATGCCATGGTAGACTTGAACTTAGATGAAGCATGGCACTTTTATGTGATCTTAGGGCACAGTTGTCATGGTCGTTGAAGAGCAAGGGGCTTAGAAATGTGAGGAATTGTGGTCTAAGGGGAACATCATGAGAGTCTCAGGGACTTTTATTTGCTGTTTGTCAGCTTCTGCACACACAACTATTTCCCACTACAACAGATACATCAAATTTCAAGTTTCCTATGGGTAAACTGGGAGCCTGACAGCTGGTTTGTATTCCTCAGGTTTACTCCAGAGAGGAATATGGTTCTTTTCTTCCTGTCCTGAAGTGGAGTTGGAAACTGTCACAGTAAATGTATCCATCCAGGACTTTGTAGCTGATGTGGTGTCTGAGCTGGTTTACCGCAATATGTCACAAGTCTCTAAGGAGACCATGTTCATCTTTCCATTGGACTTCAACACCGTTGTACACACCTTCTACGTTACCATGGGGGACACTCACATTGAAGCAATGGTCTGGGAGAAGGAGGAGGTACTGGGATTGTGGTGGGATGGGTTGGTCCACAGATTGGGATGATGGGTGGAGGTGAGAGAATGGAATTCTGTGGAGACCTCAGTGACATGTTTCTCCCTCTATGGCAGGCCCAGCAGCTGTGCAAAGCCACTTCAGGCATGGAGAATTTGACATACCTGCAGGACCAGGGAGATCTTTGGGGTCCCGTGTTCGCTTGTTTCCTGGGGACCCTGCCTCCTAACAGAGAAGTGACCATCAGCCTGTGCTATGTCCAGGAGCTGACACTGCAGCCTGATGGAGCTGCCCAGTTTTGCTGGCCACGTGAGCTGTTTCCCTCGAGAAAATGCACTAGTGAGTGATCCCCCAGACGCACCCCATAGGCAGGAACACATCATTATCCAGCATCCATCTCGAGGAGAGGGATGCCCATTACTGTACATGTGCTTCAGTGAGACAATTTGAATATTCTGCCTTGCACCTCATGGTCAGAAAATGCCCAGGTCTCCCCATATATCCCATAGCAAGAGTTCCTCATAGATCCTTATGCAAACCACAGTGTGAGTCAACAGATTTGCCACCACCACTGCACTAGACACCACAGTAAGGGGCATCTCAGATGACACATTTCCCCTCTACCAATGACAGACAGTGCCCCACCACAGCTGTCTGCTGCCCTAAAGTCTCTTCTTTCACCTTCTTACATCTCTTTCTCACTGCAGGCTGGATCTCTTCTGAGGAGAAGACATCCAAAAGCCTACATTTCAGTATCTGTCTGAGGTCAGGCCATGGTGTGTCCCATATAGCCATTAACAGCAGTCACACCCCTCTGCAATACATAGCTCCAGATCAAACATCTGTTGAGGTAACGGCCCTGCCAGATGCTGGAGTCACAAACAGGGAGAGAAGGGTCTGCAGCCTGCTGATGCTGCTTAGGACTCCTCAATCCTTTTATGTGGTTATTTCCTCCCCACCCTCTGCTTGTCCTCAGGTCTCCTTGAAATTGCCACCCTGGATGCAGGATGATCTGAACTTGCTGGTGTATTACAGAGGGTCTCCTAATCTCAGTGCTGTGGTGGAGAGGAGAGATCCCAAAGCTCCACCTGGTGAGTGAGGAGGGTGGAAGGGGACATGAGGGAGAGGGTGTCAGGAAGATTGGGGGCATCTCATGGCCTTTTCAGGCAATAGGTCAGAGCTGAGAGCTATGTGGGGGACAAAAGCAAAGCGATGGGGAAGGAGGTTCCAACCTAAAATTCCTCCTTGTTTTCCCCTACACGCTCCAGGCTCTCTGCTGGGAGACACTGTGGTGATGGTGACATTGATGCCAAACATTCCAGACACAGTGCCCAATTCAGGCCAATTTGGGGAATTCCTCTTTCTTATGGACCGCAGCCTCTTCCAGGATGCACAGGTACCACCAGAGGAGGTCTTCAGGGGGTGGAATTTTCCACATGGGTCATGCCCAGCTGGTGAGGAGAGTGGCAAACTGCTTCATGTGGGCGGGTGTTCTGCCCAGCTTCCCCATCTGAGCTCTGCCCATCCCTCCATCTGTCCCCAGAATACACTGCTCTTCCTCCTCAAGAGTTTGCCTCTGGGCTGTTACTTCAACATCTACAGTTTCGGAGCCACTTTCAAAGTCTTCTATCCGTGAGCTGGGGGTGATGATAGAGCAGGGCCAGAGGGTGAGTATAACTAGGGGGTGAGTGAAACTGTAGGACAAGATCCTGCTGGAGGGCAGTTATGGGGCAGGATCTGCTCGGGGCAATAAGAGGTTAAGTCTTCTTTTTGGAGTGTTTCTGTAGCACTCTTAGTGAGGTACGGCTTTCGTAGTGAGTGGCCATACGAGGGCAGCCATGGGCCAGGTTCTCCCCCCTCTAACACTGGGTGCGCTTCGACAGGCAAAGTGTGGAATACACACAGGGAAGCATGGACAATGCAGTGGGGCGCATCTCCTCCATCTGCCCTGATCTGGGAGGCTGTGACCTGTTGGGCCTTCTAAGGTTTATCTACAGCACTCCTCTCCTTCATGGGCATCCCCGCCAGGTATCAGGGGCCAAAGGGATACGGGGAGGGGAATGGGTGTAAGCAGTGAAGTAAAGGTAGACCTCAGGGCTCAGAGTGAGAGTTGGCATGTGGGGTGACAACCTCGTGTCAGAAAGTGACAAACTCTTTGGGTTGGGCAGCATGGTAGGACTTCTGTGAGATTTGTCTGCACTTGGGAAAGGTGATCTTCCTTGTGGGGTGCCCCTTTGTGCTTAGAGGTGTCCTAGTGTTAATGACAGGAGACACACTATCTCTTTTCCTGTTTCACGGCCAGCGGGTGCGAGAGGGTAAGGGCACAGACTGGGAAGGCTTCCTGCATTTTAGGAGGGTGTCTGTCCTCCACGGGGCTGTGCAGCCCTGGCAATCTTTGTTTCTCCTCCTCTCTGCCTCAGCTTTTCATCTTCATCCAAAGGAAGGTCTCCAATGAAGAGGAAGCTGTCATGACTGAGGTCTGCTGTTACCAGGACCACCACCAGCAATTGGGGAACCCTGTTCCTATCCCCTAACATGCTAATTCCCAACATTTCTGTCCCACTGACTGTCAGAGTCCTTCAAACATTCTCCCAGATCGTAGTTAGCCCCAGATCTTCTCTTTACCTCATCAGAACTTCAGCAACAACCACCCCCACACACTTTCCTTACCTCCCTAAACCTGTCTGTACTCTTCATCTAGCGGAGCTCCTCTCTCAATCTTTCCCTGCTCTTCTCAGCATTTTTCCTCTTCCCCCTCACCCTGTAATACCTCAAGGTGCTCTGCGGGCCCAAAACCCATTCTCAGGATCTCTCTGTCCAGCAGACAACCTCTCTCACCCCAGAGTGAATGGGAAAACCCAGACTCAGTCACACTCTTATAATTAGAAGCATTCTTACCTCTCCAGAATTCGTTCTTTGTACTGCTCTTGTCTTTCAGGCCTCTCATCTTTGTCCCCTCTCTAATCTCCCCCTCCTTTCCTGTACAGGTGTTTCTGTTTTCCCTGCTAACAGCTGTGACAGCTTCAACCTTTCCCAGGCCATGGCCCTGGAGACCAAAGGTGAATGTGTGTGCATCCACTCTAGGATGGATATGACATCTGAGGTAATGACCCAGGTACCTCTCTACTCTGTTCAATACCCCACACAGGTCCCCTAGACATGCAAAGCGATCCAAATACCACCATCCACTCCAACTCAGAGACTCCCTCTGATTTCCCCACTGCCCAGCACTGTGAGGGAATGCAAGCGCCCTGTACTCTCTGCTTCCCCTCACCAGGCAGTGAAATGCCTGCAGCAGGCTCTGCAGCCTCTCGCAAGTGGGATCTCACTACATTGGGACCTTCCACCTGGCCTGGAGGTGTTGATGATCAGAAAATCTTCTGAGATGACCTTCCAAGGGCATCAGAGCTCCATCTATGCCCAGATCCATGGGTAAGCACAGGTGAGAATGATCCAGGAACCATATGCACTGGGGCATGGCTTTCTGGAAGATAAAGGACCCACTCCCTGTTTCACCTTCCCAGCACTGAGAATGCTCCACCTTCACTAGACCTGAGAGAGACCACGATCAGGGTTCTGAGGTCCCTCTTCCTTCCCCCAGAGACACCAGTGCTTCTGCTCCAACCATGAACATTTACTATCTTAGTAGAGCAGGGAGGGAACCTAGGTAGCCAGGCTGCCTGTGCCTTGCAGATGAACATTTCTGTCACACTTTCCCCTGCATTACTAGGATCCTGAGGTGGATGAGGGAGCTGTTACCCTTCAGTACTACACGGGCCACCAGTCCTTTGATTACACACTCAGGTTCTCACTGTCCCCATCATCACACGGCAGGTAAGAGGGTAACACACTTGCCCACAAGGCAGAGTGGCATTGGTCCCTCTGGAGGAGGGACAGCAAGTGTCCTTTGCTTGCATCACTCCCACTGTAGCCTGAGGAGGGAATTGATTCTGGGCATCCAGGTCTTTTCCCTGTTGCCTCACTGCTTGGACCTTGGAGGAGGACCTGGGTGTCCATTACTGCATTGCCCCCTCCTCTCCAAGGTGGAACCACAGACTAACTCTCTGCCCCTGCAGGCTGCCTGTCCATCACATGGCCATGATGCACCTACTGTGGAAACTGGCCTGGGAGGGGACGAGCAGGGCAGAGAAGGACGTTCGTCACAGCACAGTGAAGTCCATTCTCAGCCTGGGGGTCCTGTCCCCCTTCACATCCGTTGTGGCAGTACACATGAAACAGAGGGATGCCTGGCACCATGGTAAGGCCAGAAATGGTGGGGACGGGACTGGGAGAGGAAAGCAGGGCTTGTTGATCTGATGCCTCCTCACCAACTGCAGCCTTCTATCCTGTGGACCTGACCATCCTTTCGCTTATCTCTAATACCCATGAGTCTAACCCCCATCTCCCTGCCTTTGTCAGATTCTTTGCCTCCAGGCTCCTCCATGTTCTCTCTTTCTTGCAACCTGGTTCCCCACCAGCTGCTCTGGTTGCGTGGCTTCAGGCCTGGGTGATTCAAGTCCACCAAGTTTTGGATGGTCCAGAAGTGTCAGTCCTGCCTTGAGACACTTGATCGCAAAGCCCGTGACACTGAGGCACTCACCCAGTTTTCAGCATCCTGTAAAGGTAGGGAGAAACTTGTCAGCTGGGCATTCTCAAAATGTTTTGGGCTAGGGTTGAACTCTTGTTTCAGAATTTATCTTCTCACCAGGTCTCCTGATTTTCATTGTGCTGGGGTTGGGCGAAGTGAAAAACAAAGAAAACTCCTACACCTCAACTCTGGGCTGGAGACCAAGAATTAAATGCATTAATACTTGCCCGAAGTAACCTTATCTCTGTCTCCAACTTTCCTTAACTCTATACCCAAACACTAAGTTTTGTGTCAAAACAGCTGCATGAATCTGTAGCTTTATCCTCATACAGTTCAGCAAAAGAAGAGTCAAGCTAACAGAGGCATAGCTGTTTGCACAGCAGTTTCCAGGCTTTATTTCCTACACAGCTGCTTGTCCAGGGCAGCGGAGTTGAGACTAGATGATCTTGAAGGTCCCTTCCAACCCAAACAATTCCAAGATTGTATGATATGAGCTGTGTGTATGTTTCTGTCTTCCGGAGTGGGGACCTTCTCCTGAAGACGACATGATGGAAGAACCACCAGCATTCAACCTGAATTGGAACTGGACAATTTCACCACTGTCAACAAGACTGTGTGACTTTTCTGGGCTCAGGGTAGTGGTGGCACTTCAGAAAGCAAATGGGTCCTGGGCTCTCACTGCAGCCCTGGCCTCGGCCTTGGGGCTCAGCAGAGATGATGTTGAGGGACAAAGGCCCAGTGAAGTAAGTGATGAGGGGCAGGAGTCTGGAACTGTCATGAGCTGAACCTTCCTCTGCTCCAGGTTTCCAGCCTGAGCTGAAGAGATCAAAGCAGTCAGGTATAGAGCCTCTCTGCTTGTGGAAGTGGGACGGGGAGGGTGTGGGGTAGAATCAGCAGAGATATCTGGGAACTTTCCAATTTTGAGGATTTCAGAAGCTAAGAGATTATCTGTGTATGTGTGAAGGTCTTTTTCCACATGTTGGTTTAGGTCTGATCTTTCTTTTTATTTCTTTCCCCTGATTGTTATGTTTTCCCCCACAGGTTGTGCAACCAGCTGCCTGGGCCACAGTTTTGGCCTTAGTCTGGTTGCACCAGTACAAATGGAAGGTATCTTGGTCAGACCTTCTGCAGGCCAAAGCTTGTAGGTGGCTGCAGGACCAAGACGGTAAGAAGATTTTGCTGGGAAGAGTCATGCTCTGGACCTTTCCCACCCAGCTGACACCCGTTGACCCATGTCCCTCTCTCCTAGGGCTCCTGTACGGCAGTCTGTGAGACTGTCAATACCTTCCCTTAATGGGTTGTGGTCCCCCTCTACTTTTTCTCTCTGCTTGCAGAAGTCCAGCTGGATGAATGTCTGGAGGCAGCAAATTCCTTGTTAGGTTGCTTTGTGGAGCCCACTGTCTTCAGGATTTGAACATACCACACTACTGGGGGTAGGCAAGAACTTGAGTGGGAACACAACCAGGGCAGCTGATCCAAACTGGCCCAAAGGGATATTTGATACCCATTCCATACCATCAACATCATGCTCTTCTGGGACTGAATTGAGTGGCTGGGTGGGTACTTACATGTTGTCTGTGGCCAACCCACTGCAGCTGACCTTTTCATACACTTGCTCTCTACCATAATATAAAAGTTTCCACTGGGTTTTGAAAAACAATCTTAAATACATATTCTAAACTTTGCTTCATTTTTCCACATTTTGATTTTCTCTGAGGTTTACCAAAAAGTCATGTGCTTAAAATATCAGGTCTCAGGGAGAAAAATCCTGTTTGGATACTACAGAAAAACACCTTTTTATGAAACTATCTGTCTATCTCCCAACCTACCATGTAGCTGCCTTTCTGTTTTATAATGAAATGAAAGACCAATGTTTTTTGATTTTGTAGGCATTGCTTCACTCCTCCTCCTCAGAAGCTAGAGGACTTTTTAAAAACAAAGCAAAAATAAACAAAACAGAACAAAAACAAAGGGCATGTCAAATAAAGAGGTGGATTTCACTGTATTGCTGTAGGGCCTACTGTAGGTGTCCTGTGACATTTCAGCTGGTCTGAGGTATCCCAAACACCTGCCAGATAGTCCTCATGCATCTATGTTGACGCATTTAATTAAAGAACTATTGAAATTCTGTGGATCAAATGAAACCTTACATTTGATTTTAACATTTAGGAAAGAAAGGGTGTTTGGAAAGAAAAGTACTCTCCATGAGCCAAGTCAGCTTACCCATTCTAAAGAGACACAAGGTGATCATGTATGATTTCATGCCCTTTTCTTTTGCTGGTTGAAAGATTGCCTTTTGCAGCACAGATTAAAGGGTACTGACGAAGAAGTAAACACTAAACAAAGCTGAACCTCTAACTTCCTCGGTTCCCTCATCTAAATTTTACTTCGGTAGCTAGAAACAATGCAGATCGTATCTGTGACTAAAGAAAGACCTTAACATAAACTTTTGGCCTCACCAACACTACAAGATGCTCCTCTCCCTAATCATCCCCATCAATCTTGAGATTAACCACAAATGAACAAGATGTTTAATTGGAAGAAACTCTAAATTCTGCCTTTTCTGCAATACTGTTGCTCTCTGCTCTTGGACATTGTGTAGAAGGTGAGAATACAGGGCACTTAAACCAGGATGATGACTTCAAACCATGGATGGGAGATCTCTGAAGGTCCATCTTCCACTTGTGGTTGGGCCAGCTTCCAATATCTATTGGGTTGTTCACGGCCTTAATCAGGCATGTAGACTTCTAACACCATCTCCAAAATTATTTTTTCTCATAAGTATTCACAATGAAAAATGAAAAAGATGTTATTTTCAGTGTGGTTCTTGTGATCTAGATCATCTCCCACTGAGAGACAGTTCCTCTGTCTTTCCCTATGAAGGCAGCACAGTTGTAGGTGGACAAATCAGATGGAAGTGTCTAAAATATTATTAGGAGCTTAGACTTGGAAGAAGAACTTTATTTTTAAGGACAATGCCAGTTCAACACACCGAGATGAAGTACTGGCAAACACACACAGCTCAGTATGTGTAAACCAGTCTCTCAGACTGACTGACTGACAGACCAGTCGTAGTGGCAGAGCCCCCCCCGCCCCAGGGGGATGGGGTTGTCCCCAGCCTGGCTGAGAGGTGAAGCCAGAGACAAAAGAGACTAAAGGAGCACCATTAGAAGGTAATAATGAGTGAGCACTCGCCGGACACACGCGTGCAGAGCGCTGGACAGTACATGCAGCCTATCGTGTTATTGTATAGCACGAGTTACAACCAATCACGTTGTTGTAAGGCGCGTGGACAGGGCAGCTTTGCTATAAAGCCAGCCCGGTCCGACAATAAAGCAAACTCTGCGAACATCCCATTGGTGTGTCAGGTTCCGTGGCTCGCATGGATAAAGCAACACTTCGGTGACCCCGACGTGATCCTTCGTATCGAAGCAAGATCGCCGGAAGTGAAGACGCGAGGACGCCACCTGGGGGCGACACCAGCCCAGCGCTCAATCATAGCGGAAAGTAGGCCTGGGGGGAGCAGGTGGCGTGGGAAACACGGCATCCGTGGAAGGAAAAATAATAGTGAGAAGTATTCTGCAGCTGGCTGCAAGAACAGGAAGAATTTTGGAAAAAGACGCGGTGCAGCGCCTTTTACTATTCGCCCAGCGTAAGGGCTGTGTCCGTTCGACGGACGAATTTTTTTCTCCCGGTACATGGGAGGGCATAGGGACCGAACTATGGGAAGCGGTTACAAGGGGGAGCCGCGAGGCTTGCGATCTCGCCGGACCCTGGCGGGAGGTCAGGCAGCTGATGCAGGAAGTCTCAGAGGAGCCGGAGCTGTGTGCCGTCCCCTCGGAGCCGCCCGCCGCGAGCTGCCCACCCTCCGAGGACTCCGAAGAATCAACACCGCTGGTATGTCCCGTATCAGATCTGGAGTTCTGGGGCGGAGAGCAAATTATACCCTCTGCGCCCGTTGAGCCATTGCCTGGCTCCGACAACGAATGGCAGCAACCGGCAAGTTTCAACAAGCCAGGACAAGTTAATCCAGCCGACGTGCCCTTGCCGGAGGACCCGATGGAACACCGGGACGGAGCACCGCAGAATCGCCCTGACTGCCAGGGGGAGAGCGACGTGCGGAGCCTGAAGGACTTACTGAGACGGCAGGAGAGCCAGGTGCAAGGAGTTCTAGAAGCTATGAAACGACTAGATGGCGGTAACAGTAAAACTTCACGGTTAATAGCATATAAAAAGGCGTCAGATGCAATTAAGGAGGCAATTGGCAGGGAATGTGAAAAACGGGGAAAACAGGAAAGGGAGGGGGCGGAATTAGACCTCACTCCGGAGGAGCTCCGTATTAAAAGGGAGCGAATACAAAAATGGGCTAGACAATGTGTTGAAGACGGGATGTGGTCTGTAAGAGAAGCAGATGAATATTTGAGAGCGCAATATGGAAAAGGGCTGGAGACTGGGTTAGCAGATCGGTTTGCAAATATGCGTCGACTTACTGATCCACAGGGAAACACAAGGGAATTGTATAGCAGTGATAATAATGATAATTTGGGTGCTGCCCCTGTGCATCAGGGTAGAGATATTCCTCGAGATCATTCTTATAATGCAGGGCAACGTTGGCAAGGGGTAATCAGAGATGCAACTATTGAAGGGATCATGTTACCTGGTAGTATTACAGCAAGGCCAGTGCACATAGATAATAGAGGACAAAGGCAGTGGTCGCCTTTTGATTGGAAAACGGTTAAGCAGTTGCAAAGTGCAGTTATGCAATATGGTATGGATAATAAGCATGTGATGCAGCTAATCAATTCATTTTTCAAGGGGCAAGTACTAACTCAAACAGATATTAGGGCATTGATGGAGTTATTGCTTCCTCCAACGGGGTATTTGCTGTTCTTGGACAAGTGGCAGGGGAAGGTGGAATTGGCAGTATTAGAAAATGTTCGTTTACCAGCTGATGATCCGTTGCGGTTAGCGAGCATGGACCAGTTACTGGGTCGTGGGCAATATGCGGATGGTGCTACTCAGGCAGCGCTTCATCCAAGGATTTTGCGGCAAACGCAAGGGCTTGCCTTGGCGGCAGTGAAAGAATTGCCAAATAGAGGTAACCCTGTGCCACCCTATTCTACAATAGAGTGGGATCCTGGGGAACCATATATGACATTTGTGGATTGTTTAAAAGAAGTGATAGATGCCTCTCCTAACGTGACTCCAGAGGCAAAAGCTGCTGTGGGGAAAGATTTGGCTATGATGAATGCAAACACCCAATGCCAACAGATATTAGCCGGTTTGGGAAAAACTGCTTCTTTAGCAGAGATGGTGGAAGCTTGCACACAGGTACCGATGATGCAACAGGAGGTAGAAAAAGCAAAAATACATGCTCAAGCCCACGCTGCGGCCTTGGCTGCAGCACGTAAGCCTGCAATGAAAGGTGGAAGCCCTTCTTCTTGTGGCCTAGCATGTTTTACTTGCAAACAGACAGGACATATTAAAAGAAACTGCCCTCAATATGCTTAGCAGCATTGCAAAAATGGCATAACTGTCCAGTTAATCTGGTAACAAATTCTCTTTATGTTGTGGGAATTGTACAAAGAATACATAGAGCACTTTTGCAGCGAGTTTCCAATTCCTTGTTGTTTGAAGCATTGTTAGATTTGTGGAACGTATTCGATTATAGGACAGCACCAGTATTTATCATGCATATAAAAAGCCATACTAACATACCAGGTGGTCTAGTAGAGGGAAACAGCATTATAGACAAACTTGTGGCAGTAGCAGATATATCCCCTTTTGAACAAGCCAGACAAGCTCACGAATTCTTTCATCAATCCTCAGCAGCACTCCGAAAGCAGTTTACAATTACAAAGGAACAAGCTCGAGCCATTATCGCAGCTTGTCCTGATTGTGCCCGCATAGTCCCTCTCCAACAAAAGGGAGTAAATCCTCGGGGCTTGCAGCCAGGTCAGTTATGGCAAACTGATATTACTGAATTTGCACCATTTGGCAGACAAAAGTACATTCATGTCTCCATAGATACCTGTTCAGGACTGCTGTGGGCTACAGCCTTGACCTCAGCAAATGCAAAGGCAGTAAAACGTCATTTACTACAAGCTTTTGCTGTCATGGGTGTCCCTACACAAATCCAAACAGATGATGGTCCTGCATACCACTGACAGACTTGCAGCCTTCCTCACCCAGTGGAAGGTACAGCACCTGTTTGGAATCCCTTATAATTCTACTGGCCAAGCAATTATTGAGCGTGCACACCGTGCATTAAAAAATCTTTTGTCTGTTTTGAAAAAACAAGGGGGAATTGGTGTGAGCCCAGAAGAGGTATTGATGAAGGCATTGTATGTGCTGAACTGGCTTAATCCTAAAAGTGAAACTGAAATGGAACCGGTTGTTATGCACGATATCAAAAATGTCAAAGATTTTTCCGAAAATGTGCCTAAGGTTAGTGTGTTTAATCCAACAACACAACAATGGGAAGGTCCTATGTCACTAATAACCTGGGGAAGGGGATATGCTTGTGTTTCTACAGGTAACCACAAAAATTCATGGATCCCAGCAAAGTGGGTGAGACCTTGGCCAGCTAACAGAGAAGAAACCGATTGCAGTGATGACAACCCTTAACCTCAGACATGTTATCGCTTTAAGCAACGAATGTAGCCAATGTTGAGAATACCACTTTGTAAAACAGAGCAGCAATTAATCTTTTGTTATTGGACATGTTCACAGTTATGAAGAGTTTGATTGTATGTGTTGTTTGAACTTAAAAGTTAAAAAGATAGAAGATTTGCAGAACAAGAAAATAACAGAAGATACTGGGTTTTTTGGGGTGAATGCCTTGTTTGGTTAAAAGGAATATTGAAAACAGGTTTGTTCTTGTTAATTGTAATTGTATTAGCCTTAATGTTCTTACCCTGTATTTCACACTGTATTTAAAGCATGATATGGCGTATTGTTAATATTAAATAAAAGAGGGGGAGATGTAGTGGCAGAGCCCCCCCCCGCCCCAGGGGGATGGGGTTGTCACCAGCCTGGCTGAGAGGTGAAGCCAGAGACAAAAGAGACTAAAGGAGCACCATTAGAAGGTAATAATGAGTGAGCAATCGCCGGACACACGCGTGCAGAGCGCTGGACAGTACATGCAGCCTATCATGTTATTGTATAACACGAGTTACAACCAATCACGTTGTTGTAAGGCGCGTGGACAGGGCAGCTTTGCTATAAAGCCAGCCCGGTCCGACAATAAAGCGAACTCTGTGAACATCATATTGGTGTGTCAGGTTCCGTGGCTCGCATGGATAAAGCAACAATGGTCAGTATTTATTAACGGCGATCAGTATTTATTAAGGATGATCAGTATTTACTAATGACGGTCAGTATTTATTAACGGTGGCTGGTATTTATCAACAATCGGTATTGATTAACGGTCGCTATCTATTAATGATGAGCATTTATTAACGGCAGAGCAACCCCTGCCCGCCACCGTTGCTTCTCTCGTGCAGGGTGGGAACATCTACCGCCTGCCGACCGCGGCGCGGAGGAAAACGCCTGCGCCGGGCGGTGAGTGAACCCGTGGGAGCTCGAGGGCACGTTTGCCTTAAATCCTTGTTATTTAACCCTTTTGGCTTGAAACCTTTGAGACCGAACGCCGATTGATTCCACCGGGCAAGCTCCACCTGCCTGGAGCTTCAGTGCCGACTACGCCATCTGTTCTAAAAGCGCCGCGGCTTTATCATGTTGATTTTTTTACCTATTTATCCTGATTTTTGTCACTTTAGCCACTTGGCGGCTGCTCCGGTTGAGGATGGCGGCGTCTCCATGTGCCGGAACCACGGGTGGTCGGTGGACGCCGAGAGGGGGCAGGTAACGGGCACCCATGGGTGCTGCTCATTGAGCGGGGATCTGAGCGAAGGCGGCGGGGGGGACGGCGGTGCCGTCGAAGCCCTTTGCGGGGGTCGTTACCAAATTGTGCGTAACTGGATGATTTGTGAAAGTCGCTGCCGATTGAGTGGAGACGACGGGGTGAGAAAACGAGAAACAGGGAATCGCTGCGGTGTAAAGATTCGCGTTGCGCGCTCCCGCCCGGTTCGGGTCGTGTTTAGCGTAGCGGGTTTTATTATCCTCGTTATATAATGGAGAAATAATTGGGAAGAGCAGTTTCCAAAGCACTTTGATATCCTCCAGCGCCACCGACGCTCCCGGTTCCGTTTGTGCTCAGGTGCGCGACGCGGGCGATGCAAACACCGCGAAACCATCGTTGGGAGATGGAAACGGCGCCTCCGAACCCCCGACGCTGTCCAAAAACACCCCCCTGGTGATCCCAGTGTTGGTTCCGGTGACAAGAAACAAGGTGGGTGAGGAGTACTTGGATGGTTGTGCGATGATTCGGCAACCGGCGGCGCCGAAGTCGCTTCCCGGAGCACCCGTGTGTGTGTCCCTGGCTGAACCAAGGGTGCTACGTGCCCCAGAACCCCCCAAATTACACCCAAATAACGCTATGGGGACGCGCTCGGCGGCCGCTACCCCAGGGACGGGCTCTGGGAGGCTCCAGGCTCCCGCTGGGTTATTGATCCGAAATACGGAACCCGGCGATCGCCTCGAGTTGGGTGGAAGGGAGGAAGCATCAGCAGGACCGGAGGGTCCCCAGACCCCTCATTTTGGGGTTCGCCGCTTGCTTTTGAGCCAAAAAAGGAGGAAAAGCAGATAAACGCCCGTGTGATTTTGTGCGTTTTCCACCTTTAACCCTTTTCTCGTTCGATGTTGCCCAGGTCACCGAAAATGCGTCTCCGGATGGGAAGATCTCGCAGCAAAAAAGGCGACGGAGGCCGAAACCCCTCGTGATCCCGACACCGGGATTGAAGCGCTTTCGGCCGCCCCGCGGGGTTAATTCGGTGCGATGCGGATGTCCCCACGTAGCGCTTTGGGGGGAACACCCCGCTTTATGGTTGTGGTTTACGGGGGGTTTATCTCAACCCGGGCCGAGCGATCCCGGTGTAAAACCGCCCGGTGAACCCGGTTTGGGTTCGGCGTCCCCTCGCTGGTTTGTGGTGGCAAACGCAGAGCTTGTGCTCCCCAAAAACCCCCAAAATGGGTGATTTTGTGGAATATGGGATGGAAACAACCCCCCCAGGGTTTCGCTGTGATATCGGGTGTAAAAACCACCCGAGTGCTGCGATCGACTGCAAAACCCCATTGGGATGATCCATCAGCGACCGATTTCACCAAAACGATGGGAATTGGGACAATTTGTGGTTGTGACGCCGAGGAACGGTCTCAGCACGATGATTTTGATCCTGAGCGTTGCTTTTCCCCTCTATTTCTCAATATCCCGCAGGCAGAATGGACGGCGACTTGGGATTGTGCCTGGTGAAGGACGCCCCCAAAATCAGCGTCCGGCCGTGAGTCCCCAAACCACCAAAAACGGGCGCAAAACGGGTGCGTCGCGCTTTTCCTGCCCCTCGTTTGGCCCGCCAGGACCCATTGACGTCCATTCCGAACGGAACACGAGGCGCTGATGTCACCGGCGGCGCTGATGTCGCGGCGGAACCCCGGCAACGCTTTGTTGTTCCGAGCCCTCGCAGGGCGTCTCTCCCACTCTGCCGCGTCTCGGAGCGAATCCCTGTGGTTTTCGGCCGAACCGCGCGGTTTCGGTGCCGATCGGAGCACGATGATGCCGTGAGCGCTCAGAACGCCCCCATCCCCCCCGCCGCGCCGCCGCGGTCCCCGTCACCGCCTCCCGTCCCCTCTCCAGGCAGATCAACGTGGGGAGCGGCTTCCAGGCGGAGCTGCCGGCCCTGCGCGACCCAGCGCAGGCGCAGCAGGACGAGGAGCGCGCGGAGCTGGTCTGGAAGCCCTGGGGGGACATGGACACCGACCCGCAGGCGCCCGACCCAGGTATCGCACGCATTGGGTGCCTGGCCCACCCCACCTGGGCCCCGGGGGGGTCGTCGCTGCTCTTGGGGCTCCCAACGCTGCCTTTTGGGTAGAAATAGTGACGTTTCTCCGTGTGTTTCTTGCTCTCCGCTCCACCTGGTTGGCTCGTTTTCCGCTGTCCCGTATCGCGCCTTTTGTCCCCAAAACCCAACTTTTCCTTCTCGTATCGTACCCATTATCATGTCGCACCTTTTCTTGACCAACCCCAACGTTTCCATTGTCCTATCGCACCTTTTCTTGACAAAACCCAACTTTTCCTTGTTGTAGCGCGTCTTTTCTTGACATAAACCCAACTTTTCCTTCTCGTATCGTACCCATTGTTGTATCGCACCTTTTCTTGACGAAACCTGACGTTTCCATTGTCCTATCGCATCTTTTCTCAACAAAACCCAACTTTTCCTTGTCCTATCGCATCTTTTCTCAACAAAACCCAACTTTTCCTTGTCTTCTCACATCTTTTCTTGACAGAACCCAACGTTTCTGTTGTCCTATTGCATCTTTTCTTGACATACACCCAACTTTTCCTTGTCCTATTGCGTCTTATCTTGACCAACTCCAACTTTTCCTTGACCTATCGTGTCTTTTCTTGATAAAAGCCAACTTTTCCTTGTCCTATTGTCTTTTCTTGACATAAACCCAACGTTTCCATTGTCCTATCACGTCTTTTCTCAACCAAACCCAACTTTTCCTTGTCCTATCGTGTCTTTTCTTGACATAAACCCAACTTTTGCTTGTCCTATCGTGTCTTTTCTTGACAAAACCCAACGTTTCCATTGTCCTATCGTGTCTTTTCTTGACATAAACCCAACTTTTGCTTGTCCTATCACGTCTTTTCTCAACAAAACCCAACTTTTCCTTGTCCTATCACACCTTTTCTTGACAAACCCCAACATTTCCTTTATCATATCGCATCTTTTCTTGACCAACTCCAACTTTTCCTTGAATCGTACCCATTGTCGTATCACGCTTTTCCTTGAAAAACCCCAGCTTTTCCTTGTTGGATCCCATATTTCCACCCCCAAACCCCAACACCCCCATGTCACATCCCCCTTTCCCCCAACACCCCCATGTCACATCCCCCTTTCCCCAAACCCCAACACCCCCATGTCACATCCCCCTTTCCCCAAACCCCAACACCCCCATGTCACATCCCCCTTTCCCCAAACCCCAACACCCCCATGTCACATCCCCCTTTCCCCAAACCCCAACACCCCCATGTCACATCCCCCTTTCCCCAAACCCCAACACCCCCATGTCACATCCCCCTTTCCCCAAACCCCAACACCCCCATGTCACATCCCCCTTTCCCCCCCAAACCCCAACATCCCCACCTCATATCACCCCATTTCCCCCCCGAACCCCAACATCCCCATGTCCCATCACCCCATTTCCCCCACCCCGTGTCGGTTGCAGTGTTGACCCTGCTGTCCATGGCGAGCTCCAGCACCGTCCCCGGGAGCTCCAGCGCCATCCCCGGGAGCTCCAGCACCGTCCCCGGGAGCTCCAGCGCCATCCCCAGGAGCTCCAACGCCATCCCCGGGAGCTCCAGTGCCGTCCCTGGGAGCTCCAGTGCCATCCCCGGGAGCTCCAGTGCCATCCCTGGGAGCTCCAGTGCCATCCCCGGGAGCTCCAGTGCCGTCCCTGGGAGCTCCAGTGCCATCCCTGGGAGCTCCAGTGCCATTCCTGGAAACTCGAGCGCCATCCTCGGGAGCTCCAGTGCCGTCCCCGGGAGCTCCAGTGCCATCCTCGGGAGCTCCAGTGCCATCCCTGGGAGCTCCAGTGCTGTTCCTGGGAGCTCCAGTGCTGTCCCCGGGAGCTCCAGTGCCATCCCCGGGAGCTCCAGTGCCATCCTCGGGAGCTCCAGTGCTGTCCCCGGGAGCTCCAGTGCCGTCCCCGGAAGCTCCAGTGCCATCCTCGGGAGTGTGTGTGAAGATTGAGGAGAAAGCAGCTGAAATGGAGATGCCGGAGCCAGAGCCGCAGGCCGGGACTGAGCCACCACCAAAGTGCCTGAATAGTGAGGAGAAACCAGCTAAAATGGAGATTGTGGTGCCAGCACCAGAGCCACCGGCCGGGACCGAGCCGCCCCCAAAATGCGTTAAAATTGAGGAGAAAGCAGCTGAAATGGTGATTGTGGCACTGGAGCTGGAGGTGGGGACCGAGCCGCCCCCAAAATGCTTTGAAATCAAGGAGAAACCAGGTGAAATGGCCATGCCGGAGTCGGAGCTGCAAGCTGGGATGGAGCCGCCCCCAAAGCGCCTGAAAATTGAGGAGGAACCAGCCGAAATGGGGATTGCGGCACCGGAGCTGCAGGACGGGACCGAGCCACCACCAAAATACCTGAAAATTGAGGAGGAACCAGCCGAAACGGTGATTGCGGCACCAGAGCCACGGGCCGGGACCGAGCCGCCCCTGAAGCACTTGGAAATTGAGAAACCAACCGAAATGGCGATTGTGACGCCGGAACCACCGGCTGAGACCGAGCCACCACCAAAATGCATGAAAATAGAGGAGAAACCAACCGAAATGGCGATGCTGGAGCCGCAGGCCGGGACCAAGCCACCCCTGAAGCGCTTAAGAATTGAAGGGGAACCAGCCAAAATGGTGATCCCGGAGCCGCAGGCCGGGACCGAGCCGCCCCTGAAGCGCTTAAGAATTGAAGGGGAACCAGCCGAAATGGTGATCCCGGAGCCGCAGGCCGGGACCGAGCCGCCCCTGAAGCGCTTTAAAATTGAGGAGAAACCAGCTGAAATGGTGATGGCAGCGCTGGTGCTGGAGCCGCAGGCCGGGACCAAGCAGCCCCCAAAACGCTGGAGAATTGAGGACAAACCATCCGAAATGGCGATGCCGGAGCCGCAAGCCGGGACCGAGCCGCCCCCGAAGCGCCTTAAAATCGAGGAACCAGCCGAAATGGGGATCGCGGCGCCGGAGCAGCGCCCGGGGTAGGTTTGCGCCCTCAGGAAACCCCCGCGCCGAAACCACCGTCGGCTTTCCCACCGGACGGCGCATCCAGAGGGGGTTTTTGGGGAGAAAAGGGGTAAATCTGCGCGTGTTTGAAGAAGCGACCGCGGGGGGTTTGGTTTCTCGGCATCGGGTTTGATGGGAAGAGCTGGCGCCCGATCGTCATCTCCGGCACCAGGGGGCGCACGGAACGGGGCCGGAATTGGGCTGAAATCCTGCGAGATTGGGAAAAAACGCCGCTGTGAGATCAACGGGCAGCGGCTGCTCGCGGTGGGAAGAACCGGAAAGGGAAATGGTGGCAAAATGGTGCCGTAAAGCGCCCCGATCTGAGCCGAGAAACAGGGGTTTTGGTGTTTTTCTTTCTATTTAACGCGCTTTCTGCTTTGCTTAATAAACTGGGTTCTGGAATGAGTTGAAGTTCGTTAATGCAGCGATTTGTGACAACGGGGGGGTTGAGTTGTTTGATTAATGAAATGTTAATTAAGGGTCTTGTCACACCAGGAGGGACGGAAGGGGGATTTATTTTGGGAGGTCTTGAGATTTATTGCTGTCACGATACCGGGGCCGTCGGTGCCACCCATTGCGATACCGGGGCCGTCGGTGCCACCCATCGCGATACCAGGGCCGTCGGTGCCACCCATCGCGATACCAGGGCCGTCGGTGCCACCCATCGCGCTACCAGGACCATCGTTGCTGCCCATCACGATACTGGGGCCGTCGTCACTGCTGTTGTGACGATACCAGCGCTGTTGTTGCCACCTGTCGCGATACCAGGACCATCAGTGCTCCCTATTGCGATACCGGGGCCGTCGGTGCCACCCTTCGCAATACCGGGGTCGTCGTTGCTGCCCATTGCGATACCGGGGCTGTCGGTGCTGCCGTCGCGATACTGGGACCGTCAGTGCTGCCCATCACGATACTGGAGCTGTTGGTTCTGCCCATCACGATACCAGGGCCCCTGTCACTGCCCATCACAATATCAGGGCCGTCGGTGCTGCCGTCGCAATACCAGCTCCATCACTGCTGCCCGTCGCGATACCGGGGCTGTTGGTGCTGCTGTCGCGATACCGGGGCTGTTGGTGCTGCTGTCGCGATACCGGGGCCGTCGGTGCTGCTGTCGCGATACCGGGGCCGTCGGTGCTGCTGTCGCGATACCGGGGCCGTCGGTGCTGCTGTCGCGATACTGGGGCTGTTGTCGCTGCCCAACGGTGAGAGGAAAGCTGCGCTTGGAAGGGATTTCCTGTCCAGAGTCCTCATCGTCTTGGCCATGCACAGCACAGTGAGATGTTCCCCATCGAACAGAAACGGTAACTGGGGTCTGTGGAGAGCACAGGGGGTAAAAGGGGTCTGGGAGGAAACTCTGCCTGAGGAAAAGTGAGACATCCCTTTTCCCTCTGTTTTAGAAGCCCCAGCCAACTCGAGAGCATCTTGGGAGGGGTCGAGCTGCACTTACCCAGAGGACACAGCAGCTGGAGGAAGCCAGGAGAGATCGGCGTGGAGAGGACGAGCGCAAGGAGGCTGCAAAAGGGAGAGGAAAGAAATCAGTGCCGCGGCCACTGCTGTTGCTGGGATGGGAGACGTGAGGGCCTGGGGAGCTGCGGTGGGGCAGCCGGGGCTGGCAGAGCAGCCCCACGCACCCCTCAGTAGGATGGGAATGAAGAATATGAGGAGCAAAAGTAAGAAAACTCATGGGCTAAGATAAAAAAACACAAGTGAGATAAGTAATTGAAAGAGGAAGAGAGAATAAAACGCAAGGCGTGATGCAAAGACTCGTGGGCTCCCACAAGCACA